>NC_133330.1:256106683-256435612 GCF_042186555.1 Aquarana catesbeiana
AAATTGGCCTGGACAGGAAGGGGGGGTTAAAGTGGCCAGTATTGAAGAAGTTAACCTTTTCGCTGCAAAATCCACTTTTAGGACTGAAGATCAGTCGAAATTCCCAAACAATATATATTTTCTGTAAGCAGAGAGCCTGGATAATTAAAAGGTGGTAGTTCCAGTTTTTTTTTTTATGTCACATGATATTAGTGCAAATTGTCAGTAAAATATACTAACATTCAGTTTAGTTCACAAAAAATGTAATGTATTATCCAATGTCAAGTCTTAAGATTGTGTGCACTTGTGAAACAATATTTGGCACCAAATTTTTCTATGGGTGATACTTTAAAAGCCCTTACAGGTGATCAGATTAGAGCATGGGTGCTCAACCTGTGGCTCTCCTGCTGTTGCTGAACTGCAAGTCCCATTATGCCTCAGCTTTTGTGAGTCATGGTTGTTAACTGTTGGCCTTGGAATGCCTCATGGGACTTGTAGTTCCGCAACAGCTGGAGTGCCACAGGTTGAACACCCATGGATTAGAGCCTCACTCCTGTGTGCATATGTAACACAGTCGATGCGTGCCCCACTTGTTTTTACACAATATATGGACTTTGCACAACTTTATGTTTGTATGGTGTTTTTTTGAAACATACCGTAAGTTGTTTATATTGATATAAGTATTTGAAAATATGTGATGTATCAATATAGAGTGTTAAATTTTTTTTATTATAGTACCTAATTTAGCTTTCTTCCCATTTAGTTCATAATGACATAGTGCTACCCCTGCAGGAGCTGCTTGGTTTGATGGGTCCCCAGTTCTGCCAGTATTCCTTAAACTGCGCAGTCCCTATTGACACATCTGGTTATAGACTGAAGGCCGCTCACACCTGTGTAACCTAAGTATTAGTATATTAGTATTTTATACTAGTTCACAGCAAACAGGCCACAGGCAACCGTTACTTTACCTATTAAGTATTTTATAGTAAAGTAGAATAAACACAGCACACATACCAATAAACAGGTCAAAAAATATGTTAGATTAACTGACAAATATTAGCCTCACCCATGGCCATAGACTTACACCGCAATACCACAATAAAGCTAAACCCCATTAAACTAGTATAAACAGCATTAGTAAGAATAGCATCATCTGTGAAAGCATGAATGAAAAAAAAAAAATCTCACTAACTCTTGCCAATGACTATTAAAGTGTCAACAAGTGCACTCAACACCCTTTAATGGGTGGGTGTATGCGTTCCTAACAAAGAGGTACCCCTGGAGGTGACTTCAAAGTATCTGGTGCCTAATTGTCAGTGTTCGTCGGCACCCTTCTGTAGGTGGTGCACATGTAGCTGTCTCATTAAGACTCTACACAAAGGATGGCTGATGAGTTGTAAGGGACAGTGTCAGGTGGCATTAACTGTGGGCAGCAAGGGGTTAAGCATGGTAGTTCTGGTCACCACTCTTGGTATGCAGGAGATCAGGTCCAGTACACTTGGTGATCAGTTATCCCAGAAGTCTCAGTCCTCATGATCATGTCCTCTCTGATATGGTCACACAGAGCAACAGGTCTCCCCCAGCTTGGGTTCGAAGACACAGTGGCTCTCTTTGTGGCTCAGTCTCCTGCTCTTTTCCTCATATGCTCTGTCCTCTGGCTCTAATCTGTGTATCTGTGCTCTGTCCTCTCTGACACAGTGCACAGACCCCAGCAACACCAGTGCTCCTTCCCCATGGTGGTCTGCCCCAATCTCTCTTAATTTGCCTCCCTTTGTCAGTAGGGGTTTATGGGTGGTGAAATCCATAGCTCAATAGACTCCATTTACTTGTATTGCACTCTGCTTCATGAGGGACTTCAGTTCCCAATATCCGTAGTGTCTGCTGCATAGCAAATCCCCTCTGCCCTCCTTGGCTCAGATCTTCTGCTGCTATGAGGAGGGAGGGGAGGAAAAGGCAGGTGATTCACAAAGGGTTTATCTGATGCTGCTAGGAGGGAAGCGAGGGGTGAGAGGCACAGGTGCTCTGTAAGCACATAAACACACTACTCACGCCTCTATTCTGTCCACAGTGGTGGGTGAGGGGAGGGACCAATTGTCCATAACATGGTACTTAGCTTTGTGTATACAATTGCAGACAAAACTTGATCAATAGTTACATAAAAGCAAATGGTTAGCATTTAAACAAACAACCTGGCAAGGGAACCTCTCACCATTTTTGAGAAAGAGGGGTTTCTTTACCATAGACCACCGATATTGGTAAGACCCACCAAGAAGTGTCAGGGGGTGAGCCAGAGTCACCCTCCCTTGAAACTGGAGCAGGGAGAGTTGGCATTACACCACTCCTTGGACGGAAGAGACAAATTTCTCAGGCCTCTCACCCAATGTGTCATGGGACGGTCTCTTGGATGGGTGAATCGCCCTTCTTGTTCTTTGCTCCTTCTTGGCTGGTGGAAAGGGTGACTGACACTCTATGCTCTGCAAACTATTTTAAACTATTTCTGGGAGCAACAGGGGCCAACAGTTGTCTCACGAAGCTTGTGTTCGTCCCTACAACCAGGGGACTCCTTATGGAACTTGGTAGCTGAGAACACACAACGGCCAATGTGTTAAAGGTTAGTGGATTAAGTGACAAATTATTGTAGAAGTAACCATCCCAGAGGTACTTCTGTGCTCCGATTCCCTGAATGTCTAATGCCCTGTACACACGATCGGACATTCCGATAACAAAAATCCATGGATTTTTTCTGACGGATGTTGGCTCAAACTGGTCTTGCATACACACGGTTGCACAAAGTTGTCGGAAAATCCGATCGTTCTGAACGCGGTGATGTAAAACACGTACAGTCAGGTCCATAAATATTGGGACACCGACACAATTCTAATCTTTTTGGCTCCATACACCACCACAATGGATTTGAAATGAAACAAACAAGATGTGCTTTAACTGCAGACTTTGAGCTTTAATTTGAGGGTATTTACATCCAAATCAGGTGAATGGTGTAGGAATTACAACAGTTTGTATATGTGCCTCCCACTTTTTAAGGGACCAAAAGTAATGGGACAGAATAACAATCATCCATCAAACTTTCACTTTTTAATACTTGGTTGCAAATCCTTTGCAGTCAATTACAGCCTGAAGTCTGGAACGTATAGACATCCCTGGTGATGCTCTGTCAGGCCTTCACTGCAACTGTCTTCAGATCCTGCTTGTTCTTGGGGCATTTTCCCTTCAGCTTTGTCTTCAGCAAGTGAAATGCATGCTCAATCGGATTCAGGTCAGGTGATTAACTTGGCCATTGCATAACATTCCACTTCTTTCCCTTAAAAAACTCTTTGGTTGCTTTCCCAGTATACTTCGGGTCATTGTCCATCTGCACTGTGAAGTGCTGTCCAATGAGTTCTGAAGCATTTTGCTGAATATGAGCATTTAATATTGCCCGAAACACTTCAGAATTCATTCTGCTACTTTTGTCAGCAGTCACATCATCAATAAATACAAGAGAACCAGTCCCATTGGCAGCCATACATGCCCACGCCATGACACTACCAACACCATGCTTCACTGATGAGGTGGTATGCTTTGGATCATGAGCAGTTCCTTTCCTTCTCCATATTCTTCTCTTCCCATCACT
Source organism: Aquarana catesbeiana (assembly GCF_042186555.1). Classification (NCBI taxonomy): domain Eukaryota; kingdom Metazoa; phylum Chordata; class Amphibia; order Anura; family Ranidae; genus Aquarana; species Aquarana catesbeiana. The sequence continues at coordinate 256,110,294 of NC_133330.1, forward strand.
CTGGTACAAGTAGATCTTGGTCTCATCTGTCCATAAGATGTTGTTCGAGAACTGTGAAGGCTTTTTTAGATGTTGTTTGTCAAACTCTACTCTGGCCTTCCTGTTTTTGAGGCTCACCAGTGGTTTACATCTTGTGGTGAACCCTCTGTATTTACTCTGGTGAAGTCTTCTCTTGATTGTTGACTTTGACACACATACACCTACCTCCTGGAGAGTGTTCTTGATCTGGCCAACTGTTGTGAAGGGTGTTTTCTTCACCACGGAAAGTCTTCTTCAGTCATCCACCACAGTTGTTTTCCATGTCTTTTGGTGTTGCTGAGCTCACCGATGCATTCTTTCTGTTTAAGGATGTTCCAAACAGTTGATTTGGCCACACCTAATGTTTTTGCTATCTCTCTGATGGGTTTGTTTAGTTTTTTCAGCCTAATGATGGCTTACTTCACTGATAGTGACAGCTCTTTGGATCCCATATTGAGAGTTGACAGCAACAGATTCCCAATGCAAATAGCACACTTGAAATGAACAATGGACCTTTTATCTGCTCCTTGTAAATGGGATAATGAGGGAATAACACACACCTAGCCATGGAACAGCTGATCAGCCAATTGTCCCATTACCCTTGGTCCCTTAAAAAGTGGGAGGCACATATACAAACAGTTGTAATTCCTACATTGTTCACCTGATTTGGATGTAAAATACCCTCAAATTAAAGCTGAAAGTCAGCAGTTAAAGAACATCTTGTTCATTTCATTACCATTGTGGTGGTGTATAGAGCCAAAGAGATTAGAATTGTGTCGATGTCCCAATATTTATGGACCCGACTGTACGTCGGGACTATAAACGGGGCAGTAGCTAATAGCTTTCGTCTCTTAATTTATTCTGAGCACGCGTGGCACTTTGTGCGTTGGATTTGTGTACACACGATCAGAATTTAACCGATCAGATTTTGTTGTCGGAAAATTTTATATCCTGCTCTCGAACTTTGTGCGTCGGAAATTCCGACGGAAAAAGTCAGATGGAGTCCACACACGATCGGAATTTCTGACAACACAATCCGATCGCACTTTTTCCGTCGTAAAATCCGACCGTGTGTACAGGGCATTAGCCTTCAACTTATACTTTATACTTCAAATGCTTGTTGTAGAAATTTTGGGTCAGTAAAGTCACTTGAGCACCTGAATCGAGAGGAGTTCTTGTATAAATCCCTTCTGCTAACACTGTTACCACAAGGGAAGGGCCTATCAACTTGTCAGGGACTTGGATAATATTGACTGATGTAGCAGGCCTAGTCAATTAGACCTGTTTCCTTCATCCATGATGCTTGAAACAATTCTTCCGACGGTCTGGAGTGTTTGCGGTGCTGCTCCATCATAGCTGCTGGTTACAGCATCCTAGTTTTGGCTATGATGCATTTCCCCTCTCTGCCTGTCCACCTTCAAGGTGACTGACGTGGTCAGTCTCTGGGTGGAGACCAACCCTTATTTAAGCTAGCCAAGCCTGCAGTCTCAAGCTACCTGTTTGTCTGCCCTTCTCTGCTAGATTGGATTACCTTGTTGACGACCTCTGATCGGATATCGACTAGTCTCTGAACTCTGCCTGCCTTTTGACTTCAGACATTGACCCTGACTATTCTGAACCTTGCCTGTTTGCCAACCACAAGTACCTATTTGCTTTGCTCAGTTTACGCATTCCCTGGTGTGGTAGCCAGGCACTATAGCATTGTGTATAGGTCCTGGGGCAACTAAGTACCGGTAGGCCTGCTTGCCTTATGGAAAAGGCGGCTGGTATAGGGGGTAAGCGTGACACCAACAAAATCTAGAAGAGTGAAAGACACCCCTCTCTGTGTGACTCAATATACCCATGCAATCTGATTCCAGTGCAGACCAAAAAAGGGTCCTGCACAAGTTTGGTCTGAACGCTTTGTGAATTCAGCCATACAGCCTTACCCTCAAACCCCCCCATGCAGTAAAAAGCCCCTCAATACAGAACTCTCCCTCCAACCCAACACACACACACACACACACTCTTAGTACAGAGCTCTTCCCCACCCAGTACAGAGCTCTACCCCCAACCTCCTCCCCCAATGAAAATAGCACAAAAAAGGGGCTGCTATGGCAGCTACTCAGTCTCACCCAGTCCTCAGTACAGAAGTATGGAGTTACAAAAAAAAGCCCTGCTGACAAGAGTGACACTGCACTCATTCTTGTCAATGATGTGCAGGCGAAATGAGCTGTTGAAGCTCCTATCACGTCCTCCCCTCGTTCTCCAAATAGCATTACTGCACCCGGGATTCATGCTACTTTCGTCTCCCCTCCCTTGTCCCAGTTTTGCACCAAACTATGGGAAGCTGCTTACCTGGTATCAGTTATTTTTAGACATGTAAAATGCTTGTCTAGCCCCTTAAGCTCCGAAAGGTTTTACCCCCTTCCTGACCAGGCCATTTTTTGCGATACAGCGTTGCGTTATTTTGACTGAAAACTGCACAGTCGTGAGATGCTGTAGCCAAATACAATTTGTGTCCTTCCCCCCCACAAATAGAGCTTTATTTTGGTGGTATTTGATCACCTCTGCAGTTTTTATTTTTTGCGCTATAAACCAGAAAAGACCGACAATTTGAAAAAAAAAAAAAAAAAAAGTAAAAAATCTAATTTCTTCATCAATTTAGGCCAATATGTATTCTGCTACATATTTTTGGTAAAAAAAATCCCAATAAGCCTATATTGATTGATTTGTGCAAAAGTTATAGCATCTACAAACTTAACTTTGGGACATAAATTTTTTTCTACTAGTAATGACGGCGATCAGCGACTTATAGCGGGACTGCGATATTGTGGACAAATTGTACACCTGACACTTTGATACTTTTTCGGGGCCAGTGACATTAAAAAAATGATCATTGTTATAAAATATGTACAGTCACTGTACTAATGACACTGGCTGGGAAGGGGTTAACATCAGGGGCGGTCAAAGGGTTAACTGTGTGCCTAGGTTGTGCTTACTCACTGTGCGGGAGGTGCTTTGACTAGGGGAGGGCAAAGATCCATGTTCCTGCTTGTCAGAAACACATGATCAATGCCCTCCTTTCTAACAGAATGACAATCTGCCTTGTTTACATAGGCAGATTGTCATTTTGCCTGCGTCCTGTGTAATTGGCAGGTGCCCACGGTTATCAAGTCTGCGGTACCCACCGCTGGACTCCCGCTGTGTGTGATCACAGCGGGAGCGGGTCACAGGCAGCGTGTGTGCTCCCCAGATCCGGAAGTGTCAGATCACATACTAGGTACGTAATCTGGTGCAGAGCGGCTGCCCTGCCGCAGTAAATGTATGGTGGGCGGTCCGCAACTGGCTAGGGAAAGAGACCACAAGATGTCTTTTTTTTTTTTAGACAGCAAATTCTGCTCTAGTAGCCTCACTAAAATTAGTTTCACATTGCTACTGATGCCTGACCTCCCTGACATCTTGTCTAAGCCCTGCCAGTTGCTATCCCTCTGTCCAGTAAGAGTGCCAAAGTGACTAATAAAATAACATATGTAGTGCTTACCCTGATTTTCAGGGAGCCTGATGGTGACTACCAGAGATAGGGAGGGCTGACAAAATTCCTCATGGTGCAGGTTACTAGGCATGATGGGTGATAAACAAGAAAGAAAGTTGGGTGCCAGTCACTTTTACGCTTAAACAAAAGAGAAGTTTATTTCTCAAACAGAAAAAATGTGGGAGAGATGGGATAGGGCACAGGACACCCTTAGTAACGATCAGCAACAGGCAGATTGGCAGACTCCTTAGACAAAAATAGGTGAGATAAGGTAGACAGCAGTACTGTACAGGAAAAAGACCCTTTAAGCTGAACCGGCACATCTGTGCTTTGTAGGGTAGGCTGTCTCCTCTAGTAATTGAACTTTACTCAGTGTCATACACAGATTCCCTTGGATGAGTTCTCTCTTGAAGTCCTCCCAGCCACTTCATAGCCTCCAGCTCATTAAGAGTCACCTCTGGTGCTTTCTTAAAACTCCATCCCTCTCAGAATCTGTTCCGGATCTTTAGCAGGCTTTTCTCAACAGAAACTTGAACACCTGGATAGGCCTCGAATAAGCCTAGCAGCCAGGAGACCACCTGGATAGGCCTCAGGCTTCAGGCCTAGCAGCCAAGAGCTGTTCCACACACACATCCACCCAGACCTGGGTGGGAAGACATTGATCACCTGACTCTTTCCGAATAAATACCTTTTCCCAGCATGCATAGCAGCAAATAGGATTGGCTGCGAAAGATATGTTCATCCATAACCTGAACTCACTCACTCTCATCTCACTAATGTCAAAGGCAACAGCACCACCTACTAACAAAGTGGAAAACCACAGCTAAACAGGATTAGGACAGAAGTCATTTGACCACTAAACACTACAGATTATCCAGGCTGGCTACCACCCAGCATAACTAAATTTACCTGTAGCCCTATTCTAGGACGAGGGTGCTACACATATTACACCTAATTAGCTATTCTAATAAAGACCTTCATTGCACAGATGTACACTGTACAACATTTTCTTACTTACAAGTAGTTAGAAAACTACACCAAAATGATTTCTAACTTTTTTTTATTCTATAGTGAAGGTAGTCATAACTGTGCTCTTGCATATATGAGGGTTCTAACTGTTATTAGAACGGCACCTGAATGGCTGAGGAAAGAGTAGGAGAAAGTCTGTCAAACTCCAAAACTTTATGTAAATTTGCAGTGGGCGAAAAAGCACTGTTCATGCCAAATCTTGAATCGACACTAGTAACAAGATGTTTTTTAGTTGCAATATATCACTTGTGCCAAACATTTCAACACATTTTAGTACATTCAAATGCTGTAGGAGGAATGTATTGAATTGTTTTATTATCTTTAAGTATACAATTAAAGTTCCAGGCATTCCAAATCCTGAATAGTTTTCCTGTAATAGCTAAAGAATGAGATTGCTCTATTTTTACTGTTTGTTATGGGAGATCAAATAATCCCATAATTGCTCTTACTGTAAACTATTTAGTGTTTTGTGGCTGTTTTTACTGTTTGCTGTATTGGGCTTGAAGGAAATTTGCTCTGACTCTTGAATAAGCAAATATTGTCTAAATACAAGAGACATATAGAGGGTTGTATCATTAAATCAGTGGGCCCCTGTGCAAGATCAAAAGTGGGCCTTAGCCACGGAGACAATTAAAAATGCGGCACACTCAGCGTGCCACTGCGAAAAGTGGGTGTGGTTTAAATTGCGCTAAATATTTTGTGTGGCTTAAAGGGGGTGTGGTTAATAGTGTCTGAGATGATTACATAATAATGTTAAATAGGTAATGTACAGTGCCGAGTGTACTGTAGTGGGTGATATGTGCAGGGAGAGTAGTGCAGAGTAAGACAGTGGGTAGTATATACAGGAGAGGAGTGTGGAGTATATGGCGGTGGGTAGTATGTGCAGGAGAAGAGTGCGGAGTGTATGGCAGTGGGTAGTAGGTGCATGGAGCGGGGTACAGAGTGTATGGTGGTGAGTAGTATGTGCAAGAGAGGAGTGTATGGTGATGGGTAATATATACACAGGAGAGTAGTGCAGAGTATATGGCGGTGTGTAGTATGTGCAGGGAGAGGAGTGCGGACTGTATGGTGGTGGGTAGTTAGTGCAGGGAGAGGAGTGCAGATGGTAGGAAAGTATATGGTCGTAAGTCATTGCTCCAGCACTACACAGGCCACTGGGTTGTGGCATGCATGGAGCAACGAACGCTGACTACAGGCACACAGCAGCAGAACTGGCCTTCCACCATCCTGCTGATATTGTTCTCACCCTTCCTCGCCCCCTCCTTGCCATTTCAATCCCCCTCCTCAAGTCCCTGCACACAAGTCCCTCCTGACCTCTTACAAAACCCCGCCAACTTACCTCCCCCCACACATCCGCCTGCCACTAAATACATATGTAGCGGTACCCCCATAGGGGCTGCTGATTTGGTTCTAGCAATCCGCCAATCACCCCGCTGCCATACTCCCTATTCACCATTACAGTTAAAGAACAGTCAATGTTAGGGTTTTCTGCTGGATTTATTTCAGGATTACAACTTGGATGGGGAAAGGATAGCCTGAGATGCCCTCTGATGCATTGCATGTAGTAAATAGCTGTTCAGTGGCCGTGGCCTTGTAAGAACACTAGATACACTCCTTTCTTGGTTTCTTTTGGGTCGATAACTTTCTCTGCAGACTATTTTGTGCAAATCCTTAGTGCAATAATATACTAATGTCATTCTTTCTCCCTTCCAATTGAACAACAGAAAGTTACTCTGAATAACCTTTCAGTTGTAGAACTTGATGGGATTATCCCTGTGACGCTAAAGGCCAGAAACTGTCCCCGCTTCTTCCTAATGTTCCAGAGGATTAGACACCCACACAGTCTTTGGAAGGCACAGTCATCATGCTAACCAGGCCGGAGATGACTTGTTATCCCCCACACGATGACCTGACACATGACGATAAACGGACTATTGCTTTTACTCAGTCCAGATTACTAATGCTGTGTTCCCCGGCCACAGCATTCTACACTGCTTCTGACCAGCTTCTCTTATGTTACATTGACCTTCTCCTCCAGAACAGTTCTGTGTCCCTGATCACAGAATGCTGCTCTACTCTCCTCCGCCTGACCACTACTTCCTCGGCTTGATCCTCTTTACATCCAAGTCTTGTGTTCCCCGGTCACAGCAACCCAATGTCTCTGTAAGATCCTTATCTTTAGCTTCTCTCCTGATGGCTCCTCCATCCCTCCTCCGTGCATGGCGCATCCCCGTATGGGGATGCCCAGAACAGCACCTGCTACTCCATGCTGTCTTCCTGGAACTCCAGACTCCTCCCTGGAAGCATGTGACCCCAGCTTATATGAGAGGCCTGCCCCCTGCCAATGCAAGCTAATGATTGGTCAGGGCTCCTTACATGAGCTGCCTGCCACTCAGATCTCAAGTCCAACCTCCAGAACTATACCTCTGAAAGCAGAGGTGGCATCTCTGTGTCAGAGTGTAGGTTACCACACCCCCCACTACACTGATCACTCCCAGTTCCAAATCCCAAAAACCAGGTCCAGCCTAATGCACAGACCTGGCTAAATTTACCCACACTTGGGCCCTGAGCTATAAAAAAACCACTACACTAGCACCTACCTTTAAGTAGAGGGTGCTACACATACAGCACTGCTAAGGTGATACACCGCCCCGATTCTCCCTCCACCTCTCTTAGAATAAACTCCTGCAGCTAGCATCCCTCCCAGTGGGAACTCAGGCAATGAGATCCCATCCAGCCAGCACCTGTCAGAAGCAGATGGCAGCCCTGCCTCTACCCTGTAGACATTTTTTTTTTTTACAGGCAGCACTGGAGCACACTGATTGAGAGTGCTGGGAGAAGTGGAGGGAGGAGAATCCAGGCTGCTGGTGTTTAAACTTAGCAGCGCTGTATGTACTTAGTGTACCCCAACATTTTTGGCACCATATTTCACCATGCTCAATATGGTGTCAGGATAATTGAATCACATTATTTCTTTTACTACATTGTAATGTACAATGAAATAGTTCAACTCACCAGAATGCAGGATCAGTGGGAGTCCTGAGTGTGTCACTTGCCACCGTCGTCTGTCACCAGAAGTAGCGTGTCACTTACCACCGTCGCCTGCCACCAGGTGCGTGTCACTTGCCATCATCGCCTGTCACCAGATGCAGAGTGTCACTTTCCACTGTCGCCTGTCACCAGATGCAGAGTGTCACTTTCCACTGTTGCCTGCCACCAGATGCTGCGTGTCACTTGCCACCCGTAGCCTGCCACCAGATGCTGCGTGTCACTTGCCACCCGTAGCCTGCCACCAGATGCTGCGTGTCACTTGCCACCCGTAGCCTGCCACCAGATGCTGCGTGTCACTTGCCACCCGTAGCCTGCCATTAGATGTAGTTTTCTCTTTGCAGTAAAACCTCTCAATGTATGGCTATGCAGCCTCTCCCCAGTGCTACAGACTCAGCCAGATCAGCTGGCATTAGATTCTCAAGGAGGGAACCCTACAATCGGCACATGCACAGTTGACAATAGGGTTCCCCTCCTGTGAGAATCTGATGCGCTGCTGATGTGCTGATCTCACAGGAGGCGACCCGGCTCATAGGATTTGACACAGCGGAAACAAGCAGCCTCTCTCGTCCCAGGGGCAGTGCGGCCCGGCGTCTGACAGGCCATGGACTGGTATGGTCGGCAGCATGGGGGTTAGGGACCCCTGTACTTAGTGACAGGTGTAGCTGTAGTGCCTGACACGTCTCATCCATGGTTGTGGTGCATACATTGTACCCAGGGATGATACTCCTCTGGCTCAGGGGTGGATAACACATTGGCCAGTATACAACAAATATTGACCCCCCCACCACCATTCCCAGTGCAGACTATGCTCCCCTAAATTACTCCTAATACAGACTTTTCTTCACTTCTGCCTCTCTCTACCCTGAACAGATGGTACAGCAGGACATGCTGTGTGTGACATGCTACTTAGAACTCACTGTCTCCTACAACACAAACCTCTGTTCTGAGTGTTAGACTAGTGCTTGCCCCTTACAGCTTACTACATGGATGTAAAGCAGTGGTTCTCAACCTTTCTAGTGCCGTCACCCCTTGATAAAATTTCTCAAGTTGTGGGGACACCTAACAGTAAAATTATTTTCATAGTGTGGGTTGTCAGCACCCAAGGCAAGTAATTTGTACCCCTAACCCACGGACATTTAGCGCTCTCTGAGTCCCTTCCACTTGTACAGTATTAAAACCCCTTATGGTACATTTTAGGATGTACCATTCTTTCTCTTTGTTCTCCTTTCTTTCCCTTTTATCCCTCTCTATCCTAATTTCTTGTTTTTTTTTCCCCCCATTCCTCTCTCTAGCCTTCTTTCTTGTTCTTTCTCTCCCTTTTTCTTTGTCCCCATCCACCCCCACCCCCCTTTCCTCTCCCTTCCATTTATTCTCTATTTTTATTCATTCTCTTTCTCCCTGGTGGAGTTGCTCTTGATCAAGGTCATCTGCTGATCTGAGAACTGTAGTGGGGACTTTTAATGGCAACTATAATCACAGGTAGTGTTACTCACTGTGTCTCCGACATTGTGGTGTCTCGTAGCAGTGACACCTATGCCGAAATCAATAGATAGGGTCTCCTCCACCCCCTCCCCCTTCCTCACCAGTCAGCTGACTTCTAGTCTCTGCCCCCCAGCCATGCGTTAACTGAATGGGCGGCTGCAAAGAGGCTGAGGGGGTGGCCACAGGCTCCAGGGACAGCCCTGCTGGGCAGCCGCAATAAGCGTGGAAGAGCGATGCGGGCTTCAGAACAGCCCAGGATTCAGCGACCCCTTGCTTGCTCATCATTTGATGTAAAGGGTGGTCTGTCAGGGAGGAGCCAGCAGGGAACTACTGCATGGATCAAATACATTCACTGCCCCCTCCCCTTCTTCAGGCTGCTGACCTGTTTTGTGTGTAAAGTTGTGGGCAGCCTACACACACACACACACATTCTCTACTTATCTCCCCATTCAGCGGTGCTGCTGATAAATTAAACGGCTCACTGCTCACTACACATACCTGTGATCGCTGAACACAGCAGATGAACTCTTCCTTCACAGACTGGTTTCCTCTTCTTCTGTGTCCAGTCATCTCACACAGTGCAGGGGGCACCCGGGAGGAGGGAGCAGTCACACTACACACTGCTGCAAGTGAACAGCACAGCTCCATCACCCAGCTCCGCCCCCTGGAGTCTCTGAGCTGCCAGAACTATATTCCAAGCATCGGAAAATGTGGCTCTGGCTCCCTTTGCCTGAGAGCCTCTGACTGAAATCATGGGGCCCAAGGAAATGTTATGGACCTTATTTTACTTACTCCATGTGGGTAGTGTGTGTCAGGGCACAGTGGGCCCCCCTACCATGTGGGTCCGTGTTCACTGCCCACCCTGCACACATGGATGATAGGGATGGGCTGAACACCCCCCCGGTTCGGTTCGCATCCAGAACATGCGAACGGACCGAAAGTTCACACGAACATTCGAACACAGTTAAAGTCTATGGGACTCGAGCGTGAGAAATCAAAAGTGCGAATTTTAAAGGCTAATATGAAAGTTATTGTCCTAAAAAAGGGTTTGGGGACCCAGGTGCTGCCCCAGGGGACATGTATCAATGGAGAAAAAAAGTTTTAAAAAACGGACGTTTTTTCGGGAGCAGTGATTTTAATGATGCTTAAAGTGGAAAAATAAAAGTGAAATATTCCTTTAAATTTCGTACCTGGGGGGTGTCTATAGTATGTCTAAAGTGGCGCGTGATTCCTGTGCTTAGAACAGTCCCTGCACAAAATTACATTTCTAAAGGAATAAAAGTCATTTAAAACTGCTTGAGGCTTTAATGTAATGTCGGGTGGATGAAAAATCAGTGAGACAAACGGCATGGGTACCCCCCCCCCAGCCCATTACCAGGCCTTTTGGGTCTTGTATGGATATTAAGGGGAACCCCGCACCCAAGTTAAAAAAAAGAAAAGGCGTTGGGCCCCCAGGCCCAACATACTCTGAATAGCAGTATACAGGCGGTGAAAACAAGACAGAGACTGTAGGTTTGTTCTTATGTAGAATCTGTTTGTAATTTGGAACAGGTACATTTTGTAAGTGTAGCTCCAGCCAAAAAATCTATTTTAAAGCTTTTTGGAAGGGTTATCACCCCTATAACATTTGTTTTGCTGTCTGTGCCCCTGTTCAGAAGATTTCACCTCACTTTCTGTCCCAATGACAATTGGATTTTGAAAATTTGGGGTTTTTAAGGGAAACAAGGATTGGTGATAAATCAGTGGAGGAGACATCTTTTTCCCATATTAACTCTTACAGGAGAGAATTTCCCTTCCTAGGGGTATATTTCCTCTCACTTCCTGTTGTCTCCCTCCGTTTGTAAGTAGGAGTCGTTTGTAAGCCGGATTTTTGAAAATAGGGGAGCGCCTGTATATACTATATGGCCTGCCCTATACACTCTGCGGAAAATTGGGCTTTAGGTGTTGGTGGTACCAGAACACTGTAAGCCCTTACAGTTACTCTTGGTGGGCGCTGGAACAGGCCCTGCTGTGAAATATTATATCAAGAATTGTAATTACATGCCCCTGTTAAACAGGGGCAGAAAAATTGGGCCTTAGGCAGTGGTGGTGGTGCCACAACACTGCAACCCCTCACAGATACTGTTGTTGAGCCCTGCTGTTAAATAATTTGATCAGAAATTGTAATTACACGCCCTTGTTAAACAGGGGCAAAAAAATTGGGCCTTAGGCAGTGGTGGTGGTGCTAAAACAGCGCAACCCCTCACAGATACTCTTGTTGAGCACAGGAATGAGCCCTGCTGCAAAATATTACAGCAAAAATTGTAATTACACGTCCCTGTTAAACTGGGGCAGAAAAATTGGGCCTTAGCCACTGGTGGTGGTGCCCAGAACTAAAAATGTTCTTAGAAGCCATCAACATGAACATTGAGGAGGAATAGGATAGTCACTCAGCATCAGCATAGGCAGAATTGAAGGGATCTCACATTCATAAAAAAAATTAATCGGTTACATCAGCATCAGATGCTTGGTAGCTGGTGAGCCAAGACTGATTCATTTTTATGAAGGTGTGCCGATCAACCGAGTCAATGGACAGGCGCACTCTGATTGGTTACAAAGCCTCCAGCAGCACTGAATGTGCGTTCCGAAAGAACGCTGGATGTAGGACAGGCCTACATCCACAACAAAATCTGTTAAACAACCTGTCTAATTTCTCAAGCGTTGGTCTGAGCAATAGCTTCATAATCATCAGTGTCCAATAACAAAACTTGCCCTGCGGTCCCATCAAATTTGTCACATAGGCCTCAAGCCGACAAGCTGGCTCAGAGACTACCAATGACCGCAGAGCCCCATTATCACTTCCCGGTTAACCTCCGTTAACCGGGAACCACCATCATGAGCCACATCAATGCGAGCTCCCAAAAAAACTTACTTTTTGCCATCTTCTTTCTCTTGCCCAGACCAACGCCCGCCACAGCACACGAGAATAAAACCTTAGTCTTGTGTGCCCCTCCACACCCGAAGTGCTCGCTGTATGCCATCTTGTAAACCTAAGGCCCACAAGTCTATACCCACAGCGTTCAAGTGAACCCCATCAGCCCGTAAATACCTCCAGGTTTCAAACTCAAGTTCAAGGTGTCTAACCGCCAAACCACCATTATTAATCACAAACTTGCTCACTTCTCTGTTTATTTTTTTCTGTGCCCTGTTCACACCTTCTACTGACCTAGCCATCCTCCATGATCTCCGAGCCACCATGTCGGACCAGACAATCACCATCTTAGGAAAAGCTTCCTTCAACTGCCAAACGTCCAAGTTTATGTCTCGTTTTATGTCTACCATGGCCCTAATGCCCAAGTCATTGCCGCCTACATGAATAACTAATACGTCCGGCGGCCTGTCTCGTTGTGCATACCGATGCACCTCAGCAACCAACCTTCCCCACAACATGCCGGGGATCCCCAACCACTTGATACATGCCTCCCGTTTGCTGAAACCCAATTGCCTACCCTCAAAACGTGCGTCGCCTCTCCGTGCCCCCCAGGACACGTAAGAATGGCCCACGATCCAGACCATCCCTGGCAACGAATCTGAAAAAGAAGAAAAGAAACAACTGAACTATAAAAAACCCCTATATTCCACATTCATTACCATATCACCCACTCTACCAGAAACTGTCCCATTCTGTTTTACAATCCTACCACCAGGTGGGGCCGAACATGAGACTGAAACCTATTAGATTCCCACCGCCCAATTCGTTTAACCGCATCAACATGCATCCCATTTCTGGCTGCTTCCGTAGCTGCTCCTATCCTAAACGAATGGGACGAGAAATCCTTCTCATCCAGGCCCAATCCCCGTATGCATTTCGTAAAGACTGCCACAAATTGAAATCTAGATAAAAATTCACCCCGTAAATGTACCAAAAAGGGGCCCGGTCGTTCTGAACGACATTTTAAAAATTCCCGAACCGCCTCTACCGGGCATAACTGCGATCCCTTCACTGGGTAAACCTGTACCAGTCTGCCTTTTCCCAGCTGATCGGTCTTAGATTTCCGTAACCACAACTTTAACCCCTCCGCCCCATACTGTACATCATGATAACCCAGCCCCCCTTCCACTTTCTTAGAAGGGCTGACTGATTCCCCGATCCTGAAAGCCCCAAAAAAAAGCCAACAAAAATGCCACTTTAAACAACATACTTTCATATGTAGATAAGCATACCCCCTCCAACTGTGTTATAATACCTTGCAGGATCTCAAACGTCACCGGTCTTCTACCGTCCTTGCTAACCATCGACTTCCTATAGCCCTTCATCGCCTGCCTTACCCAAAAGTCCTTAGTAAAGTCCACCTGTCCTTGCAATTTAAACAGAAATGCCAAACCCGCTACCTTCTTATTTACCACCGACGCAGACACGCCTTCCTCCATTTTTCTGGCAATGTAGTAAATCAACAACCTCACTTCTCGTCCAACCGGCTCCTCCCCTATTCCTTGTACAAACTCCATCCATTCCTTCTATACCTTAGAGTATGCTGCCCATGTCGACCCACTCACCGACTTCCTTATCCATCCAGCGATGAGGCCAATGCTATCCCCTACAGCCATTCGGGACAAGGTACCCCTTGCTGCTCCGCCTCCGGCGCCAACTCCCGAAACTTGTCCCACTGAAAGCGAGAGAACGCATCAGCTATCACATTTTCCACCCCTGGTAGATGTACCGCATGAATGAAAACATTCAACTGCAGACAGCGCAATACTAAGTGTTGTAATAACCTGATCACTGGAGGAGACGATGCCGTAATCCTGTTAATTACTTGCACCACCCCCAAATTGTCCCCATGGAAACGCACCTTCAGATCCCTGAATGATGCTCCCCACAGTTCCACCGCCAGCACTACCGGAAACAACTCCAGCAGCACCAGATTCTTTGTGAATCCTGCCTCAACCCATGCCTGGGGCCATGGCCCTGCACTCCACTGTCCCTGAAAAAATGCCCCAAAACCCGTGGAAACTGCGGCATCCGTGAATAGTTCCAGGTCAAAGTTGCTGACTGGACCAGACATCCAGATTGCCCTACCGTTAAAAGCTTCCAAAAACGTATGCCACACTCTCAAATCTGCCCTGTGCGTTTCTCTTAATCGCACGAAATGTCTCAGTGATTTGATTCCACTCGTGCTAGACGCAAGCCTGCGACTAAACACCCTCCCCATCTGTAATATGCGGCATGCAAAGTTAAGCTTGCCCAATACCGACTGTAGTGTCCTTAACTGCACTTTCTTTAATCCTAAAAGCCCTGCAATTTCTCTCTTCAGGTCTTCCAGCAGCCTGCATTCCATTACATCCGAATCTAGGACAATGCCCAAGAACTGGATGACCATGCAAGGTCCCTCCATCTTATCAGCAGCCAATGGAATGCCAAATCTATCTGCGATGTGCTCCAGCGTGGCTAGCAGCACCGTGCAGATCCTAGAGGCCGCCGGACCTATACAAAGAAAATCGTCTAGGTAATGAATAACAGAATTCACCCCCAACACATCCCGCACAACCCATTCCACAAAAGAGCTAAGCTGCTCAAATATCGCGCACGATATTGAGCAGCCCATGGGTAGGCACTTGTCCACGTAGAATTCGTTGTTCCAATGACACCCCAGTAGCCTAAAACTATCCGGGTGCACCGGCAGTAGTCTGAAAGCGGATTCCACATCCGCTTTTGCCATCAGGGCCCCTTTCCCGTAACGACGGACCCATCCCACTGCCGCATCAAATGAAGTATAGGTCACGGAGCACGCCCCCTGATCTATAGCATCGTTCACTGACCCCCCTTTTGGGAAAGATAGATGATGAATTAGCCTGAATTTTCCCAGTTCCTTTTTTGGGACCACCCCCAGCGGCGGGACCACCAGATCGTCAAACGGCGCCACTGGAAATGGGCCATCCATCCGCCCCAATGCAACCTCCTTCCTCAGCTTCTCTAAAACCACATCCGGATGTTGCATTGCTGACCGTAAAATTGCGTGGAACCGGTGGGATCACCGTCAACTCGCATGGAATCCTAAAACCAACCGAAAAACCTGCCTCCAACAATTGAGCTGCTGCCTTGTCTGGATACCTACCTAGAAACGGTCGCATCCTTTCCACCTTCACTGGGGTCCTCCCTTTTGTTTGCAGTCTCTCCTGTACGAGCTTTTCCCTGTTTAAAACATTTGGACCCGGGGTGAGAGCCACCGCATCCTGAACACTCGTGTTTATACTTACATGCGACTCCAAACCTGCATGTCCCGGTGTTGTATTGCCAACAAACCCCTTTTCTGTTTCCGACCGAATGTCCCTGGGTCGAAGGTCCACCGCCCCCCCCCCTGAAAAAACTGATTGGGAGCCCTTGCCGTCATCAATTTCATCCAGAGGCTGATGTCCTTGTGATCCCAACGCAGAGCCGGCCTGACCGCCCTCCGTTGTCGGAACTGCTCATCATACCTCAACCATGCTGTTCCCCCATAAACTCTGTACGCCTCACCAATAGCGTCTTGATAACAAAACAGTGCCGAACAATGCTCGGGTTGTTTTTTCCCTATCACACTTGCCATAATCGCAAACGCTTGTAACCAGTTAGCAAACGTTCTAGGGATCAAACGATATCTCCTCATCCTCCTTATAACCATCCGGCTTAACTATCAAGATTGAATTTTTCCAATGGTAGCAGTGAAAAAATTTCCACATACTCACCTTTCCACAGTTTTTCACGCACTTCTTGTTTTAAATGCGACCCTAACGGTCCCTCATAGCAAACAGACTTCGCATTTTGCCGCGTCAGCCAACCTGGTTATGTCCTGCCTGCCTGCTGCCTCCGCTGTTTTTTCCGTCCCTTCCGCAGCCCCACTCACTGTCGCCACTGGGCTGGGCAATGCAACTGCGGCCTGCACAACCGGCCCTCCACTTTTTTCTGCTCCACCTGTTGCCCCTACAGCCCCTGCATCCCCCGGCGGAACCCATGCTGACGCCGGGCCCGTGCGACCCTTTTCTGCCGCTTCAAAACGCTGCACTAGCTCTTTGATGCCTGCCAAGAAACCCCCTAAGTCAGAGGCCCCCCCGCTTGCTTCATTCACTCTGCCAACTTCACTCTCTCCTGCAACCCCCAGCCCCCCACTACTCGGCAGACCTGCAACAGAAATAATGACATTAGACTCACCAGGCTGCACAGGCATCGCCTCATCAGCCGGACCTCTGTTCTCCACCGCTGCTGTCCTCCTGGAGGGGGGGGGGCGCCTCTTCCTCCGACCCGGACCGCTCATCCTCCCCATTGCACTCCCCTTCTTCCTCCTCAGCCGATGAAGGCCCACCCGGCCTGGACGCCAAGGTTGCCGTTGAAGCTGCGGCCGTACGCCCCCGCCTCCGCGTATCCCATCTGCCGGCTGCTTTTTGTTGTACCTTGCCCGGACCGGTGTTGGAAACCACAGTCCTGCCGTCAGGTACTAGCGCTGCTCTCCCAGGCCGTCCTCTCTCACTCCTTCTGCGATCCCCTGCCGTGGAACCAGAAGGCCCAGGGATCTCTCCACATGCACCGCTGCGCGCCTCAGTCTCACTCACTCTGGGGGCGGGGCTAACACTTCTCTCCACTCTGGCTAGTCTAGGCCACTGTGCCGCTCCCAATCCATCCCGCCGACCGCTAGTCGTTCCGACATCCCTTCTCCGTCCATCCAGCTCACTCGCCACTCTTTTAGGTGGCGGGCCCGCCGAGGGACCGGCGTGAGTCCTGGGCTGCCGTTGTTCAGGAGAAAACCGCTCTGGAGGCCGCGACCGCCGTGTCCTAGTGCCACTCGTTCCCCCCCTGCTAGCTGCAGGCTCTGTCCCCCTCACAGCTGCCTCTATGGTGTCCTGGAGCCAGGCTGCCCCTCTCACCATTGCTTCTTCTCTCATCTGCTCCATCAGGCGCTCCAGGTCAGCCATGCTGCTCTTCAGGGAACTTTCTTCAGGAAACTGTTACTCCCCCCCAGGGCGGGATAAACTTATAAAGACCCTCTTAGTACCTCCCCCTCGGTTAACTAATATACACTCCCCCCTCTTTGTTAACTCCACTGCTGCCACAGTCATGTATTCCCTCCACCAATGCATTACATGCTGTGTTGCGGGCCTTTCTATATTTAAGCATATAGCTAGTGCTATTAGCAGTGGCGGCTGGTGAAGTTTAGGATGGGGGGTGCCAGACCCCGCCCTTCCTTTTTGACCCCTCCCACTTCTCATAAGCCCCAATCCTTATATAATCCACCCACTCCGTCCTCCTTATTCCACCCATAGTGTCAGGAGTATACAGCTCAGCCTTCACAGATCAGGGTATACAGCTCAGCCTTCACAGATCAGGGTATACAGCTCAGCCTTCACAGATCAGGGTATACAGCTCAGCCTTCACAGATCAGGGTATACAGCTCAGCCTTCACAGATCAGGGTATACAGCTCAGCCTCACAGATCAGGGTAATGAGGGCAGAGATAGTCAACAGAAGGCACCACATCCCATATTCAAATATATGTGGGAAGGCAAATTTGCCAGGGGAGGGGTTTGGGACATGTACCCCAGGGACTTTTGAGGTGCTATTTAAATAAACAATATGATCGAGAGTCGATAGATCTGTACAATCATTTTATAAAAAAAAAAAAAAAAAAAAAAAACTATAATTTTTATTAGAAAAGTCATGAATTAAAAATCCTATGTCTCCAACAAATGAGACATCATCAAAATTAATTGATTCCATGACAATCTGCCGCTCGACATGTTTCGCTCTAATATAACTGCAGATGCACTAATACATATATGTCCATATATGTACTAATACATATAGGACATATATGTATTAGTGAATCTGCAGTTAGGCCCGTTGTCCCATTGTGGACAGTGATCGGTTTGCCATCTTTTTGCCCCTCTAAGATGGCGCCGTAGGCGCCTATATGTTCTACAGGCTATCAGTGTTATGTGCATGCGCACTAGACATTACGAACGTCGCTACTTTCCCCCATTGCGCTGTGACGCAGGCATTCTCAATGAACGTCCGCATCCCGGCGGTGAGGTCAGGCGCCACCGGGATGGGGGATATATAAAGGCGGGGTAACACACCGCACACTGTTCTGCTACCGGCGCCTCTTCACAAGGTGGGCACGGAGTGTTCTCAAGCCCAGATGCTGAATTGACGCTTTACAAGTAAGTGCTGTATCTGCAGCCCTGTCATTTCTTGACAGCAGCTGCATCAACAAAGCCGCTCTAATTACTCTTTCTATATATCTCTTTACTTTTTTTTTTAGAAACTGTTTCTGAGAGGGGATCTCTCCCTTTGCACAACCAATCATAGTCCCCACTAGTGGCTATTCCACTACACATCGATCTACCTTGGTCATTATTGTCTGCATTTGCTGGGAGGCTGTTTCGTTTCAAGCCTGTATTAAATTGGTTCTATTTAAGGTAATGAATTCCCATATAACTTATGGACCAAGTTGAATGCATTTTGCATTCATGCTTTGGCTAACTGTCAATTTATTCTGTATTAATTTAAGGACTACATTAAAACTGTATATTCCCCTGTGGTCACATCAAGACAAGGGAACCCCTTACATATGAGAGCCCATACGTTGGAAAATCGGTAGCAGTTTATCAGCTATCTCAAGTTCTATGCATTGCTGGTGCACTACAGCCTGGTAAGATTTATAAAGCAGAAAAACTCTTAATATGGTTTTCTTTCTATATATATTTTGTTATGTAATGAATGATTATCTCTGTACAATCCTTCTGTGATCATCTGAATTAAACATTATTAGGTTAATACCAAGTATCGTCAACCAATATGTCTAAATTTTTACGATGATGTATGTATTTACTGTTATCATTTTTTCCACTGTTTAGAGTCTACTACAATCTTTGCCATAAAACTCCTGAAGAAGCTCGTATTAGAGCGAAACATGTCGAGCGGCAAATTGTCATGGAATCAATGAAGTAGCTCTATTTTGTTGTGCCTTTAATGTGTTTTTTTGTGGATTTATTATTTTTGTATGACATTTTTATGATGATGTCTCATTTGTTGGAGACATAGAGTTTTTAATTCATGACTTTTCTAATAAAAAAAATTAGATTTTTTATAAAATGATTGTACAGATCTATCGACTCTCGATCATATTGTTTATTTAAATAGCACCTTAAAAGTCCCTGGGGTACATGTTCCAAACCCCTCCCCTGGCAAATTTGCCTTCCCACATATACTCACAGATCAGGGTATACAGCTCAGCCTCACAGATTCACAATTTGTGTAGTGTAGTGTATACAGCTATATACACACACGCACCTTCTTCCTTCCTGTATACAGAGAGTCTCTATATACAGGAAGCAGGGCTGGTGCAAGGTTTTCTGTCTACTTAGGCAAAGGTCCATTTTGCACCCCCCCCCCCCCCATCACACACACACACCCTCCTGCATTGCCATGCTGGTACCTCCTTCACATTGTGCCTGCAATGTAATGGATGTTATACAGCATTGAACATTTAGGCTGCGCTGAACTGCTGCTAAACAGCAGTGTGTAATGATGGGACAGGGTTATGCATTCCCTTCGTCCCATCACTGGCTGCCACAAGAGAGAGGATGCAGAATTAGGGGATGGGAGACAGGCATTTTAAAATTCCAAATCCCCAGTAAGTGGCTGAAGATTCATATTTTCTGCCTCCCCATCCTGGTGCCCTGATTAGCTCCATTAATATTTTATAATTTTATTTCTATGTATATCTCTATTAGGTTGTGTGTGTGATTAGGAGGCCACATTCTCCTCCCCCTCTGCAACTTAGCACTTTGCCACCTAACAAGCAGAGGACACACATTCTCTATCACATAATATGTACTTTATACATCGACTGTACCATGTATGTCTACACTCTGTATGGTCACCTCAGCATTCAACATATACACACACATAAAGCAGGTCATGCCTGTATTCACACACATACAGGGGACCGGCTACTGCTTAGGGTTTGCCACCTGTCCAGGATGCACCCGGACAGTTCGGGTTTTGAATCATGTGTTCGGGTTTCAGGCGCACTGAAACCCAGACATATTATTCAGACCGGGCTGTGGCTCCCCAAGAACTAAGATAGTCCCACACAAATCTGTTTCCTTCTGGGGGGCAGGTTTGGCATCACTGGGGGGCAGGGAAATGATGTCAGTAAGAGTAACTTGGCCACACCCACTGTTTGCTGCAGCACGCTATGTGCAGCACATTACTACTCTCCTTTGGGCACCCAAAGGTGTCCCAGGCCGCTAAAGTGTTCAGGTTTGGCTTGAAGGAAAGGTGGCAACTCTACTGCTGCTGCTGAGGTAAAGTGAGGCTGTGTACTGTGAAGGAGGGAATCCATGGAAGCTGGGTACAGTACATAACAGGGGCCACACTTGATATCATACCCAAGATGTCTATGAAAAAAAGGGCCACACTTGGTGTCATACATAGACAGACAAAAATAGTTGTTTCTATTTCCATAATGTAAGGATAGGCAGTGAACACAAGCAGATCCTGGTATAAATGGGCCTCATGAACAAATGGCAGGTTAGTAATGGTGGAATGAGTGCCTTCCCTGTCCTGTAAAGCTTGCAATTTAATATGGGGACAGGAAATGACACAAGTGAAGGAGCCATGGGTGATCTATAGTCAGGGCTATACATATAAAAACACATGCCTCAGTGTTATCCTGATTCCTGAACACTTCACAATCCTCCACACGTCTCCTCACACTACAGCCTGTGCCAGCACCACCACAGCACACATTCCTTTATTTTTATTACTGCCCCATGTAACACCTGACAATCCCCCAACCATGGCAGAGTTCACATTACACTATGAGGGTACACAGGCTCTACAGATGGAAAGCAGTCATAGCTCCCAACTTTCCCTGATTTCGAGGGACTGTCCCTGATTTGGAACAAATTCCCTCTGTCTCTTTCCTCCTCATTTGTCCCTCATTTTGGCCTGATCTATATAGTTGTATATAAAATGCACTTTATCTTTCAAAAGGTGTTTTCCAGCGCTAAACCTTTCATCTAGTTTCTAAATTGTTGCATTTGTAAATTCCAAAACCCAATATAAAGGAATGGTAGTGGTAAAAAAGCACTTGTGGGTTTAAACAATCATTTTTTTGTAGAATTCTCCTTTAAGGGGGGGCGTGGCAGGGGGAGTGTGTCCTATGCCTAGATACTTTTTGCAATAGGTGTCCCTTATTCCCATCTTGGAAAGTTGGAAGGTATGAGAGCAGTGCCTCCTATCTATCCTCCCTCCCCCACCAATAAATCAGCAATGTGAAAGGCAGACCTCTGGTCAGGGAAACGGTCAAAGACTAAATAAATAAATAAGGCGAACCCATGTGGTCACAGTGCCTGGCCAAGTAAAAAAAAAAACAAACAACAGAGATCCATGTATGTGCAGGACAGTGACAGCGTGAGTTGTGCACTGTGCAGCTTCTACTGCTGACCATCATCCTCACAGTGTGTGTGCCATGTAAGTGGAATCAGCAGATTTTACATCTTACAGCGTCCTGTTCCTCAGCCCCAGGTGAATCCTTTTTTCATATCCTTCATGTTGTACAGTCTGCAGTGTGCGCGGTCTGAGTGGAGACTGGAGAAAGAGTGAGAGGCGAGCAGGGAAGTGTGTGCGCAGGGGCGGATCGCGGCTGTCAGTGTGTGTCAGTCAGGAGAGAGAGACTGAGTCCCACGGCACACTTAAATTAGCCTTACCTTGCCCAGAGTCATGCCGCTCAGCTTCCTAATCCACCACTGGTACAGTCAGTCTTACAGTCCACAGTACAGTGAGCCGGGAAACCAGAAGTGTCGCAAAAAAACACCGTCCTCTGGTCCCCGCCAATAAAAATAAAGCACGGGGGGGCCCAGAAACAAATGATTGGAGAGTGGGAGTGTTTGCGGGCGCACTGCTTGCGCCCTGAACACTCCCTAAATATGAGCAAATCAGCTTCCCAGCTAGCAATCAGCTGATTGCAAGCTGGGAAGCTTCCAAAAGACCGTGTGTCAGGCGCCTGGTCACTCTTAAAGTGACTACTTTTTTTTATTTATTTATTTTTTATTTTTTGCGAATAGCTGGGGGGGCCCTATGGGCGGGCCGCCACTGGCTATTAGCAATGTGTTTAACCACTTAAGGACCGGAAGAATTTTCCCCCTTAATGACCAGGCCATTTTTTTGCGATACGGCACTGCGTCGCTTTAACTGACAACTGCATGGTCATGCGACGCTGTGCCCACAAATAGAGCTTTCTTTTGGTGGTATTTGATTACCTCCGCGGTTTTTATTTTTTTGCGCTATAAACAAAGAGCGACAATTTAAAAAAAAAAAAAAAAAAAAAAAAAAACATTTTTAATTTTTTGCTATAATACATATCCAAAAAACATATATAAAAAAAACAAATGTATTCATAAGTTTAGGCCGATATATATTCTTCTACATATTTTTTGGTAAAAAAAATTGCAATAAGCGTATATTGATTGGTTTGCACAAAAGTTATCACGTCTACAAACTATGGGATAGATTTAGGGACATTATTTTTTTATTGTTTTTACTGGTAATGGCGGCGATTTTTAGCGGGACTGCGACATTGCAGCGGACAAATCTGACCCCAAATGACACTTTTTGGGGGCCAGTGACATTATTACATTGATCATTGCTATAAAATGCACTAAAAACCACCATCAATGTAAAAATGACATTAGCAGGGAAGGGGTTAACACTAGGGGGCGATCAAGGGGTTAACCGTTTTCCCTAGGTGTGTTCTAACTGTAGGTGGGATGGGCTGCCTGGGACATGACAGAGATCACTGTTCCCGATGACTGGGAGCAGTAGATCTCTATCATGTCATTTGTCAGAATGGAGATCCGCCTTGTTTACAAGGGCAGATCTCCATCCTGCCTCTTTACTAGGCGATCGTGGGCCGCCAGCGGCGCGCACCCGCCACTGCGCCTGCACAAGCCGACGTACAGTGATGGCAATTCATGCAGGGGAGCTGACCTGTCGCTTTACAACTGTGGCGGCTTGTCCTTAAGTGGTTAAGTTATAAGAAAAGTCAAAGAGCATATTTCTCCATTTCCATGAAGGTCAGGTTAATATAACCCAGCGTTATTTTCACCTGCATTCAGCTGGAGAGATTTCCCTTCACTTTCAGTCTCAGACAATTAGCCACCAGCACAGAAATTAAGCTGAAATCCCAGGTAGCCACCAAGATCAATAGAACAGAGGTCCCCTCAATTTCTGTAGATTTAGTGGAATGGTAAACAGGGCAACTGGAGGGTGAATCTCCCCAGCTGGAGCACAGAGACATAATCAAAAACTGACATAGCAGTTATCAAAGAGACAATAATGCTACTGCATTGTTAAAATAACAATTGCAGCAGTTTTCAGGCAGACAGGTGTCCCCGTGTGAGGGTTTCCCCTGACCACCTGTTCCAGTAAAAACTGCTGCAACAGACCACCCTCTGCAGAGTGAATACACTAAGGTAAGGGGGATTGGGGTCACTGATATAAGGGGAACCTATATATCAGTGCCCCCCTTACCTTACCATATTAATCCCCCCCCCCTTACATTATTGACCCTCCCACTCCAGACTGACCTGGCAGCGCTCTCACTGACCTCCTTCCAGGTGCACCATGCAGGGCTCAGTCAGGCGGTTCTCTCTGGGCTCCAGCTGACAGCTTTGGTTTCATCCCATATTCTACTCACCACAGTCACACATCTGACTCCTTCGGTGACCCATTTTGGCGGCGCTCCTGCCCTTGACTCCCCTCCAGGCTCCTCCTCAGAGACTACAGACATGATACAAGAGTTAGTTAGAGAATAAAGAAATGATACAAGAGATGGTCAGAGACTGCAGACATGATACAGGAGATGGTCAGAGACGGTAGAAATTATACAAGAGATGATCAGAGACTGCAGACATGATACAAGAGGTTGGCAGAATCTGCAGACATGATACAGGACATAGTAAGAGATTGTGGTCATAATACAGGAGATGGTTGGAGGCTGCGGACATACTACAGGAGAAGGTTACAGGCTGCGGTCATGGCACAGGAAATGGTTGAGGGCTTCTAGCATGGCACAGGAGATGGTTGCAGGGTGCAGGAATGGCATAGGAGATGGCTACAGGCATGGCATAAGGCTTGATTACAGGCTGTGGGCATGGCACAAGAAGTGCTTACAGGTTGCGGGCATAGCACGGGACTCAGGAGATGGTAACAGGCTGCAGACATGATATGATTAAAATGTAAACACCAGTCACCTGAGTGGCTATCCAGTCCTCCACTCCAGCTTCTGTGTGAATGGCACTGACAGACTCCCAGTGCATGGCTCTCTCGTCTCCCGAGACCCCATCCAATCCTCTGCTCCAGCTCGGAGTCCTGGCGCCAGCAGACAGCTCTCCCATCACCTTCCCCATCCAGTCCTCCACTCTGGCTCCTGGCTGATGGCTACTGCTATTCATAAAAAGGAGATGGTCAGAGACTGTAGAAATGATAGAAGAGATGATCAGAGACTGCAGACATGATACAGGACATAGTCAGAGATTGTGGTCATACTACAGGAGATGGTTGGAGGCTGCAGACATACTACAGGAGATAGAAAAGCCGCGCATTAAATATATGCATAAATAAATGAATAAAAATTAATATGATGAGAAAGATGAGTCTGTGAAAAAAAAATGTCTTGGTGATATAAAAAAACTAATAAAAGTCCAACAACAAGAAAGGAAAACCAGAACTGTTCGACTGTCCAATCAGTAACACTCGATATTTGAATGAAACAAATGAAAGTCCCAACTGATGAATGGCATGCTTACCAGATAGTAAGCCAAATCGAGCAAGTGGCTTAAACCCAGCCTGGGCCTTTAGAAAAACGATCACAGTGCGATTTGGCAATTTTCACTCGTGGGATTAACGTGGAATCCACAAAAAAAAAATCAACCCAAAAAATAAAATGACAACATAGCGTAATACTGACATACAACTTGTAATAAAAAGGAAAAAGTGATCTCCTAGAGATGAACACATGGAGACAGCCTCTGACGTGTCTGCTGTGACGGATATATACCGCTCTCTCCATTAAGTTGGTCGTTTCATCTGGCCGATAAGTTATTTTGCTTACCGAAGTCTGACATCTGGTAAGCAGGCTTTCTATGCGGTTTTGGTGCACGCATTAACCCCTTCACGGATAGACATTCGGTTGACAGATACAATATTCACATTTGTTATATATATCATCTGGTAAGCAGACCCCCGTGTGGTGCTAGTGTATTCACTATCCTTTCTCACTGGGAGATGATCCACATACCCGCATGGTTTGCACTAAATATTTGTCAGTATTAAAGAGGCCCTTCGTGTGCCGTCCGCTGTCTCCAAGCACTGGGTGTTTATATGATTCTCTCACTATGCGAGTATCACTTTTTCCTTTTTATTACAAGTTGTATGTCAGTATTACGCTATGTTGTCATTTTATTTTTTGGGTTGATTTTTTGTGGATTCCACGTTAATCCCACGAGTGAAAATTGCCAAATCGCACTGTGATCGTTTTTCTAAAGGCCCAGGCTGGGTTTAAGCCACTTGCTCGATTTGGCTTACTATCTGGTAAGCATGCCATTCATCAGTTGGGACTTTAATTTGTTTCATTCAAATATCGAGTGTTACTGATTGGACAGTCGAACAGTTCTGGTTTTCCTTTCTTGTTGTTGGACTTTTATTAGTTTTATATCACCAAGACATTTTTTTCACAGACTCATCTTTCTCATCATATTAATTTATGCATATATTAATTTAATGCGCGGCTTTTATTTTTTATATTTGTTTTTGGGGTTTACCCCACTGATAGCCGCTGCTTCACTTTATTGGTTTCTAGCAGTTTTTTCTTTTTCTTATATTACAGGAGATGGTTACAGCCAGGCTGCGGGCATGGCACAGGAGATGGTTGCAGGCCAGTACAGCGAGCCGCTGAGAAGCTGAGCCAGCCTCTCCCTCCGTCCCCCCACAGCCCAGCTCTCCAGTGAGTACTGACAGTCACTGGCACACTGTTCACTGAAGACTAAGAATTGAGCGATCTGCGGTCTTTAATCGCTCTGTTCTCAGGCTTAGAAGCTGTGGGGGGACAGATGAAGCATCATATTGATGCCGCATCCACCTAGGTGAGTATAAATGTTAATTTATTTAAACCAATACTTCTCTTTTAAAGTCTATTACTTATAAGAAACTTATAATTTGTGACTCATTTACACACTATATAACTTATAGCCAAAGTTAGAGGCCATTTATGGCACTCAGTTGCATGCTCGATTTTCTAATATGAAAGGACAACAATGCCTGGATGCTTGTTGACAGTTTGTGCATAACTGACTAGGTCACATAGGAAAGAGAGAGGAAGCATTAAACAACTGGGTAATATGATTTCATATGCCATTTAGCAGTTGTTATGAGCCTTTAGAGATAGCTGGTGCTGTTGGCTAGAGCTTGCCATCTGCTGGCTGTCTATAAAACCTATATGTGCAGTATTTTTGCCCAATGTAAATAAAAAATTATATATATCTCACAAAAGTGAGTACACCCCTCAAATTTTTGTAAATATTTTATTATATCTCTTCATGTGACAACACTGAAGAAATAACACTTTGCTACAATGTAAAGTAGTGCCCAGACAGCAAGTAAATTGTGCTGCAAGTTTGAAAATGACTTGCTACTCTCTTGCTAGACTTGCCAGGTTTCACAAGTTTGTTGCACAATTGCAGCAAGTTTTTTTCTTTGCAAACATTCTGCAAGTCTGCTGCAAGTTCTAGTTCAGGTATGTTGTGTAATAGTCATCCCACCACAGGGGTCACTGTGGCTGAATTTTCATTATTGCTCCCTGCTATGTGTAAGGTTTTTCTTTAATTGGTGCTGGGGCGTGGTGTCCAGAGAGGTAAGTGGTATCCATGAGATCTGATGTGCAGTTCAGAGAGGTAGAAATCAAGGAGTGACTAGCCCTAATATCCCATTGGTGGAGCACAATTTGGAAGGTTTTATTTTTCCTTGTTTACATGCTAACAGCTCATCTTAAAACAAAGACGTTACCAGGTCTAGTGGCGCTTTTAGGAGAGGAGAGTGGAGTGGAATGTGATTTTCCATAAAAGATCCATATATGAAAGCCATGTCAGACCAGCTGTGGATTTGGATGCAGGCGAGGAGAGGAGAGTGGAACGTGAACTGCCATTAAGGATTTGTATACCAAAGCGTCACTAGACCTGTGTGGTCTTTCAGTACCAATCCCCTTTCCTTGGCAGGATCAGACCATAGAGATATATCTTCTACTATCATACATTACATACTCCAAGTCATATACATGCTTCTTAACCACTTCCTGCCCAGGCCAATTTTCAGGTTTCAGCCCTGTCACACTTTGAATGACAATTGCGCGGTCATGCGACATTGTACCCAAATAATATTTTGATCTTTTTTTTCCCCCACAAATGGAGCTCTTTTGATGGTATTTGATCACCTCTGCGTTTTTTATTTTTTTGCGCTATAAACAAAAAAAGTGACAATTTTGAAAAAAAAAAAAAAAAAAAAAAAAAAATCCCAATAAGCGTATATTGATTGCTTTGTGCAAAAGTTATACCATCTACAAAATAGTGGATAGATTTGTCATTTTTATTTTTTACTACCAATGGCGCGATCTGTGATTTTTATCGTGACTATGACATTGCGGCGGACAGATTGGACACTTTTGACACTATTTTGGGACCATTGACATTTATAAAGCGACCAGTGCTATAAAAATGCACTGATTACTGTACAAATGTGACTGGCAGGGAAGGGGTTAACACTAGGGGGCGCTGAAGGGGTTAAATGTGTGTCCTAGGGAGTGATTCTAACTGTGGGGGGGAAGGGGACTGATGAGGGGAGGAGACCGATCGGTATTCCTCTGTACAATGAACATACAATCAGTTCTCCTCTCCCCTGACAGGATGTGGATCTGTGTGTTTACACACAGATCCACGTCCCTGCTCTGTGATGAGCAATTGTGGGTGCCCGGCGGACATAGCGGCCACCGGGCACGCGCATCAGGTCCCCAGTGATGCGGCGAGCGTGCCCGCCCTCCACAACGATGGGAAGCCGAGGACTTCATATGACGCCCGCCCGGAGGGACGAAGGGTTCCTGCCGCTGTCATTTTACTATACGGCAGTAGGGAACTGGTTAAGATTGGATCAGTCTATGAAACGCGTAGATCTGTTTAATGTGGGGGCGTGGCCGGGATCAGCATGTGAGCGGTTGCAACTCACAAACTCACAGAGCTCCCGTAAGTTACCCTGTTATTTTCCCTGTTACCGGCTTGGACTCACCAATCCACGGCATCGAAACCTCACGGTACCTCATTGCTTCCCCCGGTATGCTTGGATCGGCTATGGTTACCCGGGGAAGTGGAAAAGATGATCCACAGGGCCCGGAGATCCAAAATGGTGCCAGCGCAGGTCTCCAGCAGCGCAAACAGTGTGGTGCAGAGACTGAGGGGATCTATGAGTAAACCCCCTAAATCCACCAAACACGGACATAAGATACTATGCCCAAAAGCTAGCTGGCATGCTGGTGATCACAGAACCTGCAGAGGGCGGGGGAGAACCAGAAAGGGAACTCACAGGACAGGAGGAAGACATGCTGAGAGATGCAGACACAGAACCCCGGGAGGCACAGTTAGAGGAGCTAATAGAGGACAGTGGGGGAGAGGAGAATGAACAGCCAACTTTGGCAATGATCCTGAAAGTCAATAAATGTACAGCCTCTGTCAATACTCTGCAGGAACAATTTGGAGGGCTTAAAGAGGAAGTATCCCTGATAAGACAGGATCTGCAAAAGATCAGAGAGAGGACCACTGCAGCTGAAAGCAGGATAAGTGACATAGAGGACAAACTTCCCCCACTGATCAGGGACTCACAATCTACTGCCAGGATGGTTACAGCGGTCGATCGATGCGCTGACGACCTCGAAAATGGATTGAGGAGAAACAATGTCCGCATAGTGGGCCTACCCGAAAAAATGGAAGGCAGGGATCCCACCGATTTCGTGGAAAGATGGCTGCTGGAAATCTTTGGAAAGGATTCCTTCACTACACTGTATGCAGTGGAGACAGCGCACAGAGACCAAGTCCCCACGAGACCCCTGGGCACCCTCCGCGCCCTATTCTGGCGCGCTTGCTGCATTACAGAGACAGGGAGATTATACTGCGCCTGGCCAGGGAGAAGCAGAACATAAGGTTCAATGGAGCACGTATCTCTTTCTACCCTGACTTTTCCTCTGATGTCCAAAAACATAGAGCTTGCTTCATGGATGTAAAAAAGAGGCTGCAGAAGTTTCAGGCTCCCTATGCAATGCTTTATCCTGCCAGACTTCGGATTACTGAGAGAAACCAGACACATTTCTTTGAGAATGTGGCTGACGCTGCGGGTTGGCTGGGTGCCAAAGAAAATGCTCTGCGTAAGGCCAGGAGACAGGCGGCTGAAGAAGACTGACTTGCCCAGAGGACAGGCCTATCCTCATTCGGGTGCATCTGGATAGGGATCGTATACCTGTTTGCATCCCATTGTTTTCTACATTATAGATACCCCTGCTCAATGCTGAGCTGGGAACACAAGCTGATTTGAAAGGAGCTCTCTCCCCACAGCGAGCATGTGAGAAGCGAAGTTGGTTTCCCCCCCGGGGGAGTTTTATTTTCTATATAGCTCGGATGAACTTGGTCCTTCTGCTGGCAGTGTTGAGGCTAGGGGAGGGCAGGACCTGTTGTCCTATTTACAAGTTGACTGTTCCTAGTTTAAAAACCAGTTGTAACCAGTTTGAAGCATGGGTCTATGCAACCATCTGGGCCTGGCAAGGTAGGCCTGAGACTCTGATACATGCACTGACCCACTGGTATAAAACGCACTAAGTTTGGAGTGCCATTGCACTCACTGTTTAAGCTTGCTTGGAATCACTTTATTGGAGCGGTACGGAGAATACAACGATACAAATATGGGATGCTTTGGGCCCCTGATCACATTCACGGAACCAGACTGGAATGCTACTGGTGGGATGGGGGAGGAGGGAAAGGGATCTGTCACGTTGCTAAGGCACAATGTATATCCTGTTATTTTATATGCGGAATGATGACTACAATACCTGTGGTGTCCTGGAACGTTAGGGGCCTGGGGGATCCCCTTAACAGGGCCATGGTGTCCTCTTGTTTGCACAAATATCTCCCTGCTGTTTGCGCTCTGCAGGAGACACACCTGACTCTTTGTCTTGCCTAAATTACAGGTAGGTAAAATTTACCACTCCACTCACACCTCGTTTTCAAGAGGTGTGAGTGTCTTAATACATGGATCACTTGATTATCAGGAATTTGATTGTGTGGTGGATGAGGAAGGGAGATATGTCATTCTGTACTGCCGATTGTTTTCCATTAAATGTGTGTTTGCTTTTGTGTATATCCCACCTCCATATAACCATCAGGTGTTGAAGGTGGTGCTGGAGTACCAGTTGGGACACTCGGATGTGCCACCGTATATCATGGGTGACTTCAACTGCTACCTAGACCCCTTGTTGGACAAACATCCTCCAGTGGGACAGGGGAGGGGAGTGCACCGCACAGCTTTGAAAAAACTGGTAGATGGAGGTGGACTGGTTGGATCCATGGAGGAGTAAAAACCCTGGAGTAAAGCAATTTTCATGCTTTTCTAAGACTCACATGTCTTTATACCGCATTGACCTATGCCTCTGTTCGGACGCTACTTTACCTTGCCAACGGTAAAGCATGTTGGCGGCGCATTCATGGTTTGAGCATCCATAGCTTGGTATTCTGCAGGCCCCATCATCCCCTTGAAAGGTACAAATTTGGGCAACTATGTGCACCCTATCGTGCAGAAATTGTTTCCAGAGACAGCACCATTTATCAAGACCATAATGCTTCACTTCACACAGCTGTTGTCACATTGAGGTTCATGCAGACAAAGTATCGTGCCTTCCCTGGGCGCTGCATTTGCCAGACCTCAAAACCAACGAGCCACTATGGTCAATTTTGGAGAACAAGGTTCAGGCTCGTTTTCCACCTCCGGCATCTCTGCAAGAACTGGAACGATTTTTGATGAAGAGTGGTATCAGATTCCATTATCCACCATTCAAGACTTAGATTTGTTGATTCCTAAGAGAATTTAGGCGGTTTTGGACGCCAAAGGCGGTCCAACACCATATTAGGTAACGATTTTGTTCTTTTACCTGGTGTTTCCATAATTTTGTCCACTGTGTGTGATAGAGAGAGAATATATATATATATATATATATATATATATATATATATATATATATATATATATATATATATATATATATATATATATATATATATATATATATTCTAGCAAGAACTCTTGGTGGAGCTGCTGGTTTAAAGCGGGCCTGTCCTCTTTGCTCTCCACCCCTCTTAAATATTTCAATCCCCTTGGCACGGCTGTAGTGCAGTGTTGTAATGATATGAGTATCAACTTTAACCCACCATATACACTTATATTTACCTCTACCTGGGTGCTGGTAACTCCACCTGCAGGAGAAATAACACTGCACACAAACTTCAGTAAAAACCAAAAATAACTTCTTTGTGTAAATATTATATTTATGTAAAGGGTTATTACAATGACTACACTATCACACCAACGTAGTGCAATAGTATAGTAAATAGTTATGACAATTGGTAACATACACAAATATACCTAATTGTATATATCTATACCAGGGAGCTCCCCCTGCTCTAAACTGTAAAGTCACTATCCTTGGTAACTAAATGTAGGGCCCTGCAATAAAAGAGATAGTCCCGACGTCTTCAGTCTTCGCTAGCTTTTGTAATTGTAATGCACAAAGGGTTCCTCCTGTGTTTTGCGCAGTGTAGTGTAATACACTAAGGCAATTGTAATCCAGCAGATTGACTAAGTGTTCTTATATGAAGAAGACAAACATCTAGCATCCGTTCTTGAATACTGAAGTCTATTCAGATGTAAGGTTCTCCAATTTAACTTGTTCCGTGGGTCTATCAGTCCCAGCAACACTCTAACAGTTCTAAATGTGTGTATAGTATTTAAACAAACTTCTGGGTGTTAACCCTCTCACCACACGGGATCCGGGCGGATGGATGCCTGTTTCAACAGTTCTCAGTCCGTATGGAACCACCGCCACACTGCTCCGTTTACTAACGACCAGGAGTCCTCGGTTACCTCCTCCACGGGTCTCCGGAACGATCACTTCTGCTGCTCCAGCACACTGATACGATGACAGGATCCCTGCTGCTGCTCCTCCGCAAAGTAGGCCGCAACCCTGTGGGACACACACAGAGTTCTGCAGGCAGCCCACATGTCCCAGGAACGAGAGACTTAAGATGGCCGCTCCCAGCCCTTTTATATCCTCCCACAATGCAGTTCAGTTCTCCTTTTGTCCAGGAGCATTGTGGGTAGGTCATAGTTAAAGTTCAGAAGTAATCAATTACTTCCATGTCACTTCTCTTAATCATGAAACAGTATTGTACCTTTTCAATTGTCCACAAGATGGCACTATAACAACTTATGTCCTGTATAACACACATATGGCTAAAAACAAAAGTTGTCAGCGCTACATGTATGTAGATAGTGTGAGGTTTGGGAGTTGTTTAGCTCAAGTGTAGCACCCGCTAGTGAGAACAGTCCACACAGATAATTCCTTTTCAGTGCTTTTTGTCCCACTTTTATTAAAGTAAAACAAAGTTCCAGCAAAAGTGGTTTCCCCTCGCAGGGGGGTTTTACCGCCAGCAACAAATAAAAGGATATTCAGCCTCCTGGCTTACACATGCAGCATTGCAAACAAAAATACAGAGCCACCTGGCTCTCTTCAGCAGCAGACACACCACTGCTCAGGCTCCCACATGGAACTCTCCTGACTACTGTCAGCAACCTCAGACTCAGGTCTCTGGCTTTTACCTTACAGCCTGCACTCTCTGGCTACTTCAGTGCACACCTGCACTCTCTGGCTACTTCCTTGCAAAATGAGGAAAAAAAAAAACAGAAAAACACTGCGCTAAAATAAATACATAGAGCAGCTACATACGATGTGACAAACAATGAATAATGTGAATAAAAAATGTAGCGCATAAAATGTGGTAAATGTTCTCCACAAAACACCTCAATGGTGAAAATTGTGTGTGATTAATATCAAAGGCAAACAAAAATATAAGTGAAGAAGAAGTCCATATAAATGAACTTGGAACTCAAATGTCTCTGCAGATGTGTACAAACAGAAATACTGGCTGTGGGAAAGTTCGTGATGTAAATAAAAAATGGGTGGGTCAACACATGGATGCGACTTCCATCTAGGATTCCAACAAGGTAAGACAATAATAAGCTGGACTCTTACCAGATCTCGTGGACTCCCCTGTCGTATGACATGGAGTCATGTAAGCGTTTCACCACACCAGGCCTGTAGATCGATATCCGGATCAACAAGGGTCATAAGTGTCGATTCCCCAGGTTCTCACGGGATCATCAAATGAATCCTTGTAGTGAATATAAGCGAAGTTCTGGCGACTGAAGTGTATGATGTATAGCCAGGATGGGCTATATTAATCCTCTCCCAATCATATGTGGAAAGAAAAAAAAAAGAGCTTCTCCATAGTGCAGATAAAACGGTGGTATCTTTTTAGTGTAATAAAACAAGATACATAAAAACAAAGTGATCACAGAATAAAATTATATATATAAATTTTATTCTGTGATCACTTTGTTTTTATGTATCTTGTTTTATTACACTAAAAAGATACCACCGTTTTATCTGCACTATGGAGAAGCTCTTTTTTTCTTTCCACATATGATTGGGAGAGGATTAATATAGCCCATCCTGGCTATACATCATACACTTCAGTCGCCAGAACTTCGCTTATATTCACTACAAGGATTCGTTTGATGATCCCGTGAGAACCTGGGGAATCGACACTTATGACCCTTGTTGATCCGGATATCGATCTACAGGCCTGGTGTGGTGAAACGCTTACATGACTCCATGTCATACGACAGGGGAGTCCACGAGATCTGGTAAGAGTCCAGCTTATTATTGTCTTACCTTTTTGGAATCCTAGACAGAAGTCACATCCATGTGTTGACCCACCCATTTTTTATTTACATCACGAACTTTCCCACAGCCAGTATTTCTGTTTATACACATCTGCAGAGACATTTATGTGTTCCAAGTTCATTTATATGGACTTCTTCTTCACTTATATTTTTGTTTGCCTTTGATATTAATCACACACGATTTTCACCATTGAGGTGTTTTGTGGAGAACATTTACCACGTTTATGCGCTACATTTTTTATTCACACTACTTCCTTGCAAGCCTGGACTCCTGGAGACCTCCTGTCTCTCTGGGTGGAGCCCAGAATCATGGTTCTGACTCTGCTATCAGGCCCACACACACCTTAACAATCAGGAGTGCCAGTGAGTCCCAAAACCTGGACCCAGGACTGGGGATTTCATCCCACCCGGATCTCTAAGAAATCCCCAGGCTCCAGATCCCAAAACGGATTTTAGTAAACAATGAGGAAACTGAAAAGCCAGTTTCCTCCCAAATAAGAAAATAAACTGGAGCCCTTCAACCTGCCGGGTTGAGAATCCTGCATCCAAACACTGGTGGGGTACCACTCCACCACATATCCCCCCCCTTGTTTCAACCCAGAGGGCGGAACACACAAAGTTTCTTTTGGCACCTCTGTGCCAGCTACCACTTACAGCAGGGGCGTAACTACCACCATAGCTACCCATGCGGGCGCTATGGGGCCCGCAGCCAAGTGGGGCCCAGTGAGGATGAGAGCACCGCAGGCAGTCTCCCATCCAGGGGAAGAGAGAGGAGAGGAAGAGGCAAGCTGTGACCTGTGCCCAATGCAGCGTGACCTGTGCCCAATACAGCGTTGCCTGTGCCCAATACAGCCTGGTCTGCCTGTGTCCCATTCACCTGTGCAGAGGAAGAGGCAAGACACCCGGATCAGCAGAGAGCTGAATTGCCAGATGTAATAGCTTTCATTAGAACTTCCAGTGTTCCCGGGGCTCACGTCACATAGCTCCACCTCTTGGCCTGGCACCTTTGATAGACAGAACGCCAATCCAATGCGGGACGTGTGATGTCATCAAAGGCGTCAGGCCAAGAGGTGGGGC
The DNA here is from genome assembly GCF_042186555.1 of Aquarana catesbeiana. Classification (NCBI taxonomy): domain Eukaryota; kingdom Metazoa; phylum Chordata; class Amphibia; order Anura; family Ranidae; genus Aquarana; species Aquarana catesbeiana. The sequence continues at coordinate 256,145,587 of NC_133330.1, forward strand.
TATGTGACGATGAGCCCCAGGAAGACGGGAAATTCAAATGAAAGCTATTACATCTGGCAATTCAGCTCTCTGCTGATCCGGGTGGCTTGCCTATTCCTCTGCACAGGTGAGGCTGTATGTGGCACAGGCAGACCAGGCTGTATTGGTCACAGGTCACGCTGCATGGGGCACAGGTCACGCTGCATTGTGCACAGGTCACACTATATGGGGCACAGGTCACGCTGCATTTACACTAGGGCATTTTGCTATGGGGCCCTGCTATTTCTAGTTACGCCCCTGACTTACAGGATTCCAACCCGGTCCGACCTCGCTTCTCCTAAAGGGGAACTCTACCCAATGCCTCCCTCTAAGCCTCACTGTCACTCTGCTATGAGCTTTGATGCAACCTTCCCAACTTTTCTTCCAAGTGCATTTCCATAAGCACTTCCTCTCCTGAAATTTTACCAGGGTACCCCTAGTCTTTCTACCAACCCTTCTGCCTCCATGCTTCAAGTTTCCTGGTTTCCCAAAACCTCTCTCAGCATTACTGTTCTGAGACTGTAGGGGGCCTATTTCTATGGTGTTTATAACGGGACCCCTCCTCTTATTTCTGGTACCTGACTCAGCAGTCACTAATTGCTTACCAGGTTTACCTGTACCTTGGATACCACGTCACTTGGTTCATCACTGACAGACATATTCAAACCAACATTAGACCTCTCAATGTTGCACATGTCACCAATGCTTTTTTTTTCAGTATTTGCTAGGGCAGAGTCTGCAGAGGGCACACATACCGGAGGGCCGCCATCACCCATGGGAATCTCACAGGACGTCACCTCCCCTGGGTTCAGCCACTCTGCAGGCAGCTGTCCTACCACTTGACCTTTAATACCACCTGGATTTCTATCCAAAACCGGAACAGGCAGCTCTCGTCTGATCTGCGTACCAACCTTATTGCACTTTTAACCCATTTCCCTGTCTCAGGGACCATATCAGGTTTGTCACATAAACCTATTATTGGACTTGTGACCCCAGTCTCTTTAACCACCTTCATTTGAGCCCTGGTCAGGATCTCTGCTGCTTTTGGGTCCACACTTGGCCCTTCCATCTCATGTGGTTTTTCCACTGGTGCAGTATACGCGCCCTTCACCGACAACTGAAAAGCACCACCCTGGACCATAGCAGCAGAAATGCTTCCCATCTGGCTGTTAGGAGCTGAAACCACAGACATTTTAGGCTTATTTTCCATTTCTCCAAAGTCTCTCTCAAACATTATTTCTTCTGGACGTAATCCAGCAGCATACGCAGTGGCAACTTTTAACAAGAGTAACAAATTCAGGAATAAACCATTCCTGTCCTTTTCTTTGTTCTGTACAGCTTGCCACTCAGTGCTCCACCCAGTGGTACTCCACAGTACCAGACCGTCAGACTGTGGCGGAGACACTAGTATAGATTGGCTGTACATCCCAAAGTTCAAGCATCTCTTTTAATGCTTTGGTTATAAACCAGGCCCTTGACTCCAGACCTAAGTCCTTCCTGGGGACTTTCATGACACTGGGGATGCAGCAAGACTCACTTGCTGAGACTTGAAAAATTGCAACGGTTAACGGGACCTCCTCCCAGCTGGAGGTAAACACAGCCTGGTGCTCCACCAGAGCGCTGCCAGGTGCTGGACTCATACCCAACTTCAGGCTCACCATCAGTGAACTGCTCCAGAACATCACCAGTGACTACGTCACTTTGACACTCCATGTCGACCTCAGTTTTGTGCATCATGGACAATGTATGTGCTGTGCGCTCGCCCTTATTTGGTTCATCCTGCTCACGAGGGTTAACCCCTGCAGCAGCCATTGTGCCCTCAGGTATAAGCCGTTCTGCAGTCACTCCTGCTGGCACAGCAGAAACCGTGTCCACCTTATTTTTGTGCATAAAAGCCTTCTCTATCACGGAGATAAGATTTTTACCCCAACTATCCCAATCCATTGTAGCTGTGCTCCATTCACCGGTGCTCCTCAGCACTGGTCCATCTGCCCAAGGAGACACATTAGAATAGACAGGCTTAGTTGCAGATTCATTATCCAAATTACAAATCATGTCAGACTGTGGTAACAGGTTTTAAACACAGCAGGTTGCAATACACCATATTCACCACCTTGCTCAGCTGGCGCTTCATAATCCTCACACACCTTTGCATTTTTCACAGGTTGGGTTAACCCACTGTTTACCTGCACATTTAGTACTAGCTGCTTGTGCTAAGACATTACATGGTACAATTCCACTCTGTCCCACCAGAGTGACATCGCAGTTGTCCAGGACAACCTCCGACTCCAATACATGAAGTTCCAATTTCTGGGGACAACTGTGCTGTCTTACCACCAGTTGCTACAGGCAACGGCCCATTTGTGATAACTTTTGCTCTGAAAGAACCTGGGGTTTTCCCAACAGCAGCAAACTTTTCATTAACACTTATAGCATTTTTAGCTCTTGCAGGCTGTCCTAGCCCACTGCCAACTTGAGACTGACAGTAATTAGACACAACACATTTAGTCATCAACACAGGTTTTGTTTGGACTTTAACCCCTGCATTCCCACTGGGTAGGGAAAAGTCATTTTCAAGCACACATTCAGTGGCCCCACTAACTGGGATCACTCTGACATCATGGACAGTCTCGTAACCAGTCCTTTTATACATGAAATCAGAAGTTCCAGCCATCATTTCATTAAAGACAGTCTTACCCACCGCAGTAGTTGGGGTCACCATCTTCATTTGAGTACGTTGTCTTATGAACCAATCCTTTGCTGCACTTTTACTGGTCAACTCCCCCTGGTGGCCACGGGATGAAACCACCGCCAGTATCTACCACTGTTTAGCAGCCCCTGCAGGCACAACAGGAAACTCCTCCTTGTTGCTAGGGGTGACTGAAAACATTTGCACAGGAATCTGGGCCTGCAGGCAAAACCTTTTGCTCAGCAACATTATCTCCAGCCGTATTCCATAACCTAGGGCAAGAAAATATGCCATGCCCCAGCTGGCCACATTCCAGGCATGGTACTGGACTATTTGTTTCCAAAGCGCTTCTCTCCTGGTGATTCCCAGCTGGCTGGAATGCACAGGCCTCTTTGTGGGGACCCTGAGCCAAATCTCCACTGCACCTCCTCCTTTCCGGCGCCGCTTTCACTCTCATTGCCATGGGAGACTGCACTCTCCCATTAGAACTTTGTTGGCCCTCTCCAACATGCTGTATCACCTCCTGCTTAAGCCACTTGCCACTCTCCATACCAGCAATCACCTGTGCACTCATTGCACCAGTGTTGCTAGGGACAACCCAGGCCCTTTTTCTTCTTGGTAAACTCTGATCAGGCATGAATGGGGCTAGTTCGGGCGGTAACAACCCCTCCAGCCACAGAGCTCTGTCTCTCATCTCTGCAAACCTTGTTTCTTTTAGGAGCTTTGATTGCCCCATACTTAGTCACTCCAGAACAACTTTGCACAGTCCAGGAAAAATTAAGCACTGTCTCTTTAAAGCAAGTTGCTTTTCTCAGCTGCACACACAGATTTTTGCTGTCTCATTCACACAAACACAGTTCATATAAAACAGATGAACTCACGTTTTTCAGGGATCTCCAGTTCTGCCCGCATTCGAACACCACTTGTGAGGTTTGGGGGTTGTTTAGCTCAAGTGTAGCACCCGCTTCCTTTTCAGGGCTTTTTGGCCCACTTTTATTAAAAAAAAAACAAAGTTCCAGCAAAAGTGGTTTCCCTCGCAGGGGGTTTTTACCGCCAGCAACAAATAAAAGAATATTCAGCCTCCTGGCTTACACATGCAGCATTGCAAACAAAAATACCGAGCCACCTGGCTCTCTTCAGCAGCAGACACACCACAGCTCAGGCTCCCACGTGGAGCTCTCCTGACTACTGTCAACCTCAGATTTAGGTCTCTGGCTTTTACCTCACAGCCTGCACTCTCTGTCTACTTCCTTGCAAGCCTGGACTCCTGGAGACCTCCTGTCTCTCTGGGTGGAGCCCAGAATCATGGTCCTGACTCTGCTATCAGGCCCACACACACCTGTACTATCAGAGTGCCAGTGAGTCCCAAAACCTGGACCCAGGACTGGGGATTTCATCCCACCCGGATCTCTAAGAAATCTCCAAGCTCCAGTTCCCAAAACGGATTTTAGTAAATAATGAGGAAACTGAAAAGCCAGTTTCCTCCCAAATAAGAAAATAAACTGGAGCCCCTCAACCTGCCTGGTTGAGAATCCTGCATCCAAACACTGGTGGGATACCACTCCACCACAATAGATAGATAGATAGATAGATAGATAGATAGATAGATAGATAGATAGATAGATAGATAGATAGATAGATAGATAGATAGATAGATAGATAGATAGTTGGGATGAGCTTCGAGTTTGAGTCGAACTCATGCTCGACTCGAACATCGGCTGTTCGCCAGTTCGCCGAACAGTGAACAATTTGGGGTGTTCGCGGCAAATTCGATAGCTGCGGAACACCCTTTAAAAGTCTATGGGAGAAATCAAAAGTGCTAATTTTAAAGGCTTATATGCATGGTATTGTCATAAAAAGTGTTTGGGGACCTGGGTCCTGCCCCAGGGGACATGTATCAATGCAAAAAGAATTTTTGAAAACGTCCGTTTTTTCGGTAGCAGTGATTTTAATCATGCTTAAAGTGAAACAATAAAAGTGTAATATTCCTTTAAATTTCATACCTGGGGGGTGTTTATAGTATGCCTGTAAAGGGGCGCATGTTTCCCGTGTTTAGAACAGTCCGACAGCAAAATGACATTTCAAAGGAAAAAAGTCATTTAAAAATACTCGCGGCTATAATGAATTGTCGGTCCGACAATACACATAAAAGTTCATTGATAAAAATGGCATGTAATTTCCCTACATGGGAACCCCGAACCAAAATAAAAAAAATGCGTGGGGGTCCCCCTAAATTCCATACCAGGCCCTTCAGGTCTGGTATGGATATTAAGGGGAACCTCGCACCAAAATGTTTTAAAAAATGGCATGGTGGTCCCCCCAGAAAGCCATACCAGACCCTTATCCGAGCAACAAAAGAGCGCCCCCCCTCCTGAACCGTACCAGGCCACATGCCTTCAACATTGCGAGGGTGCTTTGAGGTAACTCCCCAAAGCACCTTGTCCCCATGTTGATGGGGAGAAGGGCCTCATCCCCACAACCCTTGCCCAGTGGTTGTGGGGGTCTGCGAGCGGGGGGCTTATCAGAATCTGGAAGCCCCCTTTAACAAGGGGACCCTCAGATCCCACCCCCGCATGGGAATTGGTAATGGGGTACAAATGTACCCCTACCATTTCACAAAAAAAGTGTCAAAAAGGTTAAAAAACACAAGAGACAATTTATCCTTTATTAATTTCTTCTTCTTTCGGCTTCTTCTTCCATCTTCTTTCTCCTGGTGTTCTTTCAGTGTTCTTCTTCTTTCTCCATCTTCTTCTTCATCTTCTTCTTCTCCATCTTCTTCTTCTCCCTCCGCTCTTCTCGTCCCGCATGTTCCTCCAAGCTTCTTTTCCGCTCCGTCTGCACGATCCGCCTTGGTAGGAGTCTTCTGCCGTGTGATGCTTCACTTCTTCTGACATTTCTTATATAACGGAGGGCGGGGCCACCCGGTGACCCCACCCTCCTCTGACGCACGGGGAATTCATGGGAGTTCCCTGTGGCTCTCCCCGTGTTGTCAGAGGGGGGAAGGGTCACCCCCATCAACATGGGGACAAGGTGCTTTGGGGGGCTACCTCAAAGCCCTCACAGGGCCCTGCTGTGAAATATTAGATCAAGAATTGTAATTACATGCCCCTGTTGAACAGGGGCAGAAAAACTGGGCCACAACACTGTAAGTCCTCACTCGCTCTTGGTGGGTGCAGAAATGGGCCCTGCTGTGAAATATTAGATCAAGAATTGTAATTACATGCCCCTGTTGAACAGGGGCAGAAAAATTGGGCCTTTGGTGGTGGCGGTGGTGGTGGTGGTGGTGCTGGTGCCACACAACACTGCAACCCCTCACAGACACTCTAGTTGGAACGCAGGAACGAGCCCTGCTGCAAAGTATTGCATCAAAAATTGTAATTACACGCCCCTGTTAAACATGGGCAGAAAAATTGGGCCTTAGGCACTGGTGCTGGTGCTACAACACTGCAACCCCTCACAGACACTCTAGTTGGAACGCAGGAACGAGCCCTGCTGCAAAGTATTGCATCAAAAATTGTAATTACACGCCCCTGTTAAACAGGGGCAGAAAAATTGGGCCTTAGGCACTGGTGCTGGTGCCACAACACTGCAACCCCTCACAGACACTCTAGTTGGAACGCAGGAACGAGCCCTGCTGCAAAGTATTGCATCAAAAATTGTAATCACACGCCCCTGTTAAACAGGGGCTGAAAAATTGTGCCTTAGGCATTGGTGGTGGCGCCCAGAACCAAAAATGTTCTTTCAAGCTATCAGCGTGATGATTGAGGAGGAAGAGGATAATTACTCAGGGATAGTCACTCAGCATCAGCATAGGCAGTCTTTGAAGGGATCTGAGATTTTAAAAAAAATTATTCGGTTACATCAGCATCAGGTGCTTGGTAGCTGGTGGTGATCCAAGACTGATTCATTTTTATGAAGGTCAGTCGATCGACCGAGTCGGTGGACAGACGCACCCTGTGATCGGTTACAAAGCCTCCAGCAGCACTGAATGTGCGTTCCGAAAGAACGCTGGATGCAGGACAGGCCAGTAGCTCAATTGCATACTGTGCAAGCTCTGGCCAGTGATCCATCCTCAAGACCCAGTAACCCAGAAGATTTTCGGTGGGAAAGGTGTCCAAGTCTGATCTTGCCCCTAGGTATTCCTGCACCATGTAAAACAGACGCTGGCGATGGTTGCTGGAACCGATCATACCTTGGGGCTGCGGACCAAAAAATTGTCTGAACGCATCGGTCAGGCGGCCACCTTCTCCACCGCTCCTTCTTTGACTGACCGAAGCCTCAGCAACACGTTGTCCAGTTTGTAACCTCCCAGTCTCTGGGAACGCGTTGCACAGACCTTTCTGCAAGGCCTCCCGAAGATGTTTCATCCTCTGCTCCCTCTGCGATGGCAAGATAAGGTCTGCAACCTTACCCTTGTAACGTGGATCAAGGAGGGTTGCCAGCCAGTATTGGTCCTTCTCCTTGATACCACGAATACGAGGATCCTTACGCAGGCTTTGCAGGATCAGGGAGGCCATGCAGCGTAGGTTTGCTGAGGCATTCGGTCCGGAGTCCTCTGGGTCACTAAGGACGACATGGTCCGCAGCCACCTCCTCCCAGCCACGTACAAGTCCATGTGTTTCTTGGGACTGATCCCTTAAAGACTGCTGCTGATGCTGAGTGCCAGGCTCCACCTCCATACTGACACAATCTTCCTCCTCCTCCTCCTCCTCCTCGTCCTCTTCCTGTGTGATCGGCGGGCATGCAGAAACACTGTCTGGATAAAGGGGGCCTTGAGAGCTAAGGAAGTCCTCCTCTTCCTGCCTCTGTTCTGCCTCAAGTGCCCTGTCCATTATTCCACGCAGCGTGTGCTCCAACAGGTGGACAAGGGGGACAGTGTCACTGATGCATGCACTGTCACTGCTCACCATCCTCGTGGCCTCCTCAAATGGTGACAGGACAGTGCATGCATCACTGATCATGGCCCACTGGCGTGGGGAAAAAAAAACAAGCTCCCATGACCCTGTCCTGGTGCCATAGTCGCACAGGTACTCATTGATGGCCCTCTGCTGCATGTGCAGCCGCTGCAGCATGGCCAACGTTGAGTTCCACCTGGTGGGCATGTCACAGATTAGGCGGTTCTTGGGCAGGTTAAACTCCTTTTGGAGGTCCGTCAGCCGAGCACTGGCATTATATGACCGGTGGAAATGCACACAGACTTTCCTGGCCTGCCTCAGGACATCCTGTAAGCCCGGGTACCTGCCCAAGAACCGCTGCACCACCAAGTTAAGGACGTGAGCCAAACAGGGCACATGGGTCATTTGTCCCTGTCGGAGGGCAGAGAGGAGGTTGGTGCCATTGTCGCAAACCACCATTCCTGCCTTAAGTTGGCGTGGCGTCAACCACCTCTGAACCTGCCCCTGCAGAGCTGACAGAACCTCTGCCCCAGTGTGGCTCCTGTCCCCCAAGCACACCAGCTCAAGCACCGCATGGCATCTTTTGGCCTGCGTACTTGCGTAGCCCCTTGAATGGCTACGGAGCACCGCTGGTTCCGAGGACAAAGCACAGGAAGAGGCCATGGAGGAAGAAGAAGAGGAGGGGGTGGAGGAGAGAGGTGTGTCACAATCATTAGCATTTTGGAGGCGTGGTGGCGGAACAACCTCCAACACTACTGCACCTTGTCCTGCATCCTTCCCAGCTGCCAGCAGAGTCACCCAATGCGCCGTGAAACTTAAGTAACGTCCCTGTCCATGCCTGCTGGACCATGAGTCAGCGGTAATATGCACCTTACCGCTGACCGCCCTGTCCAGCGAGGCATGGACATTGCCTTCCACATGCCGGTAGAGAGCCGGAATCGCCTTCCGTGAGAAAAAGTGGCGTTTAGGTACCTGCCACTGAGGAACCGCACATTCCACAAACTCACGGAAGGGGGCAGAGTCTACCAACTGAAAAGACAGCAGTTGAAGTGCTAGCAATTTTGCCAAGCTAGCATTCAACCGCTGGGCATGTGGATGGCTGGGAGCAAACTTCTTTCGGCGGTGCAGCAGCTGGGGCAGGGAAATTTGCCTGGTACAATCTGACGTCGGTGTACCAAAAGCAGATTGCCCACAAGTACTTGGCTGTGACACACCTAATTCTACACCTTCATTCCTCTCAGTGCAGGTCTCAGAGAGGACTGAAGGTATAGTAGGGTTAGAGATCTCAGCTGATGAGGAGCAAGGAGAGGTCCTCTTTGTTCTTTGGTGTGGGTCTTTTAGATACGCTTGCCAACGAACTGCATGGCAGGTCAACATATGTCTGGTCAAGCATGTGGTACCCAAGCGGGAGATGTTTTGGCCACGCGAGATACGCTTGAGACATATGTTGCAAATAGCAGCGGTGCGATCTGATGCACTCGTCTCAAAAAAGGCCCACACCAAATAACTTTTTGAATAACGCGCAGAGACTGCAGCGCCCTGCACATGTGGAGCTTCGGGGTGTGATGCAGTCAATGTGCTGCCCTTAGGCTGGCCCCTGGAGGGCATCCTGCTTTGTTGGTGATGTGCCGCCTCCTCCTCCTCCTCCTCTCTCCTATCAGGCACCCACGTTGAGTCAGTGACCTCATCATCCCCTCCCTCCTCATCACTGGAGCAAACCTGGCAGTATGCTGCAGCAGGGGGAGCATGACTGCCAGATTGCTGTCCTTCTTGGGCACCCCCTCTGTCTGCGCTCATGTTACTGCCTTCATCGAGCTCAGTATCATCATCAGAGCCTTCCAAACGCTGGGCATCCTCCTGGAGCATGTGCCCAACACTGTGGTCAAACAGTTCGAGGGACTCCTCAGGAGGACATGGTGGGGCTAGGGAAGGAGTCACTGATGACATTGAGCCGAGGGAAGAGGCCGCTGCTTTGCCAGACAAAGTACCCTGGGCATGGGTGAGAGAGGATGAGGAGGATGAGGACGGCTTGGTCATCCACTCGACCAAGTCTTCCGCATGTTGTGGCTCAACACGGCCAGCTGCCAAAAAAAAGCCCAATCGTGTCCCATGGCCACATGCTGATGAGGATGCACCGTCTCCATGACCAGCACTAGACACAGAGCCTGCTTGCCCTCTCTTATTGGCTTGTGACTGTCTGCCTCTCCTTCTTGGCCTTCCAGACATACTAATGGCCTGTAGCTGCACTAAGCTGGGATATGTATATATATATGTACTGATACTGCAGCTAGCAAAATCAACTGCCTGCCTGTAGTATGAGAACACCACCAACCTTCTACAGGTAGCTTTAGCTGAACACTGTGAGGTGGACGCACCCCACTAACTTGTAGGTTTAGCTGAACACTGTGAGCAGGACGCACCCCACTAACTTGTAGGTTTAGCTGAACACTGTGAGGTGGACGCACCACACTAACTTGTAGGTTTAGCTGAACACTGTGAGGTGGACGCACCACACTAACTTGTAGGTTTAGCTGAACACCGTGAGCAGGACGCACCCCACTAACTTGTAGGTTTAGCTGAACACTGAGCAGGACGCACCCCACTAACTTGTAGGTTTAGCTGAACACTGTGAGCAGGACGCACTGCACTAACTGTAAATAGTCTAGCTGCCTGACTGTGGTACTAATAGGATCAAAAGAACACCATTAATTTTCTTCAGCTAGCTGTATATACTGTAACAAGACAAGCCTGCCTGTCAGTAAGAAGATAACAGGAACGGATCTAGCTGAACACTGTGAGCAGGACGCACTGCACTAACTTGTAGGTTTAGCTGAACACTGTGAGGTGGACGCACCACACTAACTTGCAGGTTTAGCTGAACACTGTGAACAGGACGCACCCCACTAACTTGTAGGTTTAGCTGAACACTGTGAGCAGGACGCACTGCACTAACTGTAAATAGTCTAGCTGCCTGACTGTGGTACTAATAGGATCAAAAGAACACCAGTAATTTTCTTCAGGTAGCTGTATATACTGTAACAAGACAAGCCTGCCTGTCAGTAAGAAGATAACAGGAACGGATCTAGCTGAACACTGTGAGGTGGATGCACCACACTAACTTGTAGGTTTAGCTGAACACTGTGAGCAGGACGCACCCCACTAACTTGTAGGTTTAGCTGAACACTGTGAGCAGGATGCACTGCACTAACTGTAAATAGTCTAGCTGCCTGACTGTGGTACTAATAGGATCAAAAGAACACCAGTAATTTTTTTCAGGTAGCTGTATATACTGTAACAAGACAAGCCTGCCTGTCAGTAGGAAGATAACAGGAACGGATCTAGCTGAACACTGTGAGCAGGACGCACTGCACTAACTTGTAGGTTTAGCTGAACACTGTGAGGTGGACGCACCACACTAACTTGTAGGTTTAGCTGAACACTGTAAGCAGGACGCACCCCACTAACTTGTAGGTTTAGCTGAACACTGTGAGCAGGACGCACTGCACTAACTGTAAATAGTCTAGCTGCCTGACTTTGGTACTAATAGGATCAAAAGAACACCAGTAATTTTCTTCAGGTAGCTGTATATACTGTAACAAGACAAGCCTGCCTGTCAGTAAGAAGATAACAGGAACGGATCTAGCTGAACACTGTGAGGTGGACGCACCACACTAACTTGTAGGTTTAGCTGAACACTGTGAGCAGGACGCACTGCACTAACTGTAAATAGTCTAGCTGCCTGACTGTGGTACTAATAGGATCAAAAGAACACCAGTAATTTTCTTCAGGTAGCTGTATATACTGTAACAAGACAAGCCTGCCTGTCAGTAAGAAGATAACAGGAACGGATCTAGCTGAACACTGTGAGCAGGACGCACTGCACTAACTGTAAATAGTCTAGCTGCCTGACTGTGGTACTAATAGGATCAAAGGAACACCAGTAATTTTCTTCAGGTAGCTGTAAATACTGTAACAAGACAAGCCTGCCTGTCAGTAGGAAGATAACAAGAACGGATCTAGCTAAACTGAATACAGTGTATATATTTATATATATGCAACACCTGGGATGCATATATATACACAATACACTGTAAGTGCAGCTAACTGACTGACTGTTCTGCCTAATCTATCTAACTCAAATCAAATGTCACTGTCTGTCTCTCTCTCTCTCAATGAACGCCGGAACACACACTACACAGGGCCGCCGTGCAGGCGGCCTTATATAGTGTGGGGCGTGTACTAAATCCCCTGAGCCATAATTGGCCAAAGCCTCCTTGGCTTTGGCCAATTACGGCTCTCTGTTCAGGCGGCGCTGTGATTGGCCAAGCATGCAGGTCATAGTGCATGCTTGGCCCAATCATCAGCCAGCAATGCACTGCGATGCCGCAGTGAATTATGGGCCGTGACGCGCCACACGAATTTGGCGCGAACGGCCCATATCGTTCGCAATTCGACGAACGATCGAACAGCCGATGTTCGAGTCAAACATGGGTTCGACTCGAACACGAAGCTCATCCCTAGTACAGATGAATATAAACCATTTAGTTACAGTACATAGCAGGATGTTTTACAAGACATTTGCCTGATTTAGACAACTTGTTAACAAAAGACTTGGGAATTATTAATGTTTCCTGTCCCAGGAAAAACCACAGCATAATGATATTACTTTCAGTTCCCTTTAAGATTTTTTTACAACTGGGAATCTTTATTTGTATCTGTTTGGCTAACCACATGAGCTTAATCTATTTATTTTTATTATTATTATAGAAAGAAATTTCTTTTTTATCTTTATTTCTATCTGTTTGTCATAGAGGTTTGGCATAGATTGTATTCCTGTTGCCATAACTTTGGTTGCATACAATATTTACATTTACATCAATACTAAAAAATGCTCTAATGCACCTCACCCCAATGATATTTTGCACATTGAAGTTTCCAAAATGAAAACATTATTAGTTTGTTCCCCATTAATTCCAAAACACTTACAAAATACAGAAGTGTTCTATATACTGTGATCTGAAATATCTTTATAGACAATGGACCAAAACCAGACAAGAGGGTCGCTGACCCACACATCGTTGCTACTAGTTGCAATCAGTTCAGGTTACTAGCCTGGCCTGTTAGGGTTACAAACATTCTTCAACATTGGCCCACATTAGAGACAAGTACACTGCTGCCCTTTTTCGTTGCAAGCTGACATCGTGATTACTGCCTGCAGGTTGTTGAACTGAGTTAACCTGTTGCTCCCTGCAAGGCAGAATCCTTTCCCCACAGCTACATCCATGTTTGCAACAACCTGACATCATAAAGAAACCCATACCAACAACCGTATCTCTTAAAATGACCTGTGCACCCAACCATGCCTTTTAAAGGGCATTATCTCATTCACTCCACCTCCTAAAGTAACAGCATCTTGTATTGTGTGCCAACTTAAGGGCCCCAACCAAGCTGGCAGAAGTACCAACCTTTGGGCTGTGTTTACCCAGAGACCAGAGTCTATCTTTTTAGAAGTGCTGGAGTGCAGGAGGTTTAATATATTTTTCAGGTTTAAACCTAGACTCTCCTGACTGATGGCCTACAAGTGAGCTAGCTAGCTTGATTCCTTGATATCAATTCACGTCTCACTTGGGAAGTTATCTTCCAGCTGGAGGACTATTGTTTATAGTATACCTTTAGTCCTGCGGGACAGGTGGCCACACTTTAAAGAGTATTGACTGTACTGCCTTGTATTCAATGTAGATCAGTCTGACTGGCTGCTTCACTGGCCAGTAACTGCCAGGAAACAAAAAAAAAAAAACAAAACTGAACGCAATCTTCTTTGCTCCTGGTTTCTGACATCACATAGTAGGCGGAACAACATCAGTTCCTCTTGCTGTCTCAGAAACCAGATGCCGTTGGTTGCATACTTAATGGACACCCCGATTGCTCAAAATATCACCCTTCCTGTCCAGCAACATACTGTATAATGCCAGACAGGAAGTGGTTAAACATGAAGAACTATATTCTGACATATAAAGGAAGAACAGAAAAGTAACACTTTGCTTATGGTAAATTACTAAAAGTTCAAAGTACAACTAAAGGCGTAACTTTTTTTTTTTAGTTTTTTATAGAGTGTAGAGGGATTAGACCCCCTGTCATTTTTTTATTGCTGTCTGTGCCCCCATTATGGAGATTCACCCTCTCTAATTGTCTTGTTTACCATTATCATTGATAGCGAAAGTAAAAGAAAATCACACATTTTGGGTTGTCCCCAGACATGTAATAGGTCCCCAAGGGATTCCCTTAATTTACAGGGATTTCCACACACTTTCTTCTTTAGTTGTGGGACAGGAAGAGAAGGGAAATCTCCCCAATGGCACACAGATGGCAAAAAATAAACTGACAGGGGTATGACCCTCCCTTACGCTATCCAAAATGAAAATAAAAGTTTTGTCTATAGTTATACTTTAACTTAAAATTTATGTGGATGTAAACCCTCACATATACCCAGTGAACTGAACAGCCTCAGATGATACACAGAGATGAAACAAATCTCCTAACAAAAGTTTTACCTGTATATCTGTCTTCAGCTTTCTATATTCTTTAGAAAGTGCACATCGTGTTACAGATTTTTCTTCCTGTTTCAGCAGTGGGAAAGGAGTCTGGGCATACACTGTGTGTGAGCTGATTGGAGGAAAGGCACACCCCTACTCAACATAGGCAGAGGAATGAAGAAACTTGCAGAGCTGTGCTGTGAATAGACAAGCTCTCTGCTTATCTGTCTCTATGTTACCTCCTTGACACAAATTTTCAGCTGCTTTTATCTCTTGTATCGGAGAACTTGTCAGAAGTTATCATGCTTATAACAGAGGAACAGAGCAGCAGAAAGACAGGAGACTTACAGCTTTGGAGAGATAAGTAAGCACTACAGATATATGTGCCCAGATCAGATTTCATGAATGGGATTTACATCCACTCTAATGTTAATAGATTTACTTTCTTCTGAGGGCTTGGGCTTTCTGATAAAAGTTGACCTCCAAGCTCACATTTAAATATAGAGAATAAATACATATATGGGAGCTGTTTGTTCTGCCAAATGATTTCCATTGCTGTCCATAAAATCATTAATTTTATAAATTTCTCTTATACAGCATAGACCCTTATTTTAAAAAGTTGTTTTTATCTGCTGCATTTACCGTAAGTAACACTTACAAGTCTTGTCCCTCCCCTAGTCTGTGACTGGACAGTGAAAGAAAAAGCAGCACACTAATGAACTCATCTCTTTCACTGTGCTCCCTCCTCACATCAGCCTGTTCCTTACAAGCACATGAGCTCTGTAGCATGACTGGTTGTCTGCTCTACAGTACAGAGACTACACAATTCTGATAGCAAGTCAAATGCAGGTGCTCAAACTGATTGCATTTAAAAAATACATTAGACCCCTTTCACACTAACGCGACTTCAAAGTTGCATGATTTTGCGGCTGCGGTTTTTGACGCGATTTCAGGGAATGCATGTGTAACTCGCATCAAAGTCAGACCAAAGTAGTGCAGGGACTACTTTGAAGTCGGCACGACTTGAAGTCGTACTAATATGAATGGTTGTCATTGGAAATCATGGGGAATGATTTGTCATGCGACTTTGCAGTCCCAAGTCGCAGGAGAAGTCGTACAAGTGTGAAAGCGGCCTAACGGGCGCAAAATAGTTTTTTGCACATTTTTGCATTGTACGGATAGGACAGCCTAGTTATTTGGGCTTTATACAGAACAAATGTGGCAAAGTAGCTCATGCACCTTTTTGAGTGTCAAGATTTACACATTTGCTGTATTTTTCCAAAGAAAAGATGTGTCTTTTTTGCTGTTTTTGGGGCACCATAATGAATGGCAACGCAAGATTCCCATGCATTTTTCAAGCAACTTGTAAATGCTCATGATACTTTGCAAAAATTCACATGTTCACAAAATACTAAATGCGAATGCAGGCTTAATGTTAGTGATTATAACTAGTGATGGAATCCCCTGTTCGGTTCACACCAGAAAAGTTTGACCCGAGCCACAAACTCTATTAAAGTCTATGGGACTCGAACATGAGAAATCAAAAGTTCCCATACAATGTACCCCATACTCATTCCCACGGGGGGGGGGCGGGATCTGGGGCTTATTAAAGGGGGCTTCTAGGATCCAATTAGCCCCTTGCCACAGACCCTCAAAGCCACCGCCCAGGGTAGTCGGAAAGAGGCCCTTGTCCCCATCAAAGCGCCCCCCCCGACCAAAGCACCCCCCCATGTTGAGGGCATGTGGCTTGGTATGGTTCAGGAGGGGGGAAGCTGCCAGGCTGCCTGCTCAGATAAGGTTCTGGTATAGATTTGGGGGGCCCACACCATTTTTTTCAAAAACCCACATGGGAACCCACACCATTTTTCCATTTGTTTTTTTTTTTGTCTGGAATTACTTTTTTTATATTCAGAGGTCAGCAGGGAAGCCTACTGAATAGATAATGACTCATTCGTTGTCAAAGACACAGTGGCCGGCTTCCCGACCCTGTTCCCTAACAACATATTGGTAATATCCCACCGAGTGTACAGAAAATTTAGGTGTTCGCTGAACGGACGAACAGACAATGTTTGGTTCGAACTGTTGCTTGGCTCAAACTATTCGCCCAACTCTAATTATAACTTTTGTCTTTTAAATCTGCTTGGAGTTCTACTGCATTCATATCTAAGCGGTGTGTATTCCTCGTGATTTTGAAGCATTTTTAAAATTATTTTTATGAGTATTACAGGCGTTTTACAGATGCTTTTCAAGCGTACTACAGGTGTTTTTGTATGTATCAAGCTTCAGGAGTTTGTTTCCTGGGATGGGCAAGAGAAGAGCAGTTCTATAGGAGGAGAGGCGTTCTTCAGGCATAAAAAAATATGCAAAAATGCCCACATTGGACATTTACAGAGGTTCCAATTGAAGTCTAAGGGACCAAAAACAATTGACTCTATGGAAGTTGATACCTCTTGTATATATTGCCCTATACTATACCGGTGAGTATCTGTTATCTTTGAACATTTTTATACTATACAACACAGTTATAAGGACTTTAATATGGACAGGCAATCTAAAATCTCACAAGTGTATACTAAAGATCCTATTCCTACATCATAAGATAATGCATGTACAACCTTGTTCAACAGCCTAAGATTGGCTTCAACTAAAGAAACTCAGTTGTGGTGGAATGCCACCGGTCTGAAGCAATATATAGAAGAGAATATGATTCCACAAGGATTAAGGATCAAAAAATACTCCTCCACCACATACACTGAAGAATTTATGGTCGATTGGGACAACATTCTGTCTAAATGTTCTTTGGAACTTATGGGGTTAATCGTGGCTCATGAAGAGATCATATAGTACAGGCGATGGAGTGACATCTGATTCCAGGAGCTCAGTATCTTCAGTTTTTGCCTAGGAACTTTCAAAAAAACAACATGGTACTCCGGCAAACAAAAATAACAAAAAGGGACAAGGAAAAGAAAAACAAGGTGAGGGAGACACGGCTCCAAAAAGAGCAGCTTATTTCCGAGAAAAAGGAGGAGCAAAAGGAACTGAGACAGGTGACCCACAAAATAGACACTTTTTCGAATGTGGTAAATATTTCTCATGTGTCCTTAACATCTGCAGAAATCTCTCTACTCTCTAAGGGTCTCTTTTTTGCCCCACAGACTAATTTTGATATTTTCAGTACTTTACTTGATGTGAACAGGTTTTTATGAAATGTCATTTTGAGAAAGCATGGGAAAAAGTGTTATTGGACTGTTTCCAGAAATATAAATGTCTCCAAATCCCTGGTGATGAATACAATGAGAATAGGAGGAAGACAATGCTTCCTCTAAGAGAATAGGATCTTTAATGGAGACATCAACATCTGTTACCAAGGTAAACGCGCAGATAGTGAAGTTTAGTTTAAGAAAGTATTACATTTATTATCGCATAATAGCATAAAAAATTGCATAATCATCATTGTATATAGACCATAAGTGATACTTGATACAAGAAATAACAAGATGCTTGGACATGCAGAAGGGCCAACATGTTTTGCAGATACCTGCTTTTTCAAAGGCACCGCATGCATCTATAATTTCATCTGGGTTACATAAAACATATCATTAATAACGTAATTTAAGAATCATAGATAATAATCCCTTGGTTGCTTAAATGTGCGTGTTTACCCAATTTGAGGCTACAGATGCCTTCATGGACAATCGTGGCATTATTCCATGCACGGGTTCCAGCCGTAAGGGCCAGCCAACTACAGCAACTTCCCGGTGGAAGTCAGATCCACCAGGGTTGGATAGTGGGGGTATCAGATCATGTAATTACCAGGAAATCGGATAGTACCAATAATCTGAGGATTTTTTTTTTTTTTCTATCTAGTGTGGCTCGTTTAGGGCTATGTATAGAATTTTTTCCAAAGATTGATTAATATGTTCCACTTCATAAGTATCTGAGCTTGTAGCACATATCTAATGATATGTTGTTTCTTTATTTGTTTACGTTAGCTACTTACTAGTTAATTTGAATCACCTAATGGCAATATTCTACAAATTTAAATCCTGATGATGATTATGTGATTTTTTTATGCTATTATGCATAATAAATGTAATACTTTCTTAAACTAAATTTCACTATCTGCATGTTTACCTTTGTAACAGACATTGATGTCTCCATTAAAGATCCTATTCTCTTAGAGGAAGCATTGTCTCCCTCCTATTCTCATTTTGAGAAAGCACTTTTCCTCTCCGGTGGAGGTGACCAATATTACTTTTAATTTTCAAGATCATGTTGTTAGATCTATCCTGGAGAGGCTCCATTTTGAGTCCACGGGGGGTATGCACGGTATTGAAAAGGATTCTGTCTATAGAGGAGATAGCTACTATTATCCAGTTATTCTAGAAATTCAGCAATAGAAACTTTTCAAGCCCTAGTAATGCAGGATCTAGTTCAACTAGCAGGCAGAAATTCAGCTGAGCCCACCCAGAGCAGAGATAATCTAACCAAGTTTGAAAGATCTGCTACTGTCAGTCTTAAATCGCATACAGATTTGGTGATAGGAGACGCTGACAAGGGGGGCTTGGTTGTAATTCTGGATGGGAGTGACTATAGAGAAGAGGTTTTGTGTCAGTTGCAGGACAATTCCAGATATCAAGTCCTGGATACAGAACCCACTTCTGTGTTCAAACAACAGTTGATAGATCTTTTGGACACAGATGTGGAGATAGGAGTTCTAAACACTAAAGTAGCAGAGTATCTTATGGTTGATTCTCCTATAGTCCTTATTTTTCATCACATGCCCAAACTTCATAAGAACACTATTCCGGTACAAGGGAGACCGATAGTGGCAGGTATCAGCTCTCTCTTTGAAAAATTAGGCCATTGGATAGATCAAATTAAATATAAAATGCAATCAGTGCAAAAATATCAATATCAAATGCAAGCTGAACACTGTAGATATTCACCAAAATCCGAGTATAAAATATAAGAAAGTACAACGCAATAAACTTTATAAAATTCAAAGTCCAAGCAAGATGGAACAGATGAACAACAAGTTTTAGAAGGTGAGCAGGAAAAATCCACGTGAAAAGTCCAACTGCGCAATTTAATGGTGACAGACCCTCCACCTATAGACTTATCGCCACGCTTACCTCAAAGCATGGAACAGGAATCAGATAAGCAGATCCCACACAAACGGTGGGTAAACAGTGGCCAATAGATCTTCTCCTCTGATCCGATAACATCAGCACGGATACCAGGACCATAAAATAAAACCACAATCTAAGTACTCTTTGTTTATCAAATCCATAAATGTATATTTAATAAAAAACTACTCACATAATCATAATGATAAACACACCTGTAGTAAGACATTATAGTTAAACCTCACTTCTACAAAGTAAAGGAGGAGGTGATGCAATGCTCTCATGCTGAAGGGGCCCTAACGTTCCAAGGCCATCCCATACAAGTCTTTGCGGACTTATCCCCACCTACTATACAAAAAAGAAGATCGCTGAAACCGCTTCTGTGGGTGCTAAATCAGAAAGCGATCACCTACAGATGGTCCTTCCCCTTTTGCTTAACATTCTCCTTCAACAACAAACCGTACGGCTTCTCATCGTTTTTGGAGGGGGAAAAACTTCTGTTCCAGCTGGGCCTCATCTCCCAGGAACCAGAATCAACACTTTCCACCAGGGGCCCCAACTCGTCCTCCAAGAGACCACTCCCATCCAGCCCCATCGCCCCTATGTAGCAGAAGCACCTATCCAAAAAATCCAAGGAATCCAGGCCCCCCCTAACTAAGGATTAAGGCCTGGACCCATTTTGACCCTATTCGATCCATCCGGATCCTCTGAGGATCACTTTTTCACCATTACCCGATGGCTACGCCTGACGTAGCACCTCTTACCCCGAGTTGGGACTCATAGATGATTGTTCTTTTTTTTTTTTTGTCCAAAGAACTGTTCTTGTTCTGGTTAACTTTTCAAAGTTTTCAGTTCATCTGGTTTTGCTCTTCTGTTGCAATACATATAGACACCTACTTTGATGTATAACATGGTTATGTGCTCTGTACCCCTTACACCGACTGATCAACGTAGCTTAAGGAGGTCATTCCTCCCCAAGACAATATATTTGACCTACTATTGTTCTCTTTCCGATTGTGGCGAGCTCCTCCCACGCTCCCGAGCCTTTCCAGTTTGGCCCCCAATACAGGGACCATGGTGGGCTCGTCAGTCTGGGAGGACCTCTCCCGTCGGGTAAATCTTTATACTATTAGGGGCTCTGACCGCATACACTAAAATGTTAAGGTGCTGGGAGGCGGCTGGAGTGGATGCCCTGCGCCTCCGCTTGTCTCTGACTGGGAAGAGGATTCCTTTCTCTTCTCAGCCGGTGACTGTTGACCCCCCAGACCTTGGGGGGGGCTTGTTCTTTGTTGTTTATGGGGAAAGGGATGTTGGTGTTTGAGAATGGGTTCTCACAGGCCACTGGGGTTTGGGCAATTATTTTCCACCCGTTTTTGGATGTTAACATGTTACCTATCTCATGCTTCCTCCTAGATGGTCCTCATCTTCTCTCTTCATCCTTCGCTCTGTCTTCTCTCCTCCCTCGAACGTCACCTAGAAGTCCACTCTCTTCCAAATCGGAGGTTATCAGATGCTTCGCACAAGGTAAGTCCCACTCAGTCTTGGTAGATACCCCCTCCTCTGATCCATGCACGTAAATGATATGAAACCATCACAAATACGCATAGTATTACATAATGTTCAAGGCATTAACTGCCCTGTAAAAAGGAGAATACTTTTCAAACTTAATCAATCCCAAAAATCTGATATCCTTCTGCTCCAAGAGACCCACTTCCCCAAATCTGCCCGCATACACTAAAATGTTAAGGTGCTGGGAGGCACCACTTCCCCAAATCTGCCCATCTTTCCTTCACCAACACTTCCCCCAATTTTACCTATCCAATGTGGAGAATAAAACAAAAGGGGTGGCCATCTGTTTTTCCAAACATTTAAATTTTGCTGTGTCACATGTCATCAGGGACCCATCAGGCAGATACATTCTGGTAAAGGGCACCATTGATGGAACGCTATATTCATTTGTCTTATACTATTCCACAAATAAGGCACAAGACAAATTTTTTGCCTCAATGATGCAGTCCCTCACACCTCAACTGGAGGGAATCATCATTCTCGGAGGAGACTCGAACATAGCGTTCGATCTTGCTCTTGACAAATCGGGATCAGGCCGGCCACGTTCCAGGCGTCCCCCCAAACATAGTACAAAAATTGCCAAACTCCTCTTCGATTCAGGACTAGTCGACATTTGGAGGGAACTCAACCCCTGCACCAAAGATCATACTCATTACTCTGCCCCGCATCAGAACTATGCCAGGATAGATCATGTTTTCCTCCAAGCGACACACATACCCCTCGCAGTAAAATCATCTATCAAACAATCACCTATCTAAGATCACTCCATGGTCACTCTCGCCCTACGCCACGCCAATAACACCAAAAAAGAATTTAAATGGCGACTTAACGAATCGTTACTAAGTAATCCGGTCCACTGCACCCTGCTAGCGAAGGAACCCAAAGAACACGAATGACACGGAGACAATCTCCCCAGCTACTCTATGGGCGCCCCACAAAGCGGTAATGAGGGGCAAAATCATCCAGCTTTCATCCCGTATTAAAAAAGAACACCGAGCCCAGATTGAGAGCCTTACTAAAGAATAACAGGAATCTTGTAAGCGTAACAAACGTGACCACACTCAATCCTCTCAACAAAAACTAGAAGCAGACAGGCTGAAGATCAACCTGGCCCTCACTACAGAGGCTGAGAAGCACCTCCGATGGTCGGGGGCAAGTTTTTATTCTCAAAAAGACAAGATTGGATCCAAATTAGCCACCAAGCTTTCCTCCAAACCTCGTCAGTTGGCATTCCCCAAAATCCGATTACCGCCAGGCGCACTCACACAAAATCCACAAAGTATCATGGAATGTTTCCATGACTTCTATGCTTCCCTTTATAAAAAAGACGAATCTGACCCCAACTCCCACCTCGAGGAGTTTCTCGACTCCATCTCACTTCCCAAACTTTCAACAGATCACATTGATCTATTGGAACGACCCATTACTCCCATAGAAATCAGTGAGACCATCAAATTTCTTAAACATGGATCTGCCCCGGGCCCAGATGGTTTTTCTGTGGTCTACTACAAAAAATTCTCTGACACCCTATCTCCTTACCTGGCCAGATTTTTTAATTTCCTTCTAAAAGGTTCTCCCCTAGATAGATCCCTGAACCTAGCATACATTTCAGTTATACCCAAACCAGGAAAAGACCCCACACTAACTGGAAACTATCGTCCGATCTCTCTGATCAACAACGATCTCAAACTGCTAAGAAAAATTTTAGCAAACCGTCTTTCCTCATTCATAGCCCAGTATGTCCACCAAGACCAAGCGAGATTTATCCCGGGGAGACAGGGCCCTGACCAGGTGAGAAGGGCTATTGATGTAGTGTCCCTTCTGGGATCGCGATGGGATGGGGGACCCCCTCAAGAGGGTTTTTTGCCTTCCATTGATCTTTAGAAAGCATTCGACACAGTTACATGGCCATATATTTTTAAGGTACTGGAAAGATGGGGTTTGGGCCCTAATTTCCTAGGCATTCTACACTCCCCCTACTCTAATCCAAGTGCCCAAGTAAAATTGCAGGGTAGATACTCAGACACATTTCTAATAGAAAAAGGCACAAGACAGGGTTGCCCGTTATTGCCCTTGATTTTTGCAATCGCCATAGAATCCCTTGCAATCGCCATACGTACCCACCCAGATATCAAATGAGTCTCATGCGGTCCGCAAGAACATAAATGTGCCCTATTCGCTGATGAACTACTCCTTTTTGTTACATCGCCCCTCATCTCCACCCCTAACATTATTAAGCTCCTTGAGCAGTTTGGGGAGGCCTCAGGTCTCCGTGTCAATGTTTCCAAATCCGCAGCCCTTAACATCTCAACATCCCCAGACCTCCTTAAATGCCTACAGACACACTTCCCTTTCACCTGGTGCTCAACACATATTCCCTATTAAGGCATCAACCTGACTCGTAGATATGACACGCTATTCGTTACTAATTAACCCCTGATGTTCAAAAAACTTGACGTGGTCCAAACATGATCTCTCCTGGCTGGGCAGAGTGAACTCCATAAAAGTGACCCTACTTCCTCGTCTCCAATTAAGAAAGCGCAACTCCTGCGATTTCAATCTTCCACCCTGAGATTCATCTGGGGATCCAAGGGTAGACCGATGCTCCAAAGAAACACTTTATAGACTAAAAACCCAAGGAGGACTAGCACTCCCGCACTCCCTAATATTTGGTTGTATTACCAAGCAGCACAAATCGCTCAGATCTCCATAGCATATTCTAGGGGCCCTAAACCAGACTGGCTACAGATGGAACGACAAGCAACACCACGACACACAATAGATTACTTGCTTTGGGCTCATCCCTGCCTTAGACCGGCTATATTAGCCCCAACACTCTCACACTCGATGTCCTTATGGGATAGGCTTCAAAAAAACGCCTCCCTAACTTCTTACAATCACCCACTTGCTCACTTATTTAACAACCCAGAATTTCCCCCAGGCCAAAACATACATGCATTCAAATGGTGGCTTGATAAAGGCCTCTACCGTATTGGACACTTCCTAAACTCCAGAGGGACCCTTACTGTCGGTTACTGCAAGAATAAATTAGAAATGCCTGACTCGGAAAGATATAGATTGCTACAAATTAATCATTTCCTCCATGTCAAATGGTCCGATAACTCTCATCCCCCTAATCCAACTGCATACGAGACATGGTGCTCCAACATAAAGGATCAGAGGGGGGTATCTCCATTATCTATACCTCGCTTGCCAGTAGTGATAGCAAACCTCCCTACGCTCGAATGTGGGAACAAGACCTGGCAGTTGAGTGGGACTTGAACGACTGGTATCGATGCTTTCACAGATCTTTCAAGGGCATCATGAACATCTCTTTAATGGAAGCTAGCATTAAAATTATCGCACAATGGTACAGAGTGCCTGCCACCCTAGCCAAAATATTCCCAGATTCATCCCCACTGTGTTTCAGGTGATGTGGCCATGTTGGGTCTCTACTCCATGTATGGTGGACGTTCCCACGACTCCGGAACTTTTGGAACAGCTTTTCCCACATACTATGGAAAATCACAGGAATCGCTGTCCCACAGGTTCCGGAAATAGCACTTCTCAACGTCCAAGTAGATGAAATCTCCAAACACACACAATCTTTGATCCTTTACATGCTCTTAGGTGCCAAAATCACCATTGCCAGGCACTGGAAAAGGCACTCGGTGCCATTAATTGCGATGAAACGTAAAATCTCCTGGATCATGGCCCAGGAGAAGATTGTTAGCAAGCTGCTCGACAAAACCCACAAATTTGAGCTGATTTGGGAGCCCTGGGCTAAATACGTAGGGATACCAATACTTCCAGGCTGACCCTGAATAATCCAACATGCTCTAGGTGACCTTCCTTTTCTTTCCTCTCTTTGATACTATTCGTTTTTCTGATACACACTTTTCTTTTCCCTTTTCTCTTTCCTTCTTCTTAACATGGAGATGAAGCATCTATACTGGTTCATCGCTTTCAGGTGCAAGTTGGCCGATATGTTTCAATAGCATTGTTGATTGCAAAGGCTTAGGCCAGAATGTAAAAATCCCAGTGACGTTCGCTCAATAACATACCGATCTGATTGTTTATTCTATGACTACATGAGCCACCATAGCCCCCACAATGAAACCTAAGGGGCAGAACAGGATAGACATGATTCTCCCATTCTAGCGACCATTTTATCATCTAGAGGAATTGTCTGGGTCCGTCCTCTCCACAGTGAGTCCCCCTTGGGGGTGGAGAGACGTCCTATCCTGGTCTCACTCAACCTCTTTTTCAAGCACTAATTTAACCTTTGTTCGCTTGATCTGGAATGTCTTCCCGCTACAATCGGTCAGCGAGCTCAAACGATCTAGTCTCCCTAGTCACGTCTGGGCCCCAAGTAATATCTTCACGGGACTAGACTATCTCATACCTCTGCTATATTATGTACAAGTTTTTCTAGGTGTGTTTGATGTATACCTGTACCATCACGGTTCTCTCACCTGAGTGACCGTACCTATTTTTCAATGTATCCTGTATTTTTATATACAGTGGGGACGGAAACTATTCAGACCCCCTTAAATTTTTCACTCTTTGTTATATTGCAGCCATTTGCTAAAATCATTTAAGTTAATTTTTTTCCTCATTTATGTACACACAGCACCCCCATATTGACAGAAAAACACAGAATTGTTGACATTTTTGCAGATTTATTAAAAAAGAAAAACTGAAATATTACATGGTCCTAAGTATTCAGACCCTTTGTTCAGTATTTAGTAGAAGCACCCTTTTGATCTAATACAGCCATGAGTCTTTTTGGGAAAGATGCAACAAGTTTTTCACACCTGGATTTGGGGATCCTCTGCCATTCCTCCTTGCAGATCCTCTCCAGTTCTGTCAGGTTGGATGGTAAACCTTGGTGGACAGTCATTTTTAGGTCTCTCCAGAGATGCCCAATTGGGTTTAAGCCAGGACTCTGGCTGGGCCATTCAAGAACAGTCACAGAGTTGTTGTGAAGCCACTCCTTCGTTATTTTAGCTGTGTGCTTAGGGTCATTGTCTTGTTGGAAGGTAAACCTTCAGCCCAGTCTGAGGTCCTGGGCACTCTGAAGAAGGTTTTTGTCCAGGATATCCCTGCACTTAGCCGCATTCATCTTTCCCTCGATTGCAACCAGTTGTCCTGTCCATACTGGTGTTATCAGATCAGAGGAGACGATCTATTGGCCATCGTTTATCTACCATTCGTGTGGAATCTGCTTATCTGAGTTCATGTTAGTTCAGGGGTCCATGCCTTGAAGTGAGCGTAGCAATAAGTCTATTGGTGGAGGGTCTGTCACCATTAAGTTGTGCCATTGGACTTTTCACGTGGATTTTTCCTGCTCACTTTTTGGGACTTGTTGTTCATCTGTTCCATCTTGCTTGGACTTTGAATTTTATAAAGTTTATTGTGCTGCACTTTCTTATATTTTATACATTGGATAGATCAATATCTTCAACCATTGGTTGTAAGATTACCAGGCTACATCAAAGACACCTCGTCAGTACTAACACACATACAAGAAGTGGAATGGATAAATGGTTGTCATATCAGTGGCTCACTATGGATGTAAATCTTTGTATTCCTGTATTCCCCACGATCTTTCAATCAAAGCCCTCCAACACCAGTTGACACAATATAACATACTGTATGTGACACATGTCTTAGAGAGTTTCTGGTCATTGCAGTTGATTTCCTTTATAGCCGTAACTATTTTTTGTTCGATTGGGTATTTTACTTGCAGTGTAGGGGGACCTCGATGGGGGCCAGTTTTTCACCATCTCTGGTGAACCTGTACATGGACTGGTGGGAGGAGAATTTTCTCTTCTTCCATCACAACCCATGTGCAGGTTCTATTATGTGGTATGGTCGCTATATAGAGGACCTGCTCATAATATGGTACAGTTCCTCTATGGATTGCGCTACTTTTGTGTCTCTGCCCAACAATAATTCCCTTAATTTGGAGTTCAGTTTTAACAGCCATAAAGATACTATTCATTTTTTAGATTTAACTTTAATAGGTGATGTTGTTCAGGGTAATGTTACAACTTACACATATTGTAAGGAATGTGCAGGTAATTCGTTACTTTTGGCCTCCAGTTGCTATCCTGCACATACCAAACAATCAATTCTGAGAGGGGAGTTTACCAGAGCCAGACGCAACTGCTCTACCGAAGAAGGTTTTAACAAGGAGTGCAATATAATTGCTTTGAGACTCCACTCACGACAGTATGATAAATGGAATATCAGTAGAGCAGATCGTCTGGTCACGGAGAAAAATAGATTGACCCTTCTAGAGAATACTGGTCGTAGGAAAGGTACTAATATTATCAATAGTTTGAATAACAAGGAGAAAATTCCAGTTACATTTGCCACTGCCTTCTCTTTGGAATTAAGTAAAATAAAAAATATCATATATAAACATTTACCTATACTCTCTACTGACAGTGACTTGGCACCAATACTTATGGCGGACTGTAGATTTTCCAGCCGCGGTGCCAAAACACTAGGCAGCCTTCTGTCCCCTAGTTTATTCGAGTCTCATAAACACCAAAAAAATGGGTTGAATACTATGGGATCGTACATCTGTAGCAATAGTACATGTCGCTTTTGTAGTAGACATCCAAGCCAGCATAAAACGGTTGTTTCTTGTGCCACTGGACAGGAATTTTCTATCTGTGAATGTATTAATTGTGGCACCAGCAACATTGTCTATGCTGTACAGTGCAGTAAATGCAACAAACAATACTGTATGTGGGATGTACCTCGAGACCATTGAGAATGAGAGTGAGTGAACATTTTCATGGGGCATCTTATAGTTCAAATAAAATATATCTAATGTGTCTAAACATTTTAAGTATGAACACAGCGGTAATATGACATCTTTCTCCTTTCTAGGTTTAGAAAGGGTTAAACTGTCTTCTTGCAGTGGGGATATTCACTGCATACTTTTTTTACGTGAAGTTTGGTAAATATTCAACCTACAAATGAGAGTGAATGGGAATGAATCATCGCTACGATGTTGATCTGTTTCTTAAATAGTCCTATACAATTGGGCATTTATATACATGTTTATAGCTTCTGACATGTAATCTTATGTATACTACTGTATATATATAGTTTTTGTATGTTAAATATTTTTTTCTATTATTTTTCACTATATATTTTTTTCAACATTTTTCTTCTATATATATTTTGGAATAGGTTTGTAGCTTTGTCTGATATGTGTTGTATTAAGACATGATTTTGAACGCTCCTTCTGCCAACACTACACCTGTTGACACTTTGTGATTAACCATGTGCCACTTAATTGAGCGTGTTGCTAACTGAAGGAGGGGCGTTAATCATGTGATAGATATGTGTGCTGTGAACAAGGCTTATCACCGAAATGCATCTGCTACTGTTTCAACTCACTGGGGTGGCTTTATAATAAAGTACGATTTGAGGCTATGTAGTTGCCAGCTATTTTTTCTGATGACTACATTGTCTTTCAGTGGATGGGAGGACACCTCAGCTTGTGCACCCTGATTTCAACTTCCAGCTAGACATCGAGGTTCCACTGTTCTGAGCCATATATTGCTTGTGTAAAAACATTTGATTACTCTCAAAAAAAGGTCATGTATTTTTATTTTTTTTTGAGTTTAGGGCATAGAGCATAGGGGAAATGAGCATACAAGTGGGAACATGGGCAATTAGAAATAAAAGGATTCTGCGTAGTCAGGCATAGTAAGGAGCAGTAATGCCCTGTACACGACCGGTTTTGCCATCAGAATAAACTTTGAAGGTTTTTCCGACGGAGTTCCGATGGAATTCCGCTCAAGCTGTCTTGCATACACATGGTCACACCAAAGTCGGACCGTCCAGAATGAAGTGATGTACAACACGTACGACGGGACTAGAAAAAGGAAGTTGAATAGCCAGTAGCCAATAGCTTCTGTCTCGTACTTGCTTCAGAGCATGCATCGTTTTTGGTACATCGGAACAGCATACAGACGAGCGTGTTTCCCGATAGTAATTAGTTCTGTCGGAAAAATTTAGAACATGTTCTCTATCTAAGTCTGTCTGAATTTTCAACAGAAAAAGTCCGATGGGGCATACACACGATCGGAATATACGATGAAAAGCTCCCATCTGACTTTTTCTGACAGACATTCCGCTCGTCTGTACGCGGCATAAGGCATAAGGAAATGAGCAGAAAAAAGTTCATGCAAATGAGATTATTGCATATTTGGTGAGCACCTAGAGCAAAGCAATTGTGCAGTGTTGCCAAGTAAAGAAGCAGCCGAGATTAAAACTATGTATGGGCAGGCTAAATGTAGCCAAGTTGATTGACCGATCAACTTGGATATAACCAGCCTACCAAATTTTACATGCGATTATTGCTAGCGGTTGTTATAGCCACTAGTATTAATCACTGTGTTCTCCTGGAAGAGACCCCCCCCCGCTGGGAGAACACAATGACTCGGCGGGAGGGATTCCCCTGTCAACCCATGGTTACAAGAAAGTGAATTGCTCCATCTATGGCCAGCTTCAGAGTATGAGAAAGAAGGCTTGAGTATGAAATTATAGGCTTTCAAGTGTACAGAGCATGTTCTGTACATACAGTGCCTTGCAAAAGTATTCCCCCTCTTGGATTTTTACCTATTTTTTTACATTACAGCCTTTGGTTCAATGTTTTTTTAATCTGAATTATATGTGATGGATCAGAACACAATAGTATAAGTTGGTGAAGTAAAATTAGAAAAATATATACATAAAACTATTTTTCAGAAATTAAAAAAAATATAATTGGCATGTGCATTTATAGTCACCCCCTTTGTTATGAAGCCCATAAAAAGCTCTGGTGCAACCAATTACCTTCAGAAGTCACATAATTTGTGAAATGATGTCCATCTGTGTGCAATCTAAGTGTCACATGATCTGTCATTACATATACACACCTTTTTGAAAGGCCCCAGAGGCTGCAACAACTAAGCAAAAGGCACCACTAACCAAACACTGCCATGAAGATCAAGGAACTCTTCAAACAAGTAAGGGACAATGTTGTTGAGACGTATAAGTCAGGGTTAGGTTATAAAAAAAAATCCACATCTTTGATGATCCCTAGGCGCACCGTCAAATCTATCATAACCAAAAGGAAAGAACATGGCACAACAGCAAACCTGTCAAGAGATGGCCGCACACCAAAGCTCACGGACTGGGCAAGGAGGGCATTAATCAGAGAGGCAGCACAGAGACCTAAGGTAACCCTGGAGGAGTTGCAGAGTTCCACAGCAGAGACTGGAGTATCTGTACATAGGACAACAATAAGCAGTACGCTCCATAGAGTTGGGCTTTATGGCAGAGTGGCCAGAAGAAAGCCATTACTTTCAGCAAAAAAACAAAATGGCGCATTTTGAGTTTGCGAAAAGGCATGTGGGAGACTCCCAAAATGTATGGAGGAAGGTGCTCTGGTCTGATGAGACAAAAATTTAACTTTTTGGCCATCAAAGAAAACGCTATGTCTGGCGCAAACCCAACACTTCCAGCAGGACAATTACCCCAAACACACTGCTAAAGCAACACTTAAGTGGTATAAGGGGAAACATGCAAATGTGTTGGAATGGCCTAGTCAAAGCCCAGACCTCAATCCAATAGAAAATCTGTGGTCAGACTTAAAGATTGCTGTTCACAAGCGCAAACCATCTAACTGGAGCTGGAGAAGTTTTACAAGAAGGAATGGGCAAAAATCCTAGTGGTAAGATGTGGCAAACTCATAGAGACTTATTAAAGCGAATTGGAGCTATGATAGCTGCAAAAGGTGGCTTTACAAAGTTACCCCAGTTGAAGTCCCATCGGACGAAACGCATCGGGTGGTTATGCCTGTCTTGCCACTATCTTCAATTTAGGCGCTTTTTTATTGTTTTATACCTGACTTCAGTCTTTAAGTCAGGGTGTATTGTATTGCTCTGTTTTTTAAATAAATGCTTTCCTATAAGCGGATTCACACTATGGGGAGGTCTTCTTTTTGATCCCCATTTTATTTGAGGACCTACATCCATTTTATGGAAGCAACATCCTTGTAAGCAGTTCCTCATTCGCATCTTGGATACCGGGAGTCGCTGTGACCAGAGAGGTTCAGTTGGTGAGTGCTGCAGTTTTTCTCCAACATCTCCAGCTTAAGCTTGTCTGACTCCTAAGCCGCTGGCTGAGGAGTCCATCATTGCCGGTAAGGGTATTTTTGCCTATCCCTTTTACACATATGCTGGATACCTTATCCTGTGGATGCCATCCCCGGATCTAAGGGCCTCATACAATCGGTTTTGGTTGCTGTAGACCTTCTAGCCACCTCCATAGATGCCTACTCATTCATTGATGTTGGATTTTTAGCTATGTTAGCTACCTATAAGTTCATGCTGGACCTTTGGTTTTGATAGCAGTTTATGTTGTTATTGTGTTATATCATTTTCATTTTTTACTTTATGCTCTCCATTTATGTGTGTCACTGCACCTCTAAGAGGTCCTTGATAATTTAATTTTCCACATTTTTTCTAATGTAATTTGGGATCTATAGTGAATAATTGTCCCTTACAATTTTTCTATCACTACCCCACGGTGACCTGATCCTGTTAACGTTGGTCACCAGCTTATACAGGACCTTTTTTAGTGTCTTATTGTCACATCTTTACACACACATTACCCCCACTATTACTTTCATATCACGCATTTTGATGAATGCTTAGTTTATACACGATTAATTTTGTGTTTCATTAAATACACTTTATTGGGCTGTTGTCCTTTCAGTTATCTATTCTGTCAGGTTTTGCCCAATAACGCACAGGTATTGTTTAGCGTTACACTTATTTACTTTATGGCTTTACAAAGTATTGATTTTAGGGGGGTGAATAGTTATGCACATTGACTTTTTCTGTTATTTTGTCCTATTTGTTGTTTGCTTCACAATAAAAAAAAAACATCTGCAAAGTTGTGGGCATGTTCTGTAAATTAAATGACTCAAATCCTCAAACAATCCATGTTAATTCCAGGTTGTGAGGCAACAAAACATGTAAAATGCCAAGGGGGTGAATACTTTTGCAAGGCACTGTATGTGTAAAATAAAAACAGCGCTAAAATGTGTTTGTCCAACAAACCTATTTACATTAAAGCAACCTTGATTATCTGAACCTCGTTGGTTTAATTAATTAAAGTGTTAGAATGTGAAAAATTATAAATAATAATATTAATGTTTCCCAGTCCAAATGATATGAACCTTAAGGTTTTCAAAGCCTTATTATATGAACCTATTACAAATTGCCCTTGTGCTGATTGATGGACCTTGACTAGCAAA
Source organism: Aquarana catesbeiana (assembly GCF_042186555.1). NCBI lineage: Eukaryota > Metazoa > Chordata > Amphibia > Anura > Ranidae > Aquarana > Aquarana catesbeiana. Next base: position 256,177,755 of record NC_133330.1, read on the forward strand.
AATATGCATATGAGTAAAAAGTACAAAAAAGCTGCTATTAGCAAAGTGCATATATTTCAACATTTTTTCTGTTATTTTGTCCTATTTGTTGTTTGCTTCACGAAAAAAAAATCTTCAAAGTTGTGGGCATATTGTGGGCATCTGTAAATTAAATGATGCCAATCCTCAAACAATCCATGTTAATTCCAGGTTGTGAGGCAGCAAAACACGAAAAATGCGGGGGGGGGGGAGGTGAATAATTTTGCAAAGCACTGTACATAAACTATACAATATATATATATATATATATATATATATATATATATATATATATATATATATATATATATATATATATATATATATATATATATATATATATATATATATTAATTAGGGACTGGTTTATTCTTTGTATCAGGAAAATGTTTTTTTTTTATACATTAACACACAATACTAACATAATTTTATATCAGATCTTCAATATTCCTGTTGAGAATGAGAGGAAACAATGGTTGGGTTGCAATTTAAAATAGATTTCTAGCAGACAGATTAACAATATAAATTGTATCTATTTAATACATCATCTATCACATTTGCTTTTCCATGCTAATTCATGCCATATTTAATTTAGTTTACAACTTTGATTTTGTGATTGAATTACAACAACTCTTCTACTGTATATCCCACTATACTATACAGAGTCAGATTTATAACAGTTTTACAGTTTGTCTTGAGAGTTGTATTATCCTTCTTATGTTCTATTGTATTCACATTGCCATCACTTCTCTAGTTTCATACAAGCTATTCAATTACATCACTACTAAAAAATATGCTATAATGTACCCCACCCCAATTGCATGTGAATTTCCAGGAATTAAAACATTATCAGTTCTTTTTTATGAATTCCATCTCAAATACAGTACAAAAACATAAGTGTTCAACGTACTGTGACCTGAGACATCTTTATAGACAGTGGAATGGAACCATACAAGTGTCTGGATATGTTAGCTATGTTCCACACATTTTTCCCCCAAAAGTCATTACTAAACACATGATTTCCTTGAGATCTTTCCTTACAAAACTCACATGAGAATTCAGTAATTTTGGTACCACCTAGATTAAAAAAAAAAAAAAAAAAAAAAAAACAAGATAAACTTGTTTTATATAAAACCATGACAACTGCTTCTGTATATACTAGTTTGTGTGTTATAAAATATTTGATGAATTATTAAATAAAATCCCCTCAACATACTTGGACATGAATGATAGGGGAAATAACCTCAATAAAAGTTGTAAGATTGTTCTGTCAAGGCTCAAATTATAAATTCAAAATCTGTGACTGAAATGTACAATTAAAGTCCAGATAGATGTAAAATATACAAATTAATGGAGCTCTGTATTCATTAATACATCAATAAATAGTATTTTAATGAAATAGTGTAGTGCCTTAATTTGACCTGGCATCAGCCTCTTTTAGTCCCTGTACAACAGAGCTCAGACTGAGTGAAGTAGAAGCAGCATTGATAACAAATCAGTTGTGCTGCAGTGAAAGGGTCATGATGATGAGGGGAGAAAGCAGAGTGACAGAGAGATGAGTTCATCAGTCTGCTACTTCTTCTTTCACTGTACAGAAAAAGTTGGGGAGGAGGGAGGGATATAAGACCTGTAACCTGTAAGTGTTACTTAGTTACTTAACCACTTCAGCCCCGGAAGGATTTACCCCCTTCCTGACCAGAGCACTTTTTACAATTTGGCACTGCGTCGCTTTAACTGATAATTGCGCGGTCATGCAATGCTGTACCCAAACGAAATTTGCTTCCTTTTCTTCCCACAAATAGAGCTTTCTTTTGATGGTATTTGATCACCTCTGCCGTTTTTATTTTTTGAGCTATAAATGGAAAAAGACCAAAAATTTTGAAAAAAAATGATATTTTCTACTTTTTGTTATAAAAAAATCCAATAAACTCAATTTTAGTCATACATTTAGGCCAAAATATATTCGGCCACATGTCTTTGGTAAAAAAAAATGTCAATAAGCGTATATTTATTGGTTTACGCAAAAGTTATAGCGTCTACAAACTAGGGTACATTTTCTGGAATTTACACAGCTTTTAATTTATGACTGCCTATGTCATTTCTTGAGGTGCTAAAATGGCAGGACAGTACAAACCCCCCCCCCCCCAAATGACCCCATTTTGGAAAGTAGACACCCCAAGGAAATTGCTGAGAGGCATGTTGAGCCCATTGAATATTATTTTTTTTTGTCCCAAGTGATTGAATAATGACAAAAAAAAATTTTACAAAAGTTGTCACTAAATGATATATTGCTCACGCAGGCCATGGGCATATGTGGAATTGCACCCCAAAATACATTCAGCTGCTTTTCCTGAGTAAGGGGATACCACATATGTGGTATCCCTGTACTCAGGGGAGCCTAGCCTAGCCGTGTACGGGGCCCCAAAAACCAATCACCGCCTTCAGGATTTCTAAGGGCGTAAATTTTTTATTTCACTCCTCACTACCTATCACAGTTTTGAAGGCCATAAAATGCCCAGATGGCACAGAACCCCCCAAATGACCCCATTTTGGAAAGTAGACACCCCAAGCTATTTGCTGAGAGGCATGTTGAGTCCATGGAATATTTTATATTTTGACACAAGTTGCGGGAAAGTGACAATTTTTTTTTTTTTTTTTTTTGCACAAAGTTGTCACTAAATGATATATTGCTCACACAGGCCATGGGCATATGTGGAATTGCACCCCAAAATACATTTAGCTGCTTCTCCTGAGTACGGGGATACCACATGTGTGGTACTTTTTGGGAGACTAGCCGCATACGTGGCTCCGAAAACCAATCACCGCCTTCAGGATTTCTAAGGGTGTAAATTTTTGATTTCACTCTTCACTGCCTATCACAGTTTCGGAGGCCATGGAATGCCCAGATGGCACAAACCCCCCCCCCCCCAAATGACCCCATTTTGGAAAGTAGACACCCCAAGCTATTTGCTGAGAGGCATGGTGAGTATTTTGGAGCTCTCGTTTGTTTTTGAAAATGAAGAAAGACAAGAAAAAAATGTTTTTTTTCTTTTTTCAATTTTCAAAACTTTGTGACAAAAAGTGAGGTCTGCAAAATACTCACTATACCTCTCAGCAAATAGCTTGGGGTGTCTACTTTCCAAAATAGGGTCATTTGGGGAAACTGTGATAGGCAGTGAAGAGTGAAATCAAAAATGTACGCCCTTAGAAAGCCTGAAGGCGGTGCTTGGTTTTCGGGGTCCCGTACACGGCTAGGCTCCCAAAAACTCTCACACATGTGGTATTCCCGTACTCAGGAGAAGCAACAGAATGTATTTTGGGGTGTAATTTCAAATATTCCCATGGCATGTTTGAGCAATATATCATTTAGTGACAACTTTGTGCAAAAAAAAAAAAAATGTGTCTTTTTTCCGCAACTTGTGTCACAATATAAAATATTCCATGGACTCGAAATGCCTCTCAACAAATAGCTTGGAGTGTCTACTTTCCAAAATGGGGTCATTTGGGGGGGTTTTCAACTGTCCTGGCATTTTATGCACAACATTTAGAAGCTTATGTCACACATTACCCGCTCTTCTAACCACTTGAAGACAAAGCCCTTTCTGACACTTTTTGTTTACATGAAAAAATTATTTTTTTTTGCAAGAAAATTACTTTAAACCCCCAAACATTATATATTTTTTTAAAGCAAATGCCCTACAGATTAAAATGGTGGGTGTTTCATTTTTTTTTTCACACAGTATTTGCCCAGCGATTTTTCAAACGCATTTTTTGGGGAAAAAACACACTTTTTTAAGTTTTAATGCACTAAAACACACTATATTGCCCAAATGTTTGATGAAATAAAAAAGATGATCTTAGGCCGAGTAAATGGATACCAAACATGACATGCTTTAAAATTGCGCACAAACGTGCAGTGGCGACAAACTAAATACATTTTTAAAAGCCTTTACAGGTTACCACTTTAGATTTACAGAGGAGGTCTACTGCTAAAATTACTGCCCTCTATCTGACCTTCGTGGTGATACCTCACATGCATGGTGCAATTGCTGTTTAAATTTGACGCCAGACCGACGCTTGCGTTTGCCTTTGCGCGAGAGCAGGGGGGACAGGGGTCCTTTTTTTTTTTTTTTTTTATCGTTTTTATTGTTATCTCAGGGAATGTAAATATCCCCTATGATAGCAATAGGTAGTGACAGGTACTCTTTTTTGAATAAATTGGGGTCTATTAGACCCTAGATCTCTCCTCTGCCCTCAAAGCATCTGACCACACCAAGATCGGTGTGATAAAATGCTTTCCCAATTTCCCAATGGCGCTATTTACATCCGGCGAAATCTAAGTCATGAAATGCTCGTAGCTTCCGGTTTCTTAGACCATAGAGATGTTTGGAGCCACTCTGGTCTCTGATCAGCTCTATGGTCAGCTGACTGAATCACTGGCTGCATTCTCAGGTTCCCTGTTGGGACAGGAGAGCCAGAGAAAAACATGGAAGACAGTGGGGGGGGGCATTCCCTCCCACTGCTTGTAAAAGCAGTCTATAGGCTAATTAGCCACTAGGATTGCTTTTACATGAAAGCTGACCGCTGGCTGAAAAGAATGATACCAAGATGATACCTAAACCTGCAGGCATCGTTCTGGTATAACCACTCAAAGTCCAGCAACATACCAGTACCTTGTTGGTCCTTGTTGGGCATATATTGTAATCTTTTTTTTTTCATGCAGCCTGTGGGCTGAACGAAAAAAAGAGATTGATCGGTGGGTATGCCCACCATAAGTGTCCTTTCACACTGGGGCGGGGGCGTTGTCGGCGGTAAAGCGCCGATATTGTAAGCGGCGCTTTACCGTCGGTATACGGCCATTAGCAGGGGGGTTTTACCCCCCTGCTAGCGGCCGAGAAAGGGTTAAAACCACCGCAAAGCGCCTCTGCAGAGGCGCTTTACCGGCGGTATAGCCGCGCCGTCCCATTGATTTCAATGGGCAGGAGCGGTAAAGGAGCGGTATACACTCCGTTCCTTCACTGCTCCGAAGATGCTGCTGGCAGAACTTTTTTTACCTTCCTGCCAGTGCATCGCTCCAGTGTGAAAGGCCTCGGGGCTTTCACACTGGAATTAAAGCAGCGGCTGTTTCGGGTCGATTTGCAGGTGCTATTGTTAGCGCAATAGCGCCTGCAAACCGCCCCAGTGTGAAAGGACCCTTAGAATACCTCCCTTCATCCACCCACTTCTAATGATGGGCATACATGCACCATTTATATATGCCAAAGCATGGGGGCATCCTCCCGCAAAAGTTAGGAGCAAATCGCTCCTCCGCCCCTGCTACCCCCATGCTTCGGCATATATCACCTCCGCTGGAGTCACGGCTTTATATATCGTGGGAGCAAACGCTGTTGCTGTCAAGATAAATAAATCCGCGCTGCAGCTGAATGGCGTACCTGAAGACAAAAAAATGGTTAACAATAAAACACAGTAAACAGTAAAGTATAAAAAATTGCATACCTGAAAAGCAAACATGATAAAACATAATAACAATAAAACATTGCAGAATAGAATACAGTAAAAAAGAGCAGAACAATAGAGAGAGAATAGAGAGAGAGAGAGAGAACAATAAAACGACAACTATTTTTTTTTTATTCTACATATTTTTTTGTGTTTTTTTTTATTATTACACTTTTTTTGTAACTGTAACTTTTGTAACTGTAACCGGTTCCAGGTTCGGGTCTCTCAAAATGCGATGGCATCTTGGGAGACCCTGTGAAAATGTGCCTAGTCTGTGCAATGCTGTACGCTAATACCCAACTAGTGTATGGTAGCGTTCAAAAGATTCACCAATGCAAAGACCAGGATTGTCAGGACAGGAGGGACAATAATAGCGGGTGTCACGCCTATATCCGCGCTTGCTGCAGACACAACATCTTTTTTGGGGGGGTTCGTTGGGTAGGGGTACTCGGGATGACATAAAGAAAATGCCTCTCATGCAGCAGACTGCATTTGGTTGGGGATGTGAATGGGGGAAGAACGGGTGCTGCAGAAGTGGTGGGTTCCCAATTAGGATTGGCGAATGCAGCAGGAAGGGCATTATGGGCACGACGGGCCTGTGTTTGTCTTCTTCTTGGTGGCAGCGGGACACTACTTGTGCTTGCCACCTCACCAGCTTGAACTGCACTTATGGGACTCGCCACGTCACCAAGTGTTACTGCAGTGCTGGTTTGACTACGACCGGAGTGTACTAGGCCGCTGGTGCTTGCCAGTTCACCAAAATGCTACCAAAAAAACTGTTAGTGATCGCAGGGATCAGGCCTGACTCTGCGAACGCTGCAGTTATGCGTTTAGTGTTTTGTAAGTGACAGTGATCGATCGATACTGCACTTGGGTGGGCTGGGCTGGGCCGGGCGGAGGGGCAAAACGCAGGTGCTAGCAGGTATCGGGGCTGATCCCGCTAACACTGCGTTTTTGGGAACCCTAAACTGCTGGGGACGCTAGTATAGATCTGATCGGATCAGATATTGATCCGTTCAGATACTATACCACTAAGGGAGGTGTACGGTGTGTGCGTGGGTGTTAGCGCTACTGGCACTAACCTGACGCTGTCTGGGGCTGGTGCTTGCTAGTTCACCAAAACACTACCAAAAAAACTGTTAGCGATCACAGGGATCAGGCCTGACTCTGCGAACGCTGCAGTTATGTGTGTTTAGTGTTTTGTAAGTGACAGTGATTGATCAATACTGCACTTGGATGGGCTGGGCTGGGCCGGGCGGAGGGGCAAAACGCAGGTGCTAGCAGGTATCTGGGCTGATCCCGCTAACACTGTGTTTTTTGGGAACCCTAAACTGCTGGGGACGCTAGTATAGATCTGATCGGATCAGATATTGATCCGTTCAGATACTATACCACTAAGGGAGGTGTATGCTGCGTGCGTGGGTGTTAGCGCTACTGGCGCTAACCTGACGCTGCCTGGGGCAGTGCAGACCCTATCTGACCCTAAAACCTAACTTATATCACTGCCGGGCGATCAGGGGGCTAAACCTTTATTAGGTAGTAAACGGTGGGTGCCCTGACACTATAAAAAATAAACTAACTAACCAGCGTCACCCGTAACAGTTATACGGTGATCACTGGTGAAGGGGTTAACTAGGGGGCAATCAAGGGGTTAAAACCTTTATTAGGTAGTATATGGGGGTCCCTGACGCTATAAAACACTGACCGCGAACCTATATATTTACCTGCCTAGCGTCACCAGTGACACTAATACAGCGATCAGAAAAACGATTGCTTAGTAACATTGGCGACGGGGGGTGATCAAGGGGTTAAAACTTTATTAGGGGGGTTAGGGGGGTACCCTAGACCTAAAGGGGGCTAACACTAACTGCCCTACCACACTAACTGTCACAAACTGACACCAATGCAGTAATCAGAAAAAAAAAAATGCTTGGTGTCAGTGTGACGGGGGGGGGGGGGTGATTAGGGGGTGATCAGGGGTTGATCGGGACGTGATGGGGGTGTACAGTATAACTGGCGTGTTCTACTGCGTGTGTAGTGTTTGTGCACTCACATCGATGTCTTCTCTCCTCGGCACCGGAACGGAAAATACCGAGCCGAGGAGAGATGACAACACTTCCTCCTCTTCTGTTTACTATACAGAAGCCGAGGAAGCATTTCATTCGCCAGGAGCGATCGCAGGGGGGGTCAAGAATGCGTGGCCTCCTCCTCACCTTTGATCGCCCCTGACGAGAATCCGACCGCCGCAGGCACCGGGGGGGGTCCGATCGGACCCCCCGCCCGCGGGCAGGCAAGGACGTACAGGTAAGTCCTTATGCCTGCCCGTGCCATTCTGCCGACGTACATCGTCGTGCGGCGGTCGGCAAGTGGTTAAGGACCGAGCCTCTTTCTGACATTTGTTGTTTACACGTTAAAAACAGTTTTTTTTACTAGAAAATTACCGTTACTTAGAACCCCCAAACATTATATATATTTTTTAACACCCTACAGAATAAAATGGCGGTCGTTGCAATACTTTCTGTCACACCGTATTTGGTATATATATATATATAAATATATATATAGTTTTTGTACGTTAAATATTTTTTTCTATTATTTTTCACTATATATTTTTTTCAACAGTTTTCTTCTATATATATATATATATATATATATATTGGAATAGGTTTGTAGCTTTGTCTGATATGTGTTGTATTGTGTTGAACGCTCCTTCTGCCAACACTACACCTGTAGACACTTTGTGATTAACCATGTGCTACTTAATTGAGCGTGTTGCTAATTGAAGGAGGGGCGTTAATCATGTGATAGATATGTGTGCTGTGAACAAGGCTTATCGCCGAAATGCGTCTGCTACTGTTTCTACTCACTGGGGTGGCTTTACAATAAAGTACGATTTGAGGCTATGTAGTTACCAGCTATTTTTTCTGATGACTACATTGTCTTTCAGTGGATGGGAGGACACCTCAGCTTGTGCACCCTGATTTCAACTTTCAGCTAGACATCAAGGTTCCACTGTTCTGAGCCATATATTGCTTGTGTAAAAACATTTGATTACTCTCAAAAAAAAGGTCATGTATTTTTATTTTTTTTTTTGAGTTTAGGGCATAGAGCATAGGGGAAATGAGCATACAAGTGGGAACATGGGCAATTAGAAATAAAAGGATTCTGCGTAGTCAGGCATAGTAAGGAGCAGTAATGCCCTGTACACGCGACCGGTTTTGCCGTCGGAATAAACTCTGTAGGTTTTTCCGACGGAATTCCGCTCATGCTGTCTTGCATACACACAGTCACACCAAATTCCGACCGTCCAGAACAAGGTGACATACAACACGTACGATGGGACTAGAAAAAGGAAGTACAATAGCCAGTAGCCAATAGCTTCCGTCTCGTACTTGCTTCAGAGCATGCGTCGTTTTTGGTACGTCGGAACAGCACACAGACGAGCAGGTTTCCCTATAGTAATTAGCTCCGTCAGAAAATTTTAGAACATTTTCTCTATCTAAGTCCGTCTGAATTTGACGGAAAAAGTCTGATGGGGCATACACACGGTCGGAATATACGATGAAAAGCTCCCATCGGACTTTTTCTGACGGACATTCCGCTCGTGTGTACGCTGCATAAGGCATAGGGAAATGAGCAGAAAAAAGTTCATGCAAATTAGAGTATTGCATATTTGGTGAGCACCTAGAGCAAAGCAATTATGCAGTGTTGCCAAGTAAAGCCAGCCATAGACTGCTCGAATCTTGGCCGGTTTAGTAGGAACCAGCCGAGATTCAAACTATGTATGGGCAGGCTAAATGTACCCAAGTTGATTGACCGATCAACTTGGATACAACAAGCCTGCCAAATTTTACATGCGATTATTGCTAGCGATTGTTATAGCCCCTAGTATTAATCACTGTGTTCTCCTGGAGGAGACTCCCCCCCCCCTTCGCTGGGAGAACACAATGACTCGGCGGGAGGGATTCCCCGGTCAACCCATCCTTACAATAAAGTGAATTGATCAATCTATGGCCAGCTTAAGAATATGAGAAAGAAGGCTTGAGTATAAAATTATAGGCTTTCAAGTGCACAGAGCACATACTGTACATACAGTGCCTTGCAAAAGTATTCACCCCCTTGGCTTTTTACCTATTTTGTTACATTACAGCCTTTGGTTCAATGTTTTTTTTTATCTGAATTATATGTGATGGATCAGAACACAATAGTCTAAGTTAGTGAAGTAAAATTAGAAAAATATATACATAAAACTATTTTTCAGAAATAAAATAATTATAATTGGCATGTGCGTTTGTATTCACCCCCTTTGTTATGAAGCCCATAAAAAGCTCTGGTGCAACCAATTACCTTCAGAAATCACATAATTAGTGAAATGATGTCCACCTGTGTGCAATCTAAGTGTCACATGATCTGTCATTACATATACACACCTTTTTGAAAGGCCCCAGAGGCTGCAACACTTAAGCAAGAGGCACCACTAACCAAACACTGCCATGAAGACCAAGGAACTCTCCAAACAAGTAAGGGACAATGTTGTTGAAAAGTACAAGTCAGGGTTAGGGTATAAAAAAATATCCAAATCTTTGATGATCCCTAGGAGCACTAACAAATCTATGATAACCAAATGGAAAGAATATGGCACAGCAGCAAACCTGCCAAGAGACGGCCGCACACCAAAGCTCACGGACCGGGTAAGGAGGGCATTAATTAGAGAGGCAGCACAGAGACCTAAGGTAACCCTGGAGGAGCTGCAGAGTTCCACAGTAGAGACTGGAGTATCTGTACATAGGACGACAATAAGCCGTACGCTCCATAGAATTGGGCTTTATAGCAGAGTGGCCAGAAGAAAGCCATTACTTTCAGCAAAAAAACAAAATGGCACGTTTTGAGTTTGCGAAAAGGCATGTGGGAGACTCCCAAAATGTATGGAGGAAGGTGCTCTGATCTGATGAGACAAAAATGTAACTTTTTGGTCATCAAAGAAAATGCTATGTCTGACGCAAACCCAACACACCACATCACCCAAAGAACACCAACATGGTGGTGGCAGCATCATGCTGTGGGGATATTTTTCAGCAGTCGGGACTGGGAAACTGGTCAGAGTTGAGGGAAAGATGGATGGTGCTAAATACAGGGATATTCTTGAGCAAAACCTGTACCACTCTGTGTGTGATTTGAGGCTAGGACGGAGGTTCACCTTCCAGCAGGACAATGACCCCAAACACACTGCTAAAGCAACACTTGAGTGGTTTAAGGGGAAACATGTAAATGTGTTGGAATGGCCTAGTCAAAGCCCAGACCTCAATCCAATAGAAAATCTGTGGTCAGACTTAAAGATTGCTGTTCACAAGTGCAAACCATCCAATTTGAAGGAGCTGGAGCAGTTTTGTAAGCAGGAATGGGCAAAAATCCCAGTGGTAAGATGTGGCAAGCTCATAGAGACTTATCCAAAGCGACTTGGAGCTGTGATAGCTGCAAAAGGTGGCTCTACAAAGTATTGATTTTAGGGGGGTGAATACCGTATTTATCGGCGTATAACACACGCCGGCGTATAACACGCACCCCAAGTTTAGGAGGGAATTTTAAGGAAAAAAACTTTTAGGAGGGAAGTTTAAGGAAAAAAAACTTACATTTAAATGCCCATCAATGCAGCCTCATCAGTGTTCATCTGCAGCCTTGTTAGTGCAGCCTTGCCCCAGTGTCCAGTGCAGCCTTGTCAGTGCAGCTTTGCCCCAGTGCAGCCTTGTCAGTGCAGCTTTGCCCCAGTGCAGCCTTGTCAGTGCAGCTTTGCCCCAGTGCAGAATTGTCAGTGCAGCTTTGCCCCAGTGCAGAATTGTCAGTGCAGCTTTGCCCCAGTGCAGCCTTGTCAGTGCAGCTTTGCCCCAGTGCAGAATTGTCAGTGCAGCCTTGCCCCAGTGCAGCTTTGCCCCAGTGCAGCCTTGTCCCCAGTGGTCAGTGCAGCCTTGTCCCCATGGTCAGTGCAGCCTTGTCCCCAGTGGTCAGTGCAGCCTTGTCCCCAGTGGTCAGTGCAGCCTTGTCCCCAGTGCCGCCGACATACACAAGTTTAGTGTGTATTTTAAATATGGTGCCGCGGAGTTCAGAGGGACTCGGCGGCGCTCGTTCAGCTGAATGAGCGCCGCCGAGAACACAGTGACTGGGCGGAGCCGAGATACACATAGCCAAGGGTTCTCGGCTCTTCTCGGCGCCGTTCACAGTCACGCCCAGTCCCTATGATGGACATAACAGAGGTCCAATGGCGGGACTGGGCGGGACTGTGAGTGGCGCCGAGAAGAGCCGAGAACCCTCGGCTATGTGTATCTCGGCTCCGCCCAGTCGCTGTGTTCTCGGCGGCGCTCGTTCAGCTGAACGAGCGCCGCCGAGTCCCTCCGAACTCCGCGGCGCCATATTTAAAACTACACGCTATGTGAATGTCGGCGGCGATCGCTCCGATAGATCACAAAAATAGCGGGGATCAGCGTATAACACGCACCCACGATTTTCCCCTGATTTTAAGGGGAAAAAAAGTGCGTGTTATACGCCGATAAATACGGTAGTTATGCACATTGACTTTTTCTGTTATTTTGTCCTATTTGATGTTTGCTTCACAATAAAAAAAAAAATCTTCAAAGTTGTGGGCATGTTTTGTAAATTAAATGACTCAAATCCTCAAACAATCCATGGTAATTCCAGGTTGTGAGGCAACAAAACACGTAAAATACCAAGGGGGGTGAATACTTTTGCAAGGCACTGTATGCATAAAATAAAAACAGCACTAAAATGTGTTTGTCCAACAAACCTATTTACATTAAAGCAACCTTGATTATCTGAACCTCCTTGGTTTAAAGTGCTAGAATGTGAAAAATTATAAATAATAATCTTAATGTTTCCCAGTCCAAATGATATGCACCTTAAGGTTTTCGAAGCCTTATTATATGAACCTATTACAAAGTGCCCCTGTGCTGATTGATGGACATTGACTAGCAAAAATATGCATATGAGTAAAAGGTACAAAGAAGCTGCTAACTATTAGCAAAGTGCATATATTTCAACATTTTTTTCTGTTATTTTGTCCTATTTGTTGTTTGCTTCACAATAAAAAAAATCTTGAAAGTTGTGGGCATATTCTGTAAATTAATTGATGCCAATCCTCAAACAATCCATGTTAATTCCAGGTTGTGAGGCAACAAAACACGAAAAATGCTGGGGGGTGAATACTTTTGCAAAGCACCGTACATAAACTATACATAGAAATATATATTTTTTTTTAAATTAGGGACTGGTTTATTCTTTGTATCAGGAAAATGTTTTTTTTTATACATTAACACACAATAATAACAAGTTCCTGTTGAGAAAGAGAGGAAACAATGGTTGGGTTGCAATGTAAAATATATTTCTAGCAGACAGATTAACAATATAAATTGTATCTATTTAATACATCATCTATCACATTTGCTTTTCCATGCTAAATCATGCCATATTTAATTTAGTTTACAACAACTTTGATTTTGTGATTGAATTACAACAACTCTTTTACTGTATATCCCACTATACTATACAGAGTCAGATTTATAACAGTTTTACAGTTTGTCTTGAGAGTTGTATTATCCTTCTTATGTTCTATTGTATTCACATTGCCATCACCTCTCTAGTTTCATTCAAACTATTCAATTACATCAAAACTAAAAAAATATGCTATAATGTACCCCACCCCAATTGCATGTGAATTTCCAGAAATGAAAACATTATCAGTTCTTTTTCTATGAATTCCATCTCAGGAAGTATTCAACGTACTGTGACCTGAGACATCTTTATAGACAGTGGAATGGAACCATACAAGTGTCTGGATATGTTAGCTATGTTCCACACATTTTTTCCCCCAAAAGTCATTGCCAAACACATGATTTCCTTAAGATCTTTCCTTATAAAACCCACATGAGAATTCAGTAATTTTGGTACCACCTAGATTAAAAAAAAACAAGATAAACTTGTTTTATTTAAAACCATGAAAACTGCTTCTGTATATACTAGTTTGTGTGTGATAAACCATAATAAAATATTTGATGAATTATTAAATAAAACCCCCTCAATATACTTGGACATGAATGATAGGGGAAATAACCTCAATAAAAGTTGTAAGATTGTTCTGTCAAGGCTCAAATTATAAATTCAAAATCTGTGACTGAAATGTACAATTAAAGTCCAGATAGATGTAAAATATACAAATTAATGGAGCTCTGTATTCATTAATACATCAATAAATAGTATTTTAATGAAATAGTGTAGTGCCTGAATTTGACCTGGCATCAGCCTCTTTTAGTCCCTGTACAACAGAGCTCAGACTGAATGAAGTAGAAGCAGCACTGATAACAAATCAGTTGTGCTGCAGTGAAAGGGTCATGATGATGAGGGGAGAAAGCAGAGTGACAGAGAGATGAGTTCATCAGTCTGCTACTTCTTCTTTCACTGTACAGAAAAAGTTGGGGGGGGGGGAATATAAGACCTGTAACCTGTAAGTGTTACTTAGTCAATTAAGGACCGAGCCTCTTTCTGAGATTTGTTGTTTACAAGTTAAAAACAGTTTGTTTGGCTAGAAAATTACCAGTACTTAGAACCCCCAAACATTATATATATTTTTTTCTAACACCCTAGAGAATAAAATGGCGGTCGTTGCAATACTTTCTGTCACACCGTATTTGCACATATTGTGAAAGATAATGTTATGCCGAGTAAATTGATACCCAACATGTCACGCTTCAAAATTGCGCCGTTCGTGGAATGGTGACAAACTTTTACCCTTAAAAATCTCCATAGGCGATGTTTAAAAAATTCTACAGGTTGCAGGTTTTGAGTTACAGAGGAGGTCTAGGGCTAGAATTATTGCTCTCACTCTACCGATCGCAGTGATACCTCACATGTGTGGTTTGAACACCGTTTTCATATGCTCGCGTATGCGTTTGCTTCTGCACATGAGCTCGGCAGGACGGGGTACGTTTAAAATTTTTTTTTTTCTTATTTATTTTACCTTTTATTTTTTATTTTTACACTGTTCTTTTTTAAAAAAAAAAAAAAAGTATCACTTTTATTCCTATTTCAAGGAATGTAAACATCCCTTGTAATAGAAAAAAAAAGCATGACAGGACCTCTTAACCACTTAAGCCCTGGACCATTTTGCTGGCCAAAGACCAGAGCACCTTTTGCGATTCGGCACTGCGTCGCTTTAACTGACAATTGCGCGGTCGTGCAACGTGGCTCCCAAACAAAATTGACGTCCTTTTTTTCCCCACAATTAGAGCTTTCTTTTGGTGGTATTTGATCACCCCTGCAGTTTATATTTTTTGCACTATAAACAAAAAAAGAGCGACAATTTTGAAAAAAAACGCATTATTTTTTATATTTTGCTATAATAAATATCCCCCAAAAATATATATAAAAAATTTTTTTTCCTCAGTTTAGGCCGATACGTATTCTTCTAAATATTTTTGGTAAAAAAAAAAAAATCGCAATAAGCGTTTATTGATTGGTTTGTGCAAAAGTTATAGCGTTTACAAAATAGGGGATAGTTTTATGGCATTTTTATTATTATTTTTTTTTATACTAGACACTTAAGGACCAGCCTCGTTTTGGAATTTGGGTGTTTACATGTTTAAAACAGTTTTTTTTGTTAGAAAATTACTTAGAACCCCCAAACATTATATATTGTTTTTTTTCTAACACCCTAGAGAATAAAATGGCAGTCATTGCAATACTTTTTTTCACACCGTATTTGCGCAGCAGTCTTACAAGCGCGCTTTTTTTGGAAAAAATTAACTTTTTTTGAATAAAAAATAAGACAACATTAAAGTTAGCCCAATTTTTTTTTTTATATTGTGAAAGATAATGTTACGCCGAGCAAATTGATACCCAACATGTCACGCTTCAAAATTGCGCCAGCTCGTGGAATGGCGTCAAACTTTTACCCTCAAAAATCTCCATAGGCGACGTTTAAAAAATTCTACAGGTTGCATGATTTGCGTTACAGAGGAGGTCTAGTACTAGAATTATTGCACTCGCTGTAACGATCACAGCGATACCTCACATGTGTGGTTTGACCACTGTTTTCATATGAGGGCGCTACTCACGTATGCGTTCGCTTCTGCACGCTAGCTCGTCGGGGCGTTTTAAAAAAAAAGAATTTTATTTTTCTTATTTATTTTACATGATTTTATTTTTTTTACACTGTTTAAAAAAAAAAAATTGTGTCACTTTTATTCCTATTACAAGCAATGTAAACATCCCTTGTAATAGAAAAAAGCATGACAGGTCCTCTTAAATATGAGATCTCGGGTCAAAAAGACCTCAGATCTCATATTTACACTAAAATGCAATAAAAAAAAAAGTCATTTAAAAAAATGACATTGAAAAAAATGTGCCTTTAAGACGTATGGGCGGAAGTGTCGTTTTGAGGTTGCTTCCGCCCTGCAGTGTCATGGAGACGGGTGGGCGCTATCTTCCCCTCACTCATCTCCATGCACAGCTAGGGAAAGGGCGCGATCGCCTCCGCCGCTGCTGACGGCTCTGGTAAGCGGCGGAGGCCACCGGATTGCGGCGAGGGGGATAGCAACGATATCCGCCGCCAAAGTTAGGACGTATATGTACATGCAGCGGTCGGCAAGTGGCTAGTAATGGCGGCGATCAGCGATTTTTATCATGACTGCGACATTATGGCGGACACATCAGACATTTTTGACACATTTTTGGGACCATTGTCATTTATACAGCAATCAGTGCTATACAAATGCACTGATTCCTGTGTAAATGACACTGGCAGTGAAGGGGTTAACCACTAGGGGTTAAGTATGTCCTGGGGAGTGATTCTAACTGTGGGGGGACGTGGCTACGTGTGACATGTCACTGAACTCTGCTCCCGATCACAGGGAGCAGAGATCAGTGACACTGTCACTAGGCAGAACGGGGAGATGCTTGTTAACATTAGCATCTCCCAGTTCTTCCTCTCTATGAGGCAATCGAGGGTATCCCCACGGCGATCGAGTCCACAGGATCTGCGACCCGACTCACGGAGGTCCCGGCTGGCAGCGCGCACATGATGGCATGGCGGCAAATTTAAAGGGATGTACAGGTACGCCCATTTGCCCAGCCGTGCCATTCTGTCGACGTACATCAGCGTGCACCAGTCGGGAATCGGTTAAATATGAGATCTGGGGTCAAAAAGACCCCAGATCACATATTTACACTAAAATGCAATAAAAAAAAAAATTAAATTAGATGTCATTTAAAAAAAAAAAGATATGGCAGAAGTGACGTTTTGACATTGCTTCCGCCCTGCAATGGTATGGAGAATGGTGGGGGCCATCTCCCCCTCACTCGTCTCCATATCAAGCCAGGAAGAGGACCCAATCGCCTCCGCCCATACCGACGGCTCCGGTAAGTGGCGGAGGGCACCGGAGAGCGGCGGGGGGGGCCCTCTCCCGCCGCCGAATGCGCTGCAGAGACCACTTTTATCTGAAACTGGATTGCTCACTGAAGAATTGGATACTGGGGTTATTGTAGTTAGCTGCTACCATAACAAAGATATTCTCTTCAACGTATATCGGCGTGAGCCGGTCCGTAAGTGGTTAACTTACAGGTGTTCTCTGACAGGGACGACTATTCTGTGCAGCCGAGCTGTGTAAATCTCAGGACTGAGTGGGCAGAAATACAAATCATTTGATAGATATAATGGCATTTATTTCATCTGTGCATTTTTTTTTTTCTGCTGCTGTTGTGTCAGGGAGATTTCCCTTAATTTCCTGCCCCAGAACAGAAATAAAATAAAATGTCACCAGTGGTCATCCGGACCAATGGAGGGGGTGAATCTGCCCAGCATGGACACAGAAAATTAAAACTTGACAGGAGAACTAACCCATCACCATACTATCTAAATCTAAAAAGCAAAAGCTTTGCCTTTACACCTTAAAGCGTAACTCCAATTTTGTTGAGAAAAAAACATTCCCCTCTGGGTGATCTGTGTACATTGCAAGGATTATAACAACCTTTGTTGCCGATTCCTACCTTTTGTTATTCTGAAGAAATCCATGTGTGTTTGTCTGTGCCTCTGTACTGAGTGAGTCTAACAGTAGTGATTCCATAATTAACTGTCAGGTGTGCAGCTGCAGGGCACTAATGAGGAAATCTGCTGGGCCTGCCTCCCTTTAGACATGCTCCTATTGAAAGTATTGAAAGGCATCCTATTGAAAGTAGGATGCCTGAAATCTGACTTGTATCTTAGGCAGACTTCTGTGAAAATTGGTGAGCCAATCACACAAGCAGGAAATGATATTTCTGGGCAGTGGTCAGAACCCATACTGTGTATAGAAACAACTCCATGTAGCCATAATGCACTGCATTCTCAGAAAATTACAGTGGTATAGTGGATGCAAGATTGAAAAGGAAAGTTAATTTTTAATAACATTCAATTACAATATGATTAGTGTCGCAATTATATGTGCTATATTATTTTTTCTTTATTTGCTATTTTTTTTTCCACAAAAGTGGAATTCCAGTGTAAACAGTTTAGGATAGAGTGGGGAATGTCTAAAGCCTCTGTTAGGTTAGTATCGATCTTTAACTCCCTTTTTTTAGAATCTTAGACAAAAACTATTTCCTGGCACCTACTGTATATGGCAGCATACTGATTATAGAGCTCCACCCTGATCCTACTCAGGGCTACTGATAGAAGTCATGGGGCCCCGTACAGCCTACCTGACGGGGCCCCCTTCAGCCCCACCCCCGGTCCGCCCCTGGTCCCTCCTTCAGCCCCACCCCTGGCCCCTCCCTAGACCCTGCCTTGAAACAAAGTGCAGTTTTGTGTTCAAGTGATATTTATCACTGCAGACAGTGCCACCCATGCCGCCAATTCCATAATGTGCTGCAGACAGTGCCAGCCATGCTGCCAATGCCATAATGTACTGCTGACAGTGCCACCCATGCCACCAAAGGCATAATGCCATTGGCGGCATGGGTGGCACTGTCTCTGCAGGCAGCACATGCATTATGGCATTGGCAGCATTGATGGGACTGTCTGCAGCACATTATGGCATTGGTGGCATGGGTGGCACTGTCTGCAGCACGTTATGGCATTGGCAGCATGGGTGACACTGTCTGCAGCACATTATGGCATTGGCAGCATGGGTGGCACTGGCTACAGACAGCACATGCGTTATGGGCCATAACACATGTGCTGCCTGCAGGGACAGTGCCACCCATGCCGCCAATTCCATAATGTATAGATGCTGCTGCAGACAGATACAGTGATATAGTAGATCTTGAATCATCTTCAAACCCTGACCTGTAGTCCGTTACTGCCTGATCCTATTTGGTGTTCGCTAGGGTTGCCACATCATCCCTTTAATCCAGGACACATTAATTACACAGGTTCTGAGGCTGATTTAATGCAGATAAGGCACCGATTGAGTTTAATTACCACCTTAATCAGCCACAGAACCTGTGTAATTAATGTGTGTCCTGGATTAAAGCCTGGGTTCAGCCTCTCCCAGGTACAGTCTCATTCCCTTGGATTGCTAAATTTGCCAACAAGGGTGGGAGTCTCCTCTTCAGTCCTCTTTTTGGCTGGGGCAGTTCTTAATCAGGCCAAAATTCCCTGTTTTTTTAAACTATATGGCTAGGGGATTTCGGTGTCAGAGAATGCTGCTTTTTCTTTTCTTTCTGTATCTACAGTACATTCCTTAGCTTACTATAGTAACACTGTACATTGTTGCTGTAATGCAGATTTGTCTTTCACCACAAGAATGGCAGTGTTCAGCACTTCTGATCATCACAGCCTTAACACAGGTGTTCAGAGACTGCTGGGAACTGTAGGCTAAAAGCAGAACTTTCACAATTGAGCTGTGTTAAACTAAGTTAAACTACAGAATCCATGAGCCATCACTAAGGGGTGGGAGCATATAAAAGTAAAAGCATGGGAAGACACAGGAGGAATTAGAGAGAGGCTTTGCAAGTGTAAGGAGCTTGCGACAGTGTGTGTCGAGCCATGCTGTTCCAGACCAGACTGGGTTGGTCTACAGAGTACAGAATAGCTGAGAGAGCTGAGGAAGAGTGTGTTTAGCAGAACAGCACACTAAGGAGGCTGCTCTGGGGAGACCTTTTCAGCTACGGAAGTGCATAAGTCGCATTCACCAATGCTGCATCTCGAGCTACAGAGGGCGCCCCACTGCAAATAATTCCTCTACCTCCTTTTTCAGAACCTTCAAGTTTCTTCTTCCTTTTTTGTGGTGTTTGGCAGCTTCTGTGGGCCTATCTTCTCTCTCTTCAGCGTTGACCTTACTCTGCATTTCCCTGCACATATGATGTGGCCGGCAAATTTCAGCCACCAACTTGGTTGAGGGCAAGTTGCCCATTCAGAAGCTCTCCTTGGGTTGGTGGGGTAGCTTGTTGATGTAATTCTGCCTTCCAGTGTTTAAAGGACCACAGGCTGTCTTCTGGCCCTATCTATGGACCCTACCCCTTTTCTATGTCCTTCCTTTGGCTGTAACAGATACATTAGTACATTACACATTATTATGAACTTTTATTTTTCCTGTTGCTTCTGGTTATTTGTTTACCTTCACCTAAGGGCGTTGAATGCTCTTTTTTTCTAATACAGCAGTTCTCTAACACCCCTCCCACCATGAGCATTTCACTATGACAAAGCCCTCCACTGTCTGTTGGGTAAGGGACCACCAATCACAGGTTAAAAAAAGAACCATATCGCTGCTAAAGTTTCAACTACTCCAGAAATCACAGAAGTATTTAAAAACGACTATGTCTCCTTATATAACATTGCCTACTCTGCCAGTCATAGTAAACAATTGGGTGGACCCAAAGTAGTTGCACAATACCTGGAAGAGGCATTATTTCCCTGCCTTCCTCCAGAGGTTTTGGACTCGCCAGTCACACCTGAAGTTCTTTGTGGCTATCTCCCAGATGCAGAGTGGTAAGGCCCCATTATTTTACTATAAAACCTGCACACAGGTGTTATTGCCATACTTTGTTAGAGTCTTTGATGCCATCGGCTGTGGTTCTCTTTTTCCCACTGATAAATTAAAAGCTTATATTTCCACCATTCCAAAGAAGGGAAAGAACCTCAACTATGTCAAAACTACAGGCCCATCTTTCTTTTGAACCTAGACCTTACATTTTTTACTAAGATCTTGGCCGCGAGACTGTTGCCTTATATTGTGGATGTTGTACATCTGGACCAGGTGGGCTTTATCTCCTCCAGAGCGGCCAGGGACAATACTACTAAAGCAATTGGCTATTGTACACTCTGCTAGCTCTGGCCACACTCCTCTAATGCTGCTGTCAAAGAATAATGTGCTCAATTTCTATGGGCTTATAAATCCCATAGACTATCAGAGTCGATTCGCAGATTACCGAAAATGCATGGGGGATGGCATTCCCATATGTTCATTGTTATCAGAAGGCATGCCATCTAACTAGTGGTCTTGATTGGTTAAAACATGGTTCCCAAAAACAGTGGGTGACTATTGAACAAGTTACATCATCAATCCCTCTGTCCATACTTCCATGGTACTCTTTGATAGTGCTGCAAGCTAAAAAATCTCACCCTATACTTCCGGTTCCAGCGCCACAGCACTTTCGGTTCTGGCGCCACATGAAAAGGAGGTAAGCAGAGCAAGCTCCCACTGCACTCCTCTTGAAGCCTGCATTTCACACCAGCTACTGCTTGGTTTGCTATATACAGTATCTCACAAAAGTATGTAAACCCCTCACATTTTTGTAAATATTTTATTATCTCTTTTCATGTGACAACACTGAAGAAAAGAAACTTTTCTACAATGTAAAGTAGTGAGTGTACAGCTTGTATAACAATGTAAATTTGCTGTCCCCTCAAAATAACTCAGCACAAAGCCATTAATGTCTAAATCGCTGGCAACAAAGATTAGTACACCCCTAAGTGAAAATGTCCAAATTGGGCCCAAAGTGTCAATATTTTGTGTGGCCACCATTATTTTACAGCACTGCCTTAACCCTCTTGGGCATGGAGTTCACCAGAGCTTTACAGGTTACCACTGGAGTCCTCTTCCACTCCTCCAAGATGACATCACGGAGCTGGTGGATGTTACAGACCTTGTGATCTTCCACCTTCCGTTTGAGGATGCCCCACAGATGCTCAATAGGGTTTAGGTCTGGAGACATGCTTGGCCAGTCCATCACCTTTACCCTCAGCTTCTTTGGCAAGGTAGTGGTCATCTTGGAGGTGTGTTTGGGGTCATTATAATGTTGGAATTCTGCCTTGTGGCCCAGTCTTGAAAGGGAGGGGATCATGCTCTGCTTCAGTATGTTATAGTACGTGTTGGCATTCATGGTTCCCTCAATGAACGTGCTGGCAGCACTCATGCAGCCCCAGACCTTGACACTTCCACCACTAAGCTTGACTGTAGGCAAGACACACTTGTCTTTGTACCCCTCACCTGGTTGCCACCACACAAACTTGACACCATCTCAACCAAATAAATTTATCTTGGTCTCATCAGACCACAGGATATGGTTCCAGTAATCTATGTCCTTAGTCTGCTTGTCTTTAGCAAACTGTTTGCGGACTTTCTTGTGCATCATCTTTAGAAGAGGCTTCCTTCTGGGACGACAGCCATGCAGACCGATTTGATGCAGTGTGCGGCATATGGTCTGAGCACTGACAGGCTGACCCCCCACCCCTTCTACCTCTGCAGCAATGCTGGCAGCACTCATACATCTATTTCCCGAAGACAACCTCTGGATATGACAATGAGCACGTGCACTCAACTTCTTTGGTCGACCATGGCGAGGCCTGTTCTGAGTGGAACCTGTCCTGTTAAACCGCTGTATGGTCTTGGCCACCGTGCTGCAGCTCAGTTTCAGGGTCTTGGCAATCTTCTTAGAGCCTAGGCCATCTTTATGTGAAGTAACAATTTTTTTTTCAGATCCTCAGAGAGTTCTTTGCCATGAGGTGCCATGTTGAACTTTCAGTGACCAGTATGAGAGAGTGAGAACGATAACAACAAATTTAACACACCTGCTCCCCATTCACACCTGAGACCTTGTAACACTAACAAGTCACATGACACTGGGGAGGGAAAATGGCTAATTGGGAGTGTACTCACTGAGGGGTGTACTCACTTTTGTTGCCAGCTGTTTAGATATTAATGGTTGTGTGTTGAGTTATTTTGAGGGGGCAGCAAATTTACACTGTTATACAAGCTGTTACACTGACTACTTTACATTGTACATTGTTTACACATCTTCAGTGTTATCACATAAAAAGATATAATAAAATATTTACAAAAATGCGAGGGGGTGTAGTCACTTTTGTGAGATACTGTATATTGAAAATGAATAAAAAATAGTGAATTTAAAAAAAAAAGAGTAGTTCTTTTAGATGGATGTTCCTTCATTTCAGCTCTGACTGTTCCCAGTCACTAGGGATGGGCTGTCTGTTCGGGTCGAACATGAGTTCAACTTGAACATTGGCTGTTTGCCCGTTCGCCGAATAGCAAACAATTTGGGGTGTTTACGGCAAATTCGAAAGCCGCGGAACACCCTTTAAAAGTCTATGGGAGAAATAAAAAGTGCAAATTTTAAAGGTTAATATGCCAGCTATTGTCAAAAAAAGTGTTTAGGGACCTGGGTCCTGCCCCAGGGGACATGTATCAATGCAAAAAAAAAGTTTTAAAAATGGCCGTTTTTTCGGGAGCAGTGATTTTAATAATGCTTAAAGTGAAACAATAAAAGTGAAATATTCCTTTAAATTTCGTACCTGGGGGGTGTCTATAGTATGCCTGTAAATTGGCGCATGTTTCCCGTGTCCGAGTCCGAGAGCAAAATGACATTTCTAAAGGAAAAGAAAGTCATTTAAAAGTACTAGCGGTAGCGCCGGCAGCTATAATGAATTGTCGGGTCTCTGCAATACAGGTACTCACAAGTCATTGAAAAAAACGGCCTGGGATTCCCCCACAGTGCATTACCAGGCCCTTTGGGTCTGGTATGATTATTAAGGGGAATCCCGAACCAAAATTTTAAAAAAAAATGGCATGGGGGTCCCCCTCAAAATCCATACCAGACCCTTCAGGTCTGGTATGGATTTTAAGGGAAACCCTGCGCCAAAATTTAAAAAAAAATGGCGTGGGGGTATGCGGGCAGGGGGCTTATCGGAATCTGGAAGGTTCCCACTGTGTGACGCTTCTGTACTTCTGACAGTTCTTATATAACTGAGGATGGGGCCACCCATTGACCCTGCCCCCTCTGACAGGGTGTCAGAGGGTGCGGGGTCACCCGTTATGTAACCGGGTGTCCCCGCCCCTTCTGACATCACAGGGGAAAGCCATAGGGAAGTCCCCGTGAAGTCCCCGTGCGTCCGAGGGGGGAGGGGTCACCAGGTGGCCCCACCCTCAGTTATCTAAGAACTGTCAGAAGAACAGAAGCATCACACAGTGGGAACCTCCCATGGATGCGGATCGTCCAGAGAACAAAGTGGGGAAGAAGACGCCAGAGGAAGATGCGGACGAGAGGACCGAAGGAAGAAGCAGAGTATCGGAGGAAGAAGGGGAAGAAGCGGGGAAGAACAAGATGGAGGAAGAAAACCGAATGAAGACCAGAAGAGGATGGAAGAAGAAGCGGGGAAAGAAGAAGACATTAATAAAGGAATTGTCAAAAACCGTCTCTTGTCTTTTTTAATAATTTTGACACTTTTTTTTGTGAAATGGTAGGGATACATTTGTACCCCATTACCATTTTACACGGGGGGGGTTTGATCTGGGGGTCCCCCTGTTAGAGGGGTCTTCCAGATTTCGATAAGCCCCCCGCCCGCAGACCCCCATAACCACCGGGCAGGGGTTGTGGGGATGAAGCCCTTGTCCCCATCAACATGGGGACATCCTCCCCATTTTGAGAGCATGTGGCCTGGTACGGTTCAGGAGGGGGGGCGCTCTCGTCCCCCCCTCTTTTCCTGTGACCTGCCAGGTTGCATGCTCGGAGAAGGGTCTGGTATGGATTTTTAGGGGGGAACCCCACGCCTTTTTTTTAATTTTGGCGCATGGTTCCCCTTTAAATCCATACCAGACCTGAAGGGCCTGGTATGGAATTTGGGGGGGACCTCATGCTTTTTTTTTTTTAATTTGGTTTGGGGTTCCCCTTAATATTCATACCAGACCCAAAGGGCCCGGTAATGCACTCTGGGGGAACCCCAGGCCGTTTTTTTCAATTACTTTTATGAGTATTGCAGAGACCCGACAATTCATTATAGCTGCCGGCGCTACCGGTAGTACTTTTAGATGACTTTTTTTCCCTTTAGAAATGTCATTTTACTCTCGGACTGTTGTAAACACGGGAAACATGCGCCACTTTACAGGCATACTATAGACACCCCCCAGGTATGAAATTTAAAGGAATATTTCACTTTTATTGTTTCACTTTAGGCATTATTAAAATTACTGCTCCCGAAAAAATGGCCATTTTTAAAACTTTTTTTTTGCATTGATACATGTCCCCTGGGGCAGGACCCAGGTCCCCAAACACTTTTTATGACAATAACTTGCATATTAACCCTTAAAATTAGCACTTTTGATTTTTCACGTTCGTGTCCCATTGACTTTAACGGTTCAAACAAATTTTTTGCCTGTTCACATGTTCTGCTGCGAACCGAACAGGGGGGGGGGGCGTTCGGCCCATGCCTACCAGTAAAATTCCAGGACAGCCAGGATTACCCTAAGAACTCATAGAACACAATGCAAAAGTTCCAGGAGACACCACCACTCATCCTTCTCTGAGCACAGCAACCTAAGAGAAAGTCAAGTTGGTCATGCGGTGCATAAATAGAAGGAAGTCTGCCACACTTCTTTAGCCCAGTGAAAATAAACAAAACATGAAGTGTAATCTCTGCAACAGAATGATCATTAAATGTATCCAAACCCCTCTGTCTGTGATTACTCACATCAGTGTAACTATACAACACTGTAGCAACAATGTTACCAATGAACCAAATAAATAAAATACAAACATTTGAAAGTAATGATAGGGAAATCCCAGAACTTAGGGGTTTCCAATAACAATTTGACTGCTGAACCACATTCAAAAAGATGTATTTAATATTCAAGCCTATAGTTTTAGCTATAGGCAGGGAGAACAATACAGTAAGTACATGGTGACATTCAATATGATTGTT
Organism: Aquarana catesbeiana; assembly: GCF_042186555.1. Lineage (NCBI taxonomy): Eukaryota > Metazoa > Chordata > Amphibia > Anura > Ranidae > Aquarana > Aquarana catesbeiana. The sequence goes on from NC_133330.1 coordinate 256,203,463, forward strand.
CTGAAATGGCTGAGAGCCTCAGTACAATTTATACATTCTACAGGGGGTGGCACCTTGAATAGGACTCTTTTGAAGTACCATTCAACTCTTTGGTGATATTCATTGATATGCAAATGGTCATTTCACATATACACATCACTTCCCAAGTTCTGTGGGAAAGCCAGAGATAAACCTTTTCACAGATGAAGGTGTAAATGGCATTTGACCACAAACACAACAGCTGTTATATCATACTTGTATCAAATATATCTGCTTAATCAGAATACATGTTTTGATAATCATAACTAAATGTTTGATAAATAAATAGCTATTCCATTTACCCTATCAGTAATAATACAGATATATACACAGTGTTAGTGCTAAAAAATGTGTGTTAAAATAATGAATAAATGCATAAATAAGTAATGCAGTCTCTGATGTAACATCCAGTGAAAACAGTCTATTTGAATTGCCATATGGCTATCCACCAGTGACCCCTTGTGATTTTTACTCCATTCTCTTTCAGCCGTGTTAAGTGCTTAAATAAACTACCAGTGCACCACGTCACTCTTGCTCCCCCTTTCTTTGACCAAACTTACTGTAAATGTGAGGTCTCATCAGGTTAGAGTTTATTTGAGCACTTAACATGGCTGAAAGAAAATGGAGTAAAAATCACAAGGGGCCACTGGTGGATAGCCATATGGCAATTCAAATGTACTGTTTTCACTGGATGTCACATCAGAGACTGCATTATTTATTTATTCATTATCCCAACACAATTTTTTTAGCACTTACACCATTATGGGGATGTGAGAATTGATAGCAGCTGCAGTTTTAGATCATCACATTGAATATATTCGCTCGCAAGATCTTAACTGGTTTATGGTCATGCAGTGCATCCCCCCTGTTGGATAACTTAGTTTGTGGGACTGCCTTCGTTACCTCTCCAGAGATTGAAAGTATTAGAATCAACAAGGAAGTAGTCCATGAATCCTGGTGGAATTTTTGTCCCACTCACTACCTCCACTCTCTGCACAAGATCAGTACCAACCATGAACTTCTTCTCTGCATCAGAGCCTGCTCTCACAGGCCCCTCCACATCAGAGTCTGCTCTCACAGGCCCCTCCGCCAATAGTTACATCTCAGCAGTGTTCCCATATGGCTAGTTGCTCCCATCGTTGTCAGTCTTCAACGCCTGAAGGCCCCTAGGAGTACTCCCAGGAAAGGAAACTGAATTCATCCTCAGAGAAAGACCTTAAACCAGCAGGCTTTGATTTTGAGCTAGTTGAACCTTATGTATTAGCGATCAAACGGTCCATAGCCTCTGATGACTCAACGGAAGCCCTAAAGAAGCTCTATCTGCTTCCAAAGAAACAGGCATCCTTTGTTCCCTTAAAGTGGCATTAAAGGTTTAGCTTTGTTAAAAAAAATAAAAACAACATGTCATACTTACCTGTTCTGTGTAATCGTTTTGCACACAGCAATGCCAATCCTCTTCTTCTCGGGTCCCTCTCCAGAGCTCCTGGCTCCGCACTTATGACCCATGCCCCCAATAGCAAGCCACTTGCTTTGGGGCAATTGTGTGTGCTCGCTCTCAAGCCCTGCTAGAGCCGTGGCTTGGCCCCACCCCGGCTCTCTTCTCATTGCAATGGCTCTCGCTGCTGTCTTAGCCAATGAAGAGAGGTAGCCCCGGGACAGGAGAGGGTCTCGCGCACATCGCTGGATCGAGACTGGGCTCAAGTGAGTATTAGGGGGGACTGTGGGGGGGGCAGCACACAGAAGTTTTTTTACCTTCATGCTTAGAATGTATGAAGGTAAAAAAACCTTCAGCCCTTACAACCTTTATTGGAGAAGGTTGAAGAATTTAAGATGTTTGGCAGAAGGCAGGGAGGAGATCTTATACGTCTAACAATCTCCAGAAGCTGCTCTTGCTGTTAGCTGTCTCTTCTTTGGATGCTCTGCCTCTAGTGGACACATCTGTAATGAGTCTTGCCAAAAATTATACTTTACCTATGGAGGACTCAGTATCCTTTCTGGATGTTCTGAATAGACGTATAGACTTATGCTGGCCATACACTATACAAAAATCCGCCAAAATTCAGTCATTTAGACAGTTTGTTCGTTTTTCAGCCAGTTAATGGGCACAAAATCAATAATCGTTGGGATGTTTTTGAGTCGAAAAAACGAAGGACAAGTTTGGAAATTTTCTGCCGAATGAACGATACATTTAAAGGTTAATGTGTTTCCCATCCGAACTGTTTGCACTAGGTATATGTAAAAAAACAAACAAAAAATGCATTCATTTATGTCCACTGAACGACTTATCGGTCATTACGTGATGGTACTATCGTTTGCGGTCACGGTTGAATGTTCATTTTTAGAAGAGGGGTTGAGCCGATTTTTTGTATAGTGTATGGCCAGCATTAAATCTTAAAAAGTCATACCAGGAAACTTAAACTGCATACAAGCCAGCAATTGCACTCCCAGTAGCAATGGCCATTATAATGGGGGGCAGCATATTTCACACCCTAGATGAGCTATATTATAGATGACCTCCAGAGCTATACTCTCTACTATAGTAAATGCTAAAAGAGCTCTGTGGCTAAAGATATGGGCTGCAGACCCTTCCTCAGAGCAAAGTTGGCACAAGATACCAAATGATGGAGGATCCTTGTTGGGATTGAAACTTGAGGATGGGATTACAAGGGTCAAAGGAGAAAAGTCTTGTTTGTTCCCAGAAGATTGTGGACTCCAAGATCTAAGCAGGGAGGCCAACCGAGTCCAGACAAGGGATTCTAGGTCCTATCCCCAAAACAAGGTATTCAAGAGAGAGTAGAGAGGCACCTAAGCTAGTTAAAAACATAAATCCCTCACAGCCTCCCCCTCCAGATTCACAAAGTCCTTTTGACATGCAGCATGTGTGGTAGGACCCAGGTTCAGCATTTCTGCACAGGTTTGGCTGAATCACTGCCAGGACCCCTGGTCAATCATTTTTCATATGAATAACAAAGTGGTAATGGTTTTATTTTTCCTTCTCTTCAATCACTCCCTGGCCCGCCTCCTAGCTTGCTTTCCTATATAAGACATGCTCAGTGCAGCCCAAGATGCCTGACCAACTTTCTACTCTTCTGAGCTTCTGTATGACTAGTGTTTTGTGTATTCAGTGTTTGACTTCCATGTACCAACCCCAGCTTTGTCTTCCGTTTGTGCTTGTCTACAGCCTGCCCTGATCTCAGCTCATTTCCTGCATCCTCTTTTGTCTCTTGCCATCTGTAATCTGCATACGCGAGAGGTCCCCGTATTGTCAGTTGGGCATACCTGGGGGCTGCAACCTGATTCCAGGTTGCTGCAAGTATATCCCCACTAGGGATGAGCTGAACACCCCCCGGTTCGAATTGCAGCAGAACATGCGAACAGGAAAAAAATTCATTCAAACACACGCACACCGTTAAGGTCTATGGGACACGAACTTGAAAAATCAAAAGTACTAATTTTAAGGGTTAATATGCAAGTTATTGTCATAAAAAGAGTTTAGAACAGTCCCTGCACAAAATGACATTTCTAAAGGAAAAAGACTCATTTAAAACTACTAACAGCTATAATGAATTGTCTATCGGAGAAATCAAAAATGTTAATTTTAAAGGCTTATATGCATGGTATTGTCATAGAAAGTGTTTGGGGACCTGGGTCCTGCCCCAGGGGACATGTATCAATGCAAACATTTTTTTTAAAAACATCTGTTTTTTCGGGAGCAATAGTTTTAATAATGGGTTTTAAGGGGAACCCCGTGCCAAAATAAAAAAAAAAATGGCGTGGGGGTCCCCCCAAAATCCATACCAGACCCTTATCTGAGCATGCAACCTGGCAGGCCACAGGAAAAGAGGGGGGACAAGAGAGCGCCCCCCCTCCTGAACCGTACCAGGCCACATGCCCTCAACATGGGGAGGGTGCTTTGGGGGTTGTGGGGATGAGGCCCTTGTCCCTATCAACATGGGGACAAGGTGCTTTGGGGGGCTACCCCAAAGCAACCTCCCCATGTTGAGGGCATGTAGCCTGGTATGGTTCAGGCGCTCTCTCATCCCCCCTCTTTTCCTGTGGCCTGCCAGGTTGCATGCTTAGATAAGGGTCTGGTATGGATTTTTGGGGGGACCCCCACACCATTTTTTTAAAATTTTGGCGCAGGGTTCCCCTTAACCATTTTTTTCTTAATTTGGTGCAGGGTTCCCCTTAATATCCACACCAGACCTGAAGGGCCTGGTGTGGAATTTGGGGGGACCCCCACGCAATTTTTAAAAAAATTTTGGTTCGGGGTTCCCCTTAATATTCATACCACACCCAAAGGGGCCTGGTAATGGACTGGGGGGATCCCATGCCATTTTTTTCAATGACTTTTATCTGTATTGCCGGGACCCGACAATTCATTATAGCCACTAGTAGTTTTAAATTACTTTTTTTCCTTTAGAAATGTCATTTTGTGCAGGGACTGTTCTAAACACGGGAAAAATGCGTCACTTTACAGGCATACTATAGACACCTCCCAGGTACGAAATTTAAAGGAATATTTCACTTATATTGTTTTACTTTACACATTATTAAAATTATTGCTCCCGAAAAAACTTCAGTTTTTAAAACTTTTTTTTGCATTGATACATGTCCCCTGGGGTAGGACCCGGGTCCCCAAACACTTTTTATGACAATACCATGCATATAAGCCTTTAAAATTAGCTCTTTTGATTTCTCCCATAGACAATTGATTATAGCCACGACTCCGAAAGTAGTTTTAAATTACTTTTTTTCCTTTAGAAATGTCATTTTGTGCAGGGATTGTTCTAAACATGGGAAAAATGCGCCACTTTACAAGCATACTATAGATACCCCCCAGGTACGAAATTTAAAGGAATATTTCACTTTTATTGTTTTATTTTAGGCATTATTAAAATCACTGCTCCCGAAAAAACAGCCATTTTTAAAACTTTTTTTTGCATTGATACATGTCCCCTGGGGCAGGACCCGGGTCCCCAAATACTTTTTATGACAACAAATTGCATATAAGCCTTTAAATGAACTTTTGATTTTTCATGTTAATTTCCCATAAACTTTTACGGTGTTCCGGCGGCTTTCGAATTTGCCCCAAACACTGCATATTGTTCAGTGTTCGCAGAACATTCGAACTTATGCTCGGGCTGAACTGTTCGCTCATCCCTAATTCCCACCATCAGGGATGAAAAAGCAGGCTGTGGCTCACTGCTGGCACTCTATTACAGGTAATTTCCACAGAAACCTGACACCAGATGCCCTCGTGGGGGAGTACCTTTCCGAGGGGACCCCCTGGCAAAACACCTTGTCTCCACCTTGTCTCCATGTTTAAGGATAAGTTCACCTTTTTTTTTTTCTAAATTCCAGCTCCCTATGTACCAATATAGCATTAATGTACTTTTTTTTCAAAAATATCAAACCTTTCCATTAAATCTACAGACACTAACTCACTTGTCCTCATCAATGTTTCCAAATGTATCCATTAGTTCTGCCTTACTTCCTGGTCAGACTTTAGGTCATGACACAGGAAGAAGATGACCATGCTCATTATCATCCACCCTGCATCATCCACTCTCCTACCTACCCAACCATTTTCCAGCTGCGCGTTTTTTAAATGGGGATCAGTGGCATTGCTAGGGGATTGATGGGATCAGTGGCAGTGATAGGGGGTTTTTAAGGGGTACAGTGGCATTGTTGGAAAGTTGATGGGATCCATGGTATTGATGGTGGTTGTGGTGGGGGGGATGGGATCAGTGGCAATACTGGGGGGAACGGGAAGAGTGGCAAGGTTGGAGGAATCATTGGCAGTGCTGGAGGTTAATGGGATCAGTGGCGGTGGTGGGGGTTGTGGTGGTGGGGATTCGTTTCAGTAATGGGGGGTGGGATGAGTGGCAGTGGAAGGGGGGGTGGGATCAGTGGGAATGCTGGGGGGTGGGATCAGTAGCAATGCTGGGGGAGGGGGGAGATAGGATGAGTGGCAGTGTTGAAGGGCATAAGATCAGTGGCAGCAGTGGTGGAGGGGTGGGATCAGTGACATTGCTGAGTGGGGGAGATAGGATGAGTGGCGGTGCTGGGGGGCATTAGATCAGTGGCAGCAGTGTGGTGGGGGGCTGGGATCAGTGGCAGCAGTGTGTTGGGGTGATGGGATCAGTGGCAGTGCTGAGTGGGGGAGATAGGATGAGTGGCAGTGCCGGGGGCATGGGATCCGTGGCAGCAGTGTGATGGGGGCATGGGATCAGTGACAGTACTGGGGGGTATGGGATCAGTGGCAGTACTAGGAGGCATGGAATCAGTGGCAGTACTGGGAGGCATGGGATCCGTACTGGGAGGCATGGGATCAGTGGTAGTACTGGGAGGCATGGGATCAGTGGCAGCAGTGCTGAGGGAATAGGATTAGTGGCAGTGCTAGGGGGGAGATAGGATAAGTAGCAGTGCTGAGAAGCATGGGATCAGTGGCAGTGCTGGGTGGGGGGATGGATGGGATAAATGGCAGTGCTGGGTGGAGGGATGGATGGATCGGTGACAGTGCTGGGTGGGGGGATGGATGGGATCAGTGGCAGTGCTGGTGGGGGGATGGATGGGATCAGTGGCAGTGCTGGGTGGGGGGATAGATGGGATCAGTGGCAGTGCTGGGTGGGGGGACGGATAGGATCGTTGGCAGTGCTGGGTGGGGGGATGGATGGATCGGTGACAGTGCTGGGTGGGGGGATGGATGGATCGGTGACAGTGCTGGGTGGGGGGATGGATGGGATCTGTGGCAGTGCTGGGTGGGGGATGGATGGATCGGTGACAGTGCTGTGTGGGAGGATGGATGGGATCGGTGGCAGTGCTGGGTGGGGGATGGATGGGATCGGTGGCAGTGCTGGGTGGGGGGATGGATGGGATCAGTGGCAGTGCTGGGTGGGGGGGTGGATCGGTGACAGTGCTGGGTGGGGGATGGATGGGATCGGTGGCAGTGCTGGGTGGGGGGATGGATGGGATTGGTGGCAGTGCTGGGTGGGGGGGTGGATGAGATCGTGGCAGTGCTGGGTGGGGGGATGGATGGGATCGGTGGCAGTGCTGGGTGGGGGGATGGATGGGATCGGTGGCAGTGCTGGGTGGGGGGATGGATGGGATCGGTGGCAGTGCTGGGTGGGGGGATGGATGGGATCGGTGGCAGTGCTGGGTGGGGGGATGGATGGGCTTGGTGGCAGTGCTGGGTGGGGGAATGGATGGGATCGGTGGCAGTGCTGGGTGGGGGGATGGATGGGATTGGTGGCACTCACTTGCTCTCAGTGTGGACTCCATGCTTGCTGTGTCTCCGGCTCCCTCCAGGCTTCACCTGTTTCCTCATGCCCCCATCTGTCCTGCTGCTGAGGAGCCCCGGAGAAGCTGGGAGGCGGAGCCAGCAGTTCTAGTACAGTAGCCGATGGAAAGTAACATGGAGCACCAGGCTGGATAAGAGGGGCAGCGGGGCGGCATATAGAACAACCGATGCTCTGCATTTTCCTCCATGCAGCACTTGAATGCTCGCTTCCCCTCCTCTTCCTCAAGAAAGCATTCAACGGCTGCAGGGAGGGAAATGCAGAGCATCGGTTGTTCTTTATGCCGCCCCGCTGCCCCTCTCATCCAGGTGTAGACAAGTATGGCAGGGGAGCCGCACGGCCACTCAAAGCATGGGGCCAGGTCGCAAATGCAAGCCTTATAGTTACGCTTCTGCCTGCACATTTCGGTACACTGAATGGCACTGGCAACCGTGGTGATTAGGGTGTGCCCAGGCACACCCGGCACCCCCCCTGCGCACCCCTATGCTAGCCAATCACTCTGTACCTAATCAGGCAGGCCCTTACACTATATAGTTGATGGTAGATCTAAAGGAGATTGTACAATCTGATTGAATGGTGAACTTTACAGAACCCAGGACACCCTTCATCTGTTTTCAATGCTACAGCTCTATCCACATAGGCGGTTATCCTATCTCTCTATCCTGCACACTTTAAAATGGCAAATGAAAGAGCTATGCAAGATTAAACTTAAAGGCTAAGTTCACCTTTGTTCACTTTTATTTTTTTCTAAATTCCAGCTCCTCTATGTACCAATATACCATTAATGTGCTTCTTTTGCAAAAATATCAAACCTTTACATGAATTACTTCACTGTCCTCATGGATATTTGTACAATCAGACTGTATAGTGTATGGTCATCTTTATACACCTAAAATTACTAGTTGTGCTTTCAGTGCCATTAATTGTTAGTGCAGCCAATTGAAATCAACAGGCTGCCCTATTCGTGTTGAAGGAAAAATGAGCCACAAAATGTGCGCTCCCACTATGTTAGATGTGAATGGGGCCTGAAAGTGAAATTGGTGCGTTAAAACAAGAACAATGAGGCTCCATTCACATCTGTGCATTTCCTTGCATTTCAGAAATGCGCCGCGCCAAAAATCACAGTAAAAAACGCACCAAGCTCAGCTCTCAAAACAAGTTCTAAAGATTCTTTGGGGCGATTGCTGTGTGCATGGCAGCCCATTCAGGTGGATGGGCTGCCCTATGTATGATGAGCGATAATGCTCCAAATTGCTAAAACAAACGCATGTGGGAATGCCAGCTGAGTGTTTCTGTCCACTCCCTCCCTGTACTTGTATAAAGATGACCATACACTATGCAATCTGTTTGTATATTGTGTATTTAGTGAGAAGGGTGATCACTGATTGATTGCATTTCATTTAAAAAATGTGCAGCTTGAAATGGGTGTGTAAGTAAGAGGGTGGATGATGCAGGGTGTATGCTAATGAGGTCAGCTGGTCAACTCCTTCCTGTGTCATGAACTAAAGTCTGACCAGGAAGTAAGGTAGAACTAATGGATAGGTTTGGAAACATTGATGAGGACAAGTGAAGTAGGTGTTTTAGGTGTCTGTAGATTTTATGGAAAGCTTTACATTTTTGATATTTTTGCAAAAAAAGTACATTACTGCTATATTGGTACATGGGAGAGCTGGGATTTAGAAAAAAAAGGTGAACTTAGCCTTTAATGAGGATAATTGCCATTTCCTCAAAACCTTGGCCTGTTGGTTGTAGAGATCTCTGGGGCAAGGGGCTTATCAGAATTTAACAATAAGGCCACTTTCACACTGAGGCTCTTTACACACTGGAGCGGTCCGCTCCTAAAACGCCCCTGCCCATTGAAATCAATGGGCACCGCTGCCAAAGTGCCTGCAAAGTGCTTCGGCAGTGGCGCTACACTGGCACTATTACCCCTTCTTCTACCGCTAGTGGGGGTTTAAATGTGACCCGCTATCGACCGAAAAGCGCGCTAAAACAAAGGTAAAGTGGTGCTTTACCTCCAACGCTCTAACAGCCCCAGTGTGAAAGTGGCCTAAGATGGCACCCAGATACAACCCTCCCATGTGAAGGCGTAGGGTGGACATAGTACTCCTATGCTTTCACAAGAAAATGTAAATGTCATCTAGTGATGCAGATCCACATTACTCATGATGCCCAACACCCACTAAAATGCCGGAAAAAAGATGCTGACGTTATGTCTCGAAGGTGATGTTATTGACCAAATATAAACATGACCATATTAAGTCAATGGCATCACAGGGATTGTCAGGAAAGGGTCCGTCCGCTGGTAAGATATATAATTTGGCGTGCAGTACTGGGGTTCACCAGCAGGTGTCTCCTGGCAGTTTGGAACTGTCAGGGGAATTTTTCCCTGCTGGTGTTATTTCATCTTTTGGCCGCAGTACTGACGTCCACCAGCGGATGGATCCTGGCAGTATGGAGCAGACAACACTCCCTGCGCTCAGGTGTTACATGAAGACAATTATTGTTGGTCCCATAAATACCCGGCAAGCCCTCACATGCTTGCCTTGGTATCTTTCTCCTTGAGCCCTGACCCTGTTACCCGATCCCGATCCTGCATCTGCATCTGTTCTGTGCTTATCATGACCCGGTCCCTCCTGTGTTCCTGTACCCTTTACTTACCCTTCAGCCCGATCCATCCCCTCCCTGTCCTGTTGGTTCCCAGTCCCTCATCTACTGATCTCCCGTGTATGACCTTGGCATGGCTAATGTTTATGTTTCTGGAACATCCCTTGTCTTTCTGCTGATCTGCTGTGTATGACCCTGGCCTGGCTGACATCTGTGATTTTGGTACTGCCCCTTGCTGTATATACTATTGTTGTTGGTGGGTTTGTTCGGTTGGTTGTGCACTGTTTGTATTTTCTTAATTATCACCTATCTTAAATATCATCACTATTCACTTTTCATGTGTTTCTGTGCATTCCACATAGTCTGGTCTACTAACTTTCCTGACAGGGATCCACAAAACCATGAACAAACAATATTTACTTTTGAATATGGAATAAATTTGGTGTTATCGCTCTCACTCTATTATACTGGTCACTTGAAGTTCAACATAACACCTCATGGCAAAGAACTCTCTGAGGATCTGGAAAAAAGTATTGTTGCTCTACATAAAGATGGCTTAGGCTATAAGAAGATTGCCAAGACCCTGAAAGTGAGCTGCAGCATGGTGGCCAAGATCATACAGCGGTTTAACAGAACAGGTTCCCCTCAGAACAGGCCTCGCCATGGTCGACCAAAGATGTTGAGTGCACGTGCTCAGCGTCATATCCAGAGGTTGTCTTTGGGAAATGAACGTATGAGTGGTGCCAGCTTTGCTGCAGAGGTTGAAGGGGTGGGGGGTCAGCCTGTCAGTGCTCAGACCATATGCCGCACATTGCAACAAATAATTGGTCTGCTTGGCTGTCATCCCAGAAGGAAGCCTCTTCTAAAGATGATGCACAAGAAAGCCCGCAAACAGCTTGCTGAAGACAAGCAGACATTGATTACTGGAACCATGTCCTGTGGTCTGATGAGACCAAGGTAAACTTGTCTGGTTCAGATGGTGTCAAGCGAGTGTGGCAGGAACCAGGTGAGGAGTACAAAGACAAGTGTGTCTTGCCTACAGTCAATCATGGTGGTGGGAATGTCATGGTCTGGGGCTGCATGAGTGCTGCCGGCACTGGGGAGCTCCAGTTCATTGAGGGAACCTTGAATGCCAACAAGTACTGTGACATACTGAAGCAGAGCATGATTCCCTCCCTTTGGAGACTGGGCCACAGGGCAGTATTCCAACATGATAAGGATCCCAAACACACCTCCAAGAGGACCACTGCCTTGTTAAAGAAGCTGAGGGTAAAGGTGATGGACTGGCCAAGCATGTCTCCAGACCTAAACCCTATTGCGCATCCTCAAATTGAAGGTGTAAAAGCGCAAGGTCTCTAACATCCACCATCTCCGTGATGTCATCATGGAGGAGTGGAAGAGGACTCCAGTGGCAACCGGTGAAGCTCTGGCGAACTTCATGCCCAAGATGGTTAAGACAGTGCTGGAAAATAATGGTAGCCACACAAAATATTGACACTTTGGGCCCAATTTGGACATTTTCACTTAGGGGTGTACTAACCTTTGTTGCCAGTGGTTTAGACATTAATGGTTGTGTGTTGAGTTATTTTGAAGGGACAGCAAATTTACACTGTTATACAAGCTGTACACTCACTACTTTACATTGTAGAAACGTGTAATTTTTTCAGTGTTGTCACATGAAAAGATATAATAAAATATTTACAAAAATGTGAGGGGGTTTACTCACTTTTGTGAGATACGTATGTGAACCCTAAAAATAGATTTCCTCCAAAAAATTCCCAACTACATTACTACCATATTAAGCTGCTAAAAGTGTGTTTTTCTATGCTTGTGCTGGAATATTCTGTCCCTCTTCCTATTGCTGTTCCTTTCTTTTCTTTCAATGCTAACCCCCAATTCAGACCTGTAGTAGCATTTGCAAACATGTGCAATGGCTCCTGTAAGAGAAACAGTAAGAAAACAATTGGCCGATACACCCAATCCTAGCTGTGAGGGATTGACAGCAGCCTAGCATAGCCTAATGCACTGAAATATACTGTGCATTACTTTACTGTGCATTCACTTTAAAACTCCTACTGTTAAAATTCAAGAGTTGCCAGATTGCCAATACATGCCTGCCTACATGAAGGTACTGACCATCTGATCCTACACCTCTCTCTATTTCTGCATGTTGGACACATTTTTTTATGTAGGGCAACAGTTTTTCATTACCATTTTCATAAAAACAAAAAAAAATGAATTTATTTAATAAATGGAACTCTCTGGTGCACAAATAGTTGTTGATCTGTCCACGAGGACCCCTTCACTTATTCTTTTCTCATATATACCATTCTGAAGGAGGGCCCATGCTACCAACCAAGCTATGGATATTCTTTAATAATTCACACTAAACTAGGGTTGACACCCTTATCCCTTTAAAACCGAATATTAATTACACAGGTTCTGTGGCTGATTAAGGTGGTAATTAAACTCAGTTGGTGCCTTATCTTTATTAAATTAGCCTCAGAGCCTGTGTAATTTATATGTGTTTGAGTTTAAAAGGATGAGGTGGAAACCCTACATTAAACTCAGAATGGTGACATGAGAACTGCCATCTAAGTCACTGGCTATGACTACAAACAGATCTCTGGAACTACAATATATTGAGATCAAATGCCCTGGGAAAAAGAGGCTTCCGTAGCTCTGAGTGGGTGAGCTAAGCATTGATTACATGTTCAAAAAATGGAACACTAACACACTTCATGCTGTGAACCTCTGTCCTTCCTGCATGAGTCACCAGAACTTTGCATAGCAGCAAATAGTGCTGCTATCTCTGCCAGGACAACACACTTAAAAAACAGAGTGCTTTGTCTTGAAAACCTCTTTATCCTAAAGCATATGTAAACCCTAGTAATGAATCTATTATTTGCTCCCTTTGGTCATTTAAATATATCATAATGTTTAGGGGAGACCAGTGAACATGCATTTGCTGTACAACATCGCTTCCGGTTTATGGTTTCACTAACCATGGCTACTGTAGCCAGAGAAGAAACAAATGCGGTGTGATCTGCAATCTATTAGTTTCAATAGAAAGCAGGTGAGAAATCAGGGGTCTAAAAAAGGGGACGACCCCTGAAATTTGCCTAGGTCTGGTCCTTTTCATTGCCGGCTACCTCTTAACTCTCTAGTATTTAAATACAAGTAATCCCTCTTTGTTGCCTAAATACCCCTACTTGGACCCCTTTAATAAAGGGACACACACATTTTTTTTTTTGTTTCGCTTGTTTATCGTTATTGGTTTAGTTAAAGCGTTTGTTAACTCAAAAAGAAAAAAAAAAGAAAATAGATCCTGCTCCTTTAAAGCATTTTATACAGCACCGTGTTTGTGCTGTGTAATTTGGACCCTTGTAACCCTTGCCTAAAAAACCTGGCTGATCCTGCCAGTTTCTCTCCTCCCCCCTGTAAACTGACCACGATAATCATGGCTGCTGAGCCCTGACACCGTGGTCAGTTTACGTGCCTCCGCCATCCGCAGCCTGCTCTTCTGTGTCTGTCTCCTCTGTCCTCCCCCCCCCCCCCCGCATGTCACCTATTGACAGTGCCGCCCCATCCCCCTCCTGCTGCAGGAATAACATATATATCTGAATACTATCCATTCTGTATCCTAATAAAGTGCCCCACTGTCTCTGTGTTTCATTAAAAAAATACCTCATTCACCGTATCGCACGGCGGACCCCTGCGATCACGTGACCGGCTGTGTCTCCTCTCCTCCTTGCGTCCCATTGACATCAGCGGGAGAATTGCGGCCCTTCCTGCTGCTTCTGTCAGACGGGCAGAGAAGAGACACAGTTACATGAGCGCCGGGAGCCGCCGTGAAATATGGTAAAGAATGTTTTTTTTTAAAAAGACAGGGGGGCACTGCATTTGAGACAGAACGGATTATGTAAATTTCTGAAAGTGGGTTAACAACCACTTTAAGTTTTACCTGATGTTTTTACATGACTTACACCTTGTTGGATATAGCTCTGGCAGATTTTATGGGACTTCCAAACCAATGAAACTATTCATGTACTAATTGTATGCCATGCTATGTCTATATGTATTCAACTTTGCTTTGCCTTCTGTATTGTGCAACTCATCAATACATTTTTTTTTTTTAAATTATGCGTTTAATTAAAAAATTATTTCTTTGGCCCCTGAGCACGGAGGGATGAGGCGCTTTAAAAAAAATGTTTTCCTTATTTCTTTTTTTAACACTGTCCCTTTAAAAAACAAAAATTCTGATCACTTTTATTGCTGTCACAAGGAATGTAATCATCCCTTGTGACAGTAATAGGCAGTGACAGGTACTCTTTATGGAGGGATCTGGGGTCTAAAAGACCCCAAAGACCTCCTCTGCACTTCAAAGTATTCAAAACGCCAAGATGAGCATTTTTAAATGCTGACATTTTTTAGAAAATGGCGCCAGTGGCTGCCGATAAAACCAGAAGTGATGTTGTGACTTCGCTTCCAGGTTTCTACATCAGAGACCCGATCAGAGGTGGCGGCTGGGGGCTCGGGTCTCCTGGTAGGACGGAAGACCCGGGAGGAGCGGTGGGAGGAGAGGAATGTCCCCCCCCTCCCCCCCGCTCCTTGTAATGACAGCTGAGCGGCTGCTTAGCCGCTTGGAATTTGGAAATGGTAGTCTCTCAGAAGTCTTACATAACCCTGTTTGGTCAGAGCTATAACTCTCCAATTAGGAGGAAGCATGAGCTATTCTGACCTCAGAGGAATAGGTCTGACTCATCAGGGAATTTGTATGACTACTGCAGAGAGAGTTGAAAAGTTAATTTGGACATTAAAGTGACCATTTTAATGTCCAATTTACTCCCTTAATGACCAGGCCATTGTTTGCGATACGGCACTGCGTCGCTTTAACTGACAATTGCGCGGTCGTGCGACAATGTACCTAAACAAAATTGATATCCTTTTTTTTCCCCACAATTAGAACTTTCTTTTGGTGGTATTTGATCACCTCTGCGTTTTTTATTTTTTGCGCTATAAACAAAAAAAGACTGTCAATTTTGAAAACAAAACAATATTTTTTACTTTCTGCATATCCATATGCATATCCAAAATATATATAAAAAACAAATTTACTCATCAGATTGGGCCAATATGTATTTTGCTACATATTTTTGGTAAAAGAAATTGCAATAAGTGTATATTGATTGGTTTGCGCAAAAGTTATAGCGTTTACAAAATAGGGGATAGATTTATGGAGTTTTATTTTTTTAAATATTTAGTCTACAAACTATGGAAATGATTTATGCCATTTTTACTTATTTTATTTTTTTCCCTAGTAATGGAGGTGATTTTTAGCGGTACTGCGATATTGCGACGGACAGATCGAACACTTTTGACACATTTTTGGGAACACTGACATTTAAACAGCGATCAGTGCTATAAAAATGCACTGATTACTGTGTAAATGACACTGGTAGGGAAGGGGTTAACACTAGGGGGCGATCAAGTGGTTAAATGTGTGTTCCCTCACTGTGTTCTAAATGTATGGGGATGGGACTGAGTAGGAGTGGAGACATATCGCTGTTCTTACCTACTAGGAACAAACGATATGTCTCCTCTCCTCTGACAGCACAGGGATTTGTGTGTTTACGATCGGCGGGCACTTGCATCAGGTCCCCCGCCGTGCGGCGGCGTGCACGCGTCCTCTGGCGGCTTTTAAAGGGTCTGGGTTTCGCGCAGGGGAGCCATTCTGCCCCCGTAAATACACGCGAGTCGGTCGGGAACCGCTTAATGTATAAATGACACTGGCATGGAAGGGGCGATCAAGGGGTTAACTGTGTTCCCTGGGTGTGTTCTAACTGTGTGGGGGATGGGCTCACTGGGACAACACAGAGATCGCTGTTTCTGATCACTAGGAACAGCAGATCTCCATGTTTTCCCCTGTCAGAACGGGAATTAGCCTTGTTTACATATTGTAGGCAGATCCCCATTCTGCCTCTCCGTGCAATGATCACGGGTGGCTGGCAGACGTCGAGTCCACCGGACCCACTTGCGCCATGTATTGCATGAAACAACATACATGTACGTCATTTTGCGCAATAGAGTACTGCCACAGTATATGTGCAGTGGGCAATTTTAAAGTGGTTAAAGGTTAATTGAAAAAAAAAATAACAGTGGTTTTGCACAGAGTAGCCCCGATCGTCCTCTTTTTTGGGTCCCCCCGCCAGCACTCCTAGCTCCTCCTCTTCAGCCAGTGCCCCCAATAGCAAGCTGCTTGCTCTGGAGGCAAGCTGCTTGCTCTGGAGGCACTGGTACATGCTCACTCCCAAGTCCCACTCTATGCATCCATAAGACACACAGAGCCATGGCTCTGAGCCAATGGTTTCTGCTGCTGTCTCAGCCAATGAGGAATGAGAGACCCGGGAGAAGCTCAGCTCTCGTGCACATCGCTGGATCGAGAGTGAGCTCAGGTGAGTATTTGGGGGGGGCTGCTGCACGCAGAAGGTTTTTTACCTTCATGCGTAGAATGCATGAAGGTAAAAAACCTTTAGCTTTTAAAACCATTTAATAATATTTTAGGCTGTCACCTAATAGCAGTGTACCAGTTTGGAGGGCTGTTATACTGATACTTACTGATTTACTCTAGAAACTTTTTTGTTAAACCTACATATCCAATACAGAGACTAATTTAAAACAGAACTCATTTTTTTAAAATTGATATAAAGTAGTTGTAAACCCTTACATAGATCCAGTGAAGTGACTGGCCTCAGATGACAAAGATGAAACAAATCCTTGTTGTACTTGTTTATCTGCAGCCCTCTCTTCTCCACATTCAATCAAAGTCGAGCTGTCAGAAAAAGGGGACAAAGAGCTGAAATTACATTCTGCAGAGCTCCGTAAAGAGAGCTCTGAGAGCTGTTTGGTAGGAAGGGACACACCTCCTTCACATGGCACACAGGAACAGAGCTGAAGCTGTCAATCAGCTGGAGATCCCTCCCCTGTCACTTTTTTTCTCTTGGAGTCAGGAAAATTTGTCAGAAATGACTTGTTTTGATAGCAGAGAACGAAGCAGCAGAAAGAAATGAAGCAGCAGACAGAAATGACACTTATGCCGTGTACACACGACCGGCCTTTACGGCATACATTGCCCGGCGGACTTTTCAACGGACTTTACGACGGATTCTTTCCAAATGAACGGACTTGCCTACACACGATCAACCAAGTCCGATGGATTCGTACGTGATGACGTACGACCGGACTAAAACAAGGAAGTTCATAGCCAGTAGCCAATAGCTGCCCTAGCGTCGGTTTTTGTCCGTCGGACTAGCATACAGACGAGCGGACTTTTTGACCGGACTCGAGTCCGTCGGATAGATTTGAAACATGTTTCAAATCTAAGTCCGTCCAACTTTTGAGAAAACAAAGTCCGCTGGAGCCCACACACGATCGAATTGTCCGACGAAATCCGGAACGCCGGACCAAGTATGCCATAAAGTCCGATCGTGTGTACGAGGCATAAAACATGGCTTCGACAAGCTTTTTTTTAAAGCCCTCTGAACACCAGTCAAAGCTCATGTCACTAAATAAAATGGTTAGCTTACAGTCCTGTTTACACCTTGCGTTTGCTTTGCTTCGCTTCAAAAATTATACCCTATGTTGCTTTAGTGGTGCTTCAAAGCGTCCTCAAAGAGTCTTCAGGCACCAAATGTAGCAAGGGACCTCTCGAGGCCTAATGGTGACCTCCAGAGTCAGGGACAGCTGACATCCTTCTGTGTAGAGTGGGTTACAAGGCATGGTGGGTGTACTGCAAGATGAAAAGGTGGGTGCCAGACACTTTTTGAATGCAAAGAGATTTATTGTCTCTTGAACAGAACTGTGGGAGAGACGGTTATGGCCAGGACACCCTTAAGTAGATGCAATGATAATTGGCAGACTCTGAGACTTCTATAGATAGACAGCTATTCAGCTGAAGGATTCCAGCTGGACACCACTTCTGTATAGGTAGGACCGCTGTCTCCTATGGCAACAATTTTGTAGCAGTTACTAACAGTAGTTGTATTCAACTATTGGCAACACAAACAGTTCTCTGCTTACTCCACAGCAGAGGCGTTGCTAGGGGGTGGCTACTGGGGCTATAGCCCCAAATCTAGGGCCCACAGCCCCGAGTCTCTAGGGCAGGGGTCGGCAAGCCCCTGCAGAGCGATCCTGGAAAACCACTTCCGCACGCAAAAGCCAGTCTAATATTCAGCGGCTGTATATGAGAAGCTGTGCGGCTGGTTCCCGCCCACCTCCTTCACGTTGACATTAGCACTATCGATCTGTGCAGTGAGGGAGTCGGATGCTCTGGGGTCAGACAGCGCAGTAGTACGTGGCAGCGGCAGTCTTTTATCATCTGGGCCATGGCCAGGCTTCTGTATGTTGATTGTGCATCTGTTGTCTCTGAGCACTGCTATAACTAAGTAGCCATGCGACTAGCTGAAGGGGAGACCATGTTGGCTGTGGATGGGGTTTTTTTTTACAGGTTGGTTGTGTAAGCAGTGGTGTCACTACAGGGGCGGAGGGCTGCTGTGCTTAAAAATCTCGGGAGTCTGGTATTTTCCTGCCCCTGCCTAATGCAGCTCAAAGTGCACACAGGGAGGAGTCCACTTCCCCACTGCTTGCAGAGAACATCCTGTCGAGAAATACCCCCCATCGGATAGTGTCCGCCCTATACTGTGCAGGCGCAGCGCTTGCGCAGTATAGCGGATAAAGGAGACGCCAAAAGTCTCTGAACATGAACAGCTGTTCATGAGCTCTACACGGCGCCTGCAAAATTAATAGTAAATTCTGTCACACGCTCCAATGCTCGTACAACTCTGCAAGGGGCAGTGTGCCTACAGAATGGGCAGAGCTAATTACTCAACTGAAGGAGTTTTACAATGATGACCAGAGCTGATAGGGGCGGGTACTTCAATGTTACATACATTGTACAGTACAGTAAAGTTGGGACAGAAGTGACAGCAGCAAACAGAAGAGAGCTTGGAGGAGGCTTGACCCCCACTGATGCTTAGCAAGCGTCACCTCTGCTGTCCTGCTGGGTCCCTGGCTTGGCACTCACTGAAGTTTTCCCACTTCTTCACTGTCCCCGGCTGGCGAGAAGACTGCTCTGGTACTGGCCTCAGATTACTCACAGTGGTCTCCGGTAACAAGGTGGTTGGACCCTAAGTGGCAACAGCTTTCCCCTCCACCGCCAACCACAGCTGGTTTTCCGTCTGGCTGAACCGCTACTTCTGGTTGGACCGCAAGCCAGCAGTCCCAACACTATGCTGCTCTCCTGCTTCAGGATAGCAGCCACATGTCCCCGGGATAGGCCTCAGGCTTCTGGGCTAGCAGCCAGGGGCAGTACAACCAGGGCCGATCCTAGGGTCACAGAGGTCTGGGTGCAGAAATATTTCTGGCGCCCCCACATGAGCGTGGTCATCTTACCAACTCCTCCCCTTTACAAATGCTTCTATGGCAACGACTCAAACACAGAGATGTTCCCCTAAGAACTCTTCGTTACCCTGGGATCCTCCCATGATCTCTTAACAATAAAGAAAATACAGGAAGAGCTTACACTAATGAGACCTGGAGGGAGTCTCTCTGATGCACACAGAGAGGGCTCCTGTTAGAGAGTCTGTTAGAAAGAGCCCCCAGACATAGTACAGGAGATGGTCAGAGACTGCAGACATACTACAGGAGATGAGACTGCAGACATGGTACAGGAGATGGTCAGAGACTGCAGACATACTACAGGAGATGATCAGAGACTGCAGACATACTACAGGAGATGATCAGAGACTGCAGACATACTACAGGAGATGATCATAGACTGTAGACATACTACAGGGATGATCAGAGACTGCAGACATACTACAGGAGATGATCAGAGACTGCAGACATACTACAGGAGATGATCAGAGACTGCAGACATGGTACAGGAGATGGTCAGAGACTGCAGACATAATACAGAAGATGGTCAGAGACTGCAGACATAATACAGGAGATGATCAGAGACTGCAGACATGGTACAGGAGATAGTCAGAGACTGCAGACATAATACAGGAGATGGTCAGAGACTGCAATCATAGTACAGGAGATTTCGCGCAACACACAAAACTTAAATGTGTAGGTAGAAACAGTGCTGGGACAAGGTCATCTGGTGCCCAGGGCGAAGATGGCAAACTGCGCCCCAAATCCCCCCGACTTATAGTGGGACCCAGTGACACTAAGGCTCAGTTCACACCTAGGCGTTCCAGATTGCGGGTGGAATTGCTGTGATTCTGCCCGCAATTCCCAAATTGATGCACAGACACGCTTGCGATCCCATTACTTTCAATGGCACCCAAATCACGTTGCGATTTTGTGGCAATTGTCCCTCAACAAATTGCGACAAAATTGCGGGACGCCTGTTGCCCAAAAGAAGCTCTAGAATGCCTAGGTCATGAATGTAGCTTTATACACGGATCAGTGCTAATAATATGCACGACACTGTACTAATTACAACGGCTGAGAAGGGGTTAATATCTAGGGGTATCCAAGGGGTTAATTGTGTGTCCAACAATGTGTAATGTGTGTACTGATTTTTACCATAGACTGGTTTGTATATTTTCCCTGCTTTGCAAGCGAACATTTCCTTTGTATAGAGCCCTGTGTTGATTGTCAACACAGGGCTCTGGGCTGTGATTGGACACAGCCAGTCAATAGGTCCCGGCCATGAATCACTGGTTGGGATCTGCTGACATACTCCCACTGTGTCAAATCACAGGGGAGTAGGTGGGCAGGGGCATGCACCCGAAACCCTAAGCCTAGGTTCACAGTGTAGCAATGTGAGAACCAGTGCAATTCCAGAGCCGGTTCCCACATCGCATCTCTTCCGTAGGCAGTTCACGCTGCCCCCTGCGAACCATTGTGGGTGTCAATAGAATGCTAATGACACCCCCAGATCGGTTTGCAGATTGCAGTGCGAATTGTGGATTCGAACAGGAATCAGATCGCATGGGTGAGAACACGCGAACATGCGATCTGATTCTAGTGCGGGAAAAAAAAATCCCTGCATCTTTTTTGTGCAAATCCAATTCGAGTTCAGCCATACAACTGTATGGCTGAACTCGCATTGCACAGACATCGCATGTGATCGGCAGTGTGAGTGCGAATCATATGTGATGTCTGTGTTCGCTACAATGTGACCCTAGGCTGAAATAGGCAGTGATGGGTATGACGCGGTGCTTGTAGCTGCCACCCCATCGCAGTATATGTACTGCGACGGGTTGGCAAGTGGTTAATTACCAATGGTATTTGTAATATGCAGCATGAAGGGGTTATCGTGTATTGTCAGTGTTGCATTAGTTACAAGTGGCAGTTAATTAACCCCTTTGTGTTGCATTAGTGGCATCAGTATTAATTAACACTGACACTGGTGCCACTAATGCAGCCCAAAGGGGTTAAATAACTGCCACTTGTCACTAATGCAGCATTGATAATACACATTAACTACCCTTCATGCATATTAAAAAAATACCATTGGTAATATATTAACCGCCCCCAAAAAAGGAGTTAACAAATTCATCTGCAGATGGCTTACTTACTATTGATTGGTTCCTCCTCCTCTAGATCACACTTGCTCCTGTCGAGAAACGTTCCCTATCTGATAGTGCCCGCCCTGTACTGCGCAGGCGCACAAAAGAGACGCCGAAAGTCTCAGAAGATGAACGGCTGTTCAGGGCGGACCTTTCTCGTCAGAACAGCGCTGCGCCTGCGCAGTACAGGGCGGACAGCCGAACACTATCCCATGGAGGGGGAACTTTCTTGTCAGAACAACGGCAGTCGGGCGGAGATTGCTCCACCTGACAGGGAAGTGAAGGGCTCGTCCTCGCTTGTGCAGGAGTGCAGGGCACAGACATCTTAGCAGCTCTGACTGGCTGTGCAGTATTCTAGCCTGGGTGTACAGTCCAGCACTTCACCTGCGCCCCCCTTCCTGTAGTAAATTGTCCCGCCCAGGGTATCCGCCCCTTCCGCCCCTGCCTTGTACCGGCCCTGGGTAGAAATACATATAAAAAAATTAATCACATGCGTGACCTGTGTTAGAGCATAAGTTCTGTCACCAAGTGTGAATAAATAAATACCAACTGAAATATAAAAATAAAATATGTAAACATAAGTCCAATAGTGGAATAGTGGAAGTGAGTGACCACAGGTGGAAATGATGGCAGAGAAATAATGATTCAATGGCTAGGATGAA
The DNA here is from genome assembly GCF_042186555.1 of Aquarana catesbeiana. Lineage (NCBI taxonomy): Eukaryota > Metazoa > Chordata > Amphibia > Anura > Ranidae > Aquarana > Aquarana catesbeiana. The sequence goes on from NC_133330.1 coordinate 256,225,633, forward strand.
TCTTCAGTACATGTGACATCTGTAGTGCTGGTTATTCATAAAAATTCTTCCGTGCTTAAATTGGCAGAGATAAAATCTATGCATAATCCACGTATATTCATGCTCACATTGCCCTTACCTCAAGGGGCTTAAATAAAAGCCCTGTAGAGAGTGCTGTATGGTGGTAGAGATGTCTGTTCCCAATGTTGGTGGATGATGGAGGCTGAGTTCAGCTGGATTGATGTCCGTGATCGATCCTCATTGGATTGGGCTCAGAGACCTGGACCTCATGCCAAGGAGACAGAAGGGAAAACAAGGGGGCTTCCAATGGTGTAGTATAAAAAATTGGCTTTTATTGTGATAAAAACGCACTATGCATACAGTGCATATTGTAACATGGAGTCTGCGGCGAACCGCCGTCACCAGGTGCGATACTTCCGGTACAACGTATCAACAACTGGGGTCAAAGAGTGTCGACTACTGCGTGTGTCTGCTAGCTGTAATTCCTACGCGTTACGTCACATGACCTCGTGACTTCCTCAGGAATCTGATTGGTCTAGACCACATCTCCTTTATAGTGAGTAACAGGAAGTAGTTTGGACGCCATGTTTGTGTAGTCCGAATTGTGTAAATGTTTCAGTATTCAGACGCTGCATGGATAATGATAATATTAAGATGGATAATTGATAGAGATAATATTTAAAACGAAAAAAATGTATTTGGTGTAAAAATATATTAATGGATAAGTACCGTCAGTGTACACATAACTGCTTCACAGATCTATATGAGTGCTGCCATCGTGTGGTTACACTCTTAATGACATGAAACTCATCACAAATATCAATGTGCAGCCAATATAAACAGGTAACAACTCCGTTGGTAAAATTAACTTAAAAACATTTTTTGTAGGTCACTGAAGGCTGCTAAATTAACAAAATAAAATATCTGGTATGATAATGAATTAGACACAAAATATAAAAGTCTATTGATACAATTAGTACCAACGACATAAATACCAGCCTGTTTAGGACATAACTATACGTGCTGCCATCATGTGGTTATATTCCAAATTGCATAGAATTCAATTACCTGCAGCCAACTGCAGCAGATATTGGTCAAGAGCACTGATGAGTTGATAGTACCTAGGGTGGTTGTATAGGTCACTGAGGATCAATTGAAATGTTAAAAATAGAAGAAGTTTATAAAACTGGATATATATAAAAACAAAATTATTTAGAACCAGTGTACTGGAAATTTAGCACAAGGTTTACGATTCATAAAAATATTGAAATCCCTATTTACTTCAACAGTAGTTTGCATAATAGAGCATCAGATCAATAGTCACTAATGAAGCAATTTAGGTCGAAATCTATGTTCAACCCGTTGGGTGCTAATGTATTCATTTTATGAATCCACTGGGATTCCTTTTGACTCAGGCTCCTAATTTTGTGATTCCCTCTCCATGATTTATGGTAACGTTCTATACCCCAAAAGGTCATGTCTGTCGGGTTGCTGTCATGGACCTCAGCAAAATGCCTGGATACATTGTGTTTGGGGAACTTGTTTAGTATATTTTGAATATGTTCTTTTACTCTGACTTTTAAAGCTCTTTTTGTTCGTCCTACATACTGCAAATTGCAAGAACATTGTAGAACATATACGACCCCCTCCGTGTGACAGCTAATAAAATCTTTAATTGGGTGTGTATGTCCTGTATTAGTTGCCAAAAAGTCAGTTTTTTTACTCTGGAATGTTGTGTGTTGGCATGCAAAGCAATATTTGCATGATTAATCACGTACTTATGTGACCTGTGCAACTGTATAATACTGCCTTATATTTCCTAATAGAGTTATGTATGTTTTTATATTATGTATGTTTTTATATTATTTTTCCTACTTATCTTACCTTAACTAGAATTTCTATTGACGCTTTAATGCGCTAGCTATTTTTATGAGTATTTTCTACAATGCAATTAATCATGTTATTACGTGACCGGTGTATTTATAAAATACTGTTTTAAACTCTGGTTGGACAATGTATTTATGTGTGATGACTGATCTTTAAGTATTGATATACATTATGTAATGAATTGTATACCCCCAACCTTTGTTTTATGAATTGACTCAAATAATAAACCATTTTCCAATTTATTTCTCTATTGCATCCGTGTGCTTCACTCAAAGTCCCGCCCCTCAATTCTCCCATGATACAAGAGATGGTCAGAGACTGCAGACATACTACAGGAGATGGTCAGAGACTGCATACATGTTACAAGAGATGGTCAGAGACTGCAGACATGTTACAAGAGATGATCAGAGAATGCGGACGTATTACAGGAGATGGTCAGAGAATGTAGACATATTACATGAGATGATCAGAGACTGCAGACATACTACAGTAGGTGGTCAGAGTCTGCAGACATAGTACATGAGATGATCAGAGACTGCAGACAGGATACAAGAGATGGTCAGAGACTGCAGTTCCTATGGATGTTAGTAAATAATGGCTGATCGGCCCTCTCTACTGACCCAGCAATACAGCAACGGTTCCTATGATCAGGAGTCAGCTCACTCTGAATTGCCCGTGGTGACTCCGCTGGGTAGAGCCCAGATCTGTATTCTGGCAATGACTCCATTTCTTTATCCGCCAGGGATGGCGCCAGGCTGTGTGGCTTTCCCTCTGGTGGCGCAGGGCAGTGGGGTTCTCTCTCTCTGATAGTGTTCTCTCCTCACTGTCCTCTCCCTCTGGAGTCCTTGGTGTACTTCCCTGAAAGCTTTCCCGGGCTCCTGGCTCTCTCTCTCCCATTCAGCTGAGCATGCTGTGTGGGCTGCAGTTTCTGTGTTACAGTGGGGCTGCCTGTCCTTGGGACTACATGTCCCACAATCCTCTTCTTTGCTCCTTTTTTTTTTCTTCCCTGGCCGATATGAAGGCGGGGAAGAAACATAGTACGCCGCTCACTAGTACAACAGCGCGCACGAGGAGGAGAGGGAGAGGGGAAACAAGAGCCTGCGGCTGCAGTGGCGTCACTAGGGTTGGTGTCACCCGGTGCGGTAAAACATGGTATCACCCCCTCCACCAACTATAATCGCCCCTCAGTACAGACCCCCCTCCACTAAGTATAGACCCCCCTCCATCAGTGCAGACCCCCCACTAAGTATAAACACCTCCCTCAGTATTGGCCCCCACAGGACAATACACCCCCCTTTATCAGATTAGACCCCCCCCAGGACAAACCACCCCCCCTCCATTAGTACAGACCCCCCTCAGGACAAACCACCCCCTCTATCAGTACAGAACCACCCCCCTCCATTAGTACAGAATACCCCAGAACAAGCCACCCCCCTCCATTAGTACAGACCCCCCAGAACAAACCACCCCCCTCCATTAGTACAGACCCCCCCAGGACAAACCACCCCCCTCCATTAGTACAAACCACCCCCCTACATTAGTACAGACCCCCGTTAGGACAAACCACCCCCCTCCATTAGTAAAGACCCCCTCAGGACAAACCACCCCCTCCATTAGTACAGACCCCCCAGAACAAACCACCCCCCCCACATTAGTACAGACTCCCAGAACAAACCACCCCCCTCCATTAGTACAGACCCCCGCAACGACCACCTGCCCCTTCCATTAGTACAGACCCCAGAACAAACCACTGCCCCCTCCATAGTACAGACCCTCCCAGAACAAACCACCCCCCCTCCATTAGTACAGACCCCTCCGCGACGACCACCTGCCCCCTTCCATTAGTACAGACCACCCCAGGACAAACCCACCTCCTCCATTAGTACAGACCCCCGCGAAAAACCACCTGCCCCCTTCCATTAGTACAGACCCCCCTCAGACAAACCACCCCCCTACATTAATACAGACCCCCAGGACAAACCACCCCCCTTCCCTTAGTACAGACCCCCAAGGACAAACCACCCCCCTCCTTAGTACAGACCCCCCAGGACAAACCACCCCCCTTCATTAGTACAGACCCCCCAGGACAAACCACCCCCTCCATTAGTACAGACCTCCCCAGGACAAACCACCCCCTCCATTAGTTTAGACCCCCCAGGACAAATCACCTCCTCCATTAGTTTAGACCCCCCAGGACAAATCACCCCCTCTACATTAGTATAGACCCCCCAGAACAAACCACCCCCCCTCCATTAGTACAGACCCCCGCGACGACCACCTGCCCCCTTCCATTAATACAGACCCCCCCAGGACAAACCACCTCCCTCCATTAGTACAGACCCCCGCGAAAAACCACCTGCCCCCTTCCATTAATACAGACCCCCCCGCAGACAAACCACCCCCCTACATTAATACAGACCCCCCAGGACAAACCAACCCCCTCCCTTAGTACAGAACCCCCCAGGACAAACCACCCCCCTCCTTAGTACAGACCCCCAGGACAAATCACCCCCTCCATTAGTTCAGACCCCCCAGGGCAAATCACCCCCTCTACATTAGTATAGACCCCCCAGGACAAACCACCCCCCTACATTAGTATAGACCCCCCAGGACAAACCACCCCCCTACATTAGTACAGAACACCCAGGACAAATCACACCCCCTACATTAGTATAGACCCCCCAGGACAAACCACCCCCCTCCTTAGTACAGACCCCCCAGGACAAATCACCCCCCCTACATTAGTATAGACCCCTAGGACAAACCACCCCCTACATTAGTTTAGACCCCCCAGGACAAACCACCCCCCCCTACATTAGTATAGACCCCCCAGAACAAACCACCTCCCTACATTAGTACAGACCCCCAGGACAAATCACCCCCCTACATTAGTATAGACCCCAGGACAAATCACCCCCACATTAATATAGACCCCCCAGGACAAACCACCCCTTCTACATTAGTACAGACCCCCAGGACAAATCACCCCCCTACATTAGTTTAGACCCCCAGGACAAACCACCCCCCCCCACATTAGTACAGACCCCCAGGGCAAATCACCCCCCACATGAGTTTAGACCCCCCCCGGACAAATCACCCCCCTACATTAGTATAGACCCCCCCAGGACAAACCACCCCCCCACATTAGTACAGACCCCCCAGGACAAACCACCCCCTCTACATTAGTACAGACCCCCCAGCACAAATCACCCCCCCTACATTAGTGTAGACCCCCCCAGGCAAACCTCCCCCCCACATTAGTTTAGACCCCCCAGAACAAATCACCCCCCCTACATTAGTACAGACCCCCCAGGACAAACCATCCCCTCTACATTAGTACAGACCCCCCAGCAGAAATCACCCACCCTACATTAGTGTGGACCCCCCCAGGCAAACCACCCCCCCCACATTAGTTTAGACCCCCAGAACAAATCACCCCCCCCTACATTAGTATAGACCCCCCAGGACAAACCACCCCCCCGCATTAGTACAGACCCCCCAGGATAATTCACCTCTCCCTACATTAGTTTAGACCCCCCCAGGACTAACCACCCCCCCTACATTAGTACAGACCCCCCCTCCATTAGGCTAATTAAAAACACCCGGGCGGCAGCTGGAGAGGAGAGGATGGTGTGCAGCCGCGCCGCCCGGGTGGAGAACAGAGCGTGTCAGGCTTGGGCAGCAGGCAGGACTCGGAGTTACACACAGGAGCAGAAGTGGAACACGTCGGGCTCTGACCGCTCCCCCCCGTGACATCACTGCGTAGCCGCTGCTGGTCTCTTTCTGCACACAGAGACAGCCGCTCCGGTCTCCGGCTGTTTTGCTCTCCTCTTCTGACAGGAGAAGGGAGGGGGGATGGGAACAGCGGCAGCAGTGGTGGCGACTGGCGGAGAGAGCTGCCTACGGACAAGGAGAGGAGGAGGGAAGGGAGCACTCTGGCGCTTCAGCGCCCCCAGCTCTGTGGCGCCTGGGTGCACTGCACCCTGTGCACCCCGGCCAGGATCGGCCCTGAGTACAACACACGTCCACCCAGACGGCTGCCCGGGTGGCACAGAACCCCTATATCCTAATAATTGGTTAAGGCAACTATGGCCTGGCAACTAAATTTGATAGAAACCCTGCCTAAACATCAGGGTGTTCAATCGACATTAAAGGTTTTTTTTTTTTGTTTTTTTTTTTAATCAGGTTTATTTTAGATTTATCCATTCACCTCTTATGCCATGTACACACGACCGGTTTTGCCATCGGAATAAACTCCGAAGGTTTCTCCGACGGAACTCCAACGGAATTCCATTCAAGCAGTCTTGCCCACACACGGTCAACCCGAAGTCCGACCGTCCAGAACGCGGTGACGTGCAACACTTACAATGGGACTAGAAAAGAAGTTCAATAGCCAGTAGCCAATAACTTCCGTCTCGTACTTGCTTCAGAGCATGCGTCGTTTTTGGTCTGTCGGAACAGCATACAGATGATCGGTTTTCCCGGTGGGACTTGGTTCCATCGGAAATATTTAGAGCATGTTCCAGTTCTAGGTCCGTCAGAATTTTCGAAAAAAAGTCCGATGAGGCCTACACACAATCAGAATAGATGATGAAAAGCTTCTGTCTGACTTTTTCTGTCAGACATTCCGCTCATTTTATGTACGCAGCTTTATACCTGTTTACAGATATTAGATGTGGATATGCTTTTTTTGTGGTACCACGTGTTCTGCTATATTTTCTTACCCTGAAGGAGACCACCTTTGTATACTTCTCCTGCATACTGTTGCAGTGGTAGCTGGGCCTGGGACAGAATGAATGTCACAAAGTGAGCAATAAAAAAACACAACAAAGTTTTGAACTAATCCTTAAACTAAAAATAGAAAGGAAAGAAAATTAGCTTAATTTACATTTTAAAGCGTACATACAATAAAAGCTGCAGTACACTTCGCTGTGTTCTGATATTGCCATATCATAGTGCCAGGTGCGCTGTATTCTCATATAAGATTGTCAATCTCTCCACTCTCTTAAATGGGCTGGTGGTGAGCAGGTGTTGTTAATCATTCAAAGATAAATATATTAATGTGCAACTAAAGTCTGTCAATCACATTAACTATTTTTTAATCAGTATGCCACTAGCATTGGTAAATAGATAGGAAGGTATATCATATTTACTTGTTTTAATATTTTTTACATTTCTTTAGTATCTTCCTGGTTTCTGGCCTAGGCCAAAATGATGTCATACATCCCAGGAGTCTTCATGGGTATTTTTTTCTTTCATCTGGAGGAGAGGAGAGGCTTTCTCAGCTAAGCACACACTTCTGCCTGTATGCCTGACCTAAAGGCAGATGGATTCCAGGAAGTAAATGCTACATGAACCATTTGCCTTTACTCTACATGGTCATTGCTAAAAATGCTGGGGGTGTTTTTCAAAGTAAACCATAGAGACATATATGGATTGGTAAGTTTACTTTGAATATTAACCATTTGTGGACCACCCTATAGCAGCTTTACTGCTACAGGGTGTCAGCTGTGCTCCAGATCATGTATAAATACGGTGACTCGCTTCCGCTGTCATTATACACAGCGGAAGCCGATGGGCGGGTCCTGGGTACTAGATGTCCGCCGGCATCCGCTGATTGTCGGGCAGAGAGTCAGAACTGCGATCTGCCTATGTAAACAAGGCAGATCGCTTTTTAGACAGGAGGGAAGGCATGAAGTTTGTATCCCTGCAAAGCAGGGAATACATTCTATCTCTTCCCCTAGTAAAAGCATCTCAAGCAGTTCACATAAACACTGGTTAGGCACACAGTTAACCCTTTGATTGCCTCTGATATTAGCCCCTTCCCAGCCATGTCATTAGTACAGTGAGTGACTATTTTTAGCACTGATCACTATTAGTGTCACTGGTCCTCAAAAAGCGTCAAAGGTGTCAGAATGTCCGCCGCAATATCGCAGTCCCACTAGAAGATTTTTTTTTTAAATTGTTGGTCATTTTTTGTTTATAGCAAAAAAAACAAAAACACAGGGGTAATCAGATACCACTAAAAGATGGAATAAAAGGGCATACATTTTCATTTCATTTTGCGTATAGTGTCACATGACCGAGCAATTGTCAGTTAGGTCCCTTTCACACTTGTGCGACCTGAAAGTCGCGTGATTTTTCTGCGATTTTGACGCCAATGGAAGCAATGCTATGGACCTCAAGTCGCATCAAAGTCGGGGGAAAGTAGTTGCTGTGACTTAAAGTCGCACAGATATGAATGGTATACATGGGGTACAACTTGTCGTGCGACTTTGCAGTCCCAAGTTGCAGAAAAAGTGTGAAAGGGGCCACATCACAAAAAATGGCCAGGAAGGGGGGTAAATCTTCTGGAGGTGAAGTGGTTAAGAATGAATTAAATTTTCAGTTTGTGGTGCTCAAATACAGTTTAGTTCTGCTTTAATTTCTATTACCCTGGACCCTTCATGTCACTATATCTCTCTAAATTTAGCCTTGCTTGCCTGGGCAAAGTGGGGACAGAGAATAATAAGTCTTTATCAAAGCAATAGCTATCCTTCTAATTAGATCATCCTTTAAAGCGGTGGTTCTCAACTCTTGTTCTCAGGACCCACTAACAGGCCAGATTTTAAGTATTACCTTGGAGAGATACCAAATAGAATACTGCAATCCCTGAGCAGCAAATTATATCACCTGTGATGCATTTCAGTTATGTTGCAAACCTGGCCTGTTAGTGGGTCCTGAGGATGGGAGTTGAGAACCACTGCTTTAAAGGCATTATAAATCTTCCTACCCACACCTTGTGTTTTCACTTGCATCAGATGTATATTGATCATATATTTTTATGATGACATTTGTTGCCCTGTATGCACAGCCTATAGAAGATTAAATCTTCACAGTCTGATGTCATAAATTTCTGTTTTCGAACATGAGGCATGCAGCACTGCACAGGGTCATGCATGGCCTCTGTAGTTTAAGAACTGACACTTCCTGTGAAGAAACGATATATCCCGCAATCCCTGGGTCTCTTAGTCTAGTGCTCTTCATGTGAGAGTCAAATAGTGTTTAGATCTGACACAGCCACAAGCAGGCAGAGCAATGACGGGAAGGGATGTGTTTCATCACATTTGTGATGCAACACAGGGGAAATGGTGAGGCACAGAGATAACACAATGTATTTACTGCACTAAAATCCCAACAAGCATTGTCAGCACTGCCTGCTGGAGTACAGAACTCTATTAATTACATTCACTGTTTGAACATACATTGATTTCTTTCCCAGCAACACAGTGATGCTGCCTTGACTGCCATGGGCCTGCCCACACGCAGTGTGCACAGAAATGACTCTTGGGAAATGTAGTATTGGAAGAGATGAAAAGGTTACTTATCTGTGTATGTTTTTTTTTTGAGATAAGAAATATCAATACAGCACATATCAGCCATAAAGTTATGAGAGGCAAAGTGAATAAAACTAATTTTTTTTGTTCCAATGGCATGTGAAAATGGGTGGGATATATTGGACAGCAAGTCAGAGCAAATAAAGGGATTTGAAGGATCTTGACAAGGGATACATTGTAATGACAAGATGGCTACTGGGTCAGAGTAACTGCAGATCTTGTAGGATGTTCCCAGTCTGCAGTGGTCAGGACCTACCAAAAATCGTCCAAGCAAGGAAAACCGGTGAACTGGCGACAGGGTGATGGATGGCCAAGGCTCATTGATGCACGTGGGGTGTAAAGGCTGGCCAGTGTAGTTTGATCCAAAAGAAGAGCTACTGTAGCTTAAATTGCTGTAAACGTTAAAGAGATTGTAAAGGTTTGTTTTTTTAATAAAATAATAAACAGCGGGGGGCGCATGCGCAGAGCTGAGTGGTAATGTCGACTTAGGGCTATGTATCCCGCAGGACGAACGAGCCAGATATGGGTGGAGGTAATACACCTACCCACACCCAAATAACAATAGTGCCCACAACATCCTACCTTATAACAGAGTCATTTTGGGGGATTTTCGGACATGAATGAAGCCGAAAACCGGCAAACAAGCTTCGCCTCACAGAGATAACAGTATGGCGCTGAAGCCGTCCTCCTCTGGGGTGATATGCAGGGAGGATAATATGCAGCCGGCCCCCTCTGTTACATCACTCAGTGAAGAATTCTAATTCCCTCTCAGAGAAAAATGTGGTAGAAAAGTTACTTCACATAAGGATTTGTCACCTCCTGTAACACTGAAACAAACTGTAACACTGAAACAAAAATCTACCGCAGACCATATCACTACAAGTCTCACTAAGAAGATTAGGGAATTGGGCGCGGCCGGCGGGTACTCCTGACAAGTCACTGCACGCTCAGGCAGTACGCAGCGCCCGTGTTGCCGGCTACTGCCCCTCTTAAAGTGCCGCCTGGGACCAATGGTAGGGCCGACCCTGGCTGAGGGGCACTGCTATACAAAGAAGGTTTTTTATCCTAATGCATAGATAACCTTCTGCCTTCACAACCAATTTAGTCTCCGTGTTCCAATCCCTCTCACTTCATGTGCAGTACTAATCCATTCTGTGCTGCATAAAGTCCACACTGAAATACATTTGTGACAATCTTGTTTCACCACACAATGGTTGGTAATCTTATTTCTTTCAGCTGGGCGCTTTTTCTTCACAGTAACAATTCATTGAAGACAGAAAAAACAAAATATAGTGTAAAACCACAAAATAGTTACTTACATTTTCAATGAGCTTAATATGCATCACTGACAGTCAAATAAACAGTCTTTCCTACCTGTCACCGCACACCGTGTCAAATCCTCTCCTGTCCTGACTATCAACTCTTCTCTGGGAATGCATCACATTCCACTGACTTCCACTGAGCAATGTGGAATGCTGACGCATACTTCTTTCCATCGATTGAGAACAATCGATATGGAAAACCCAGCAATATGTTTGATATGGCAAAATTTTCCGTTCACCCTCTAACCTACTCCCATGTGCCAATCTATCACTCAGTTACCCTACATCTCCTTCTTATTATCATGGTGTTGCAGGCTACATGTCTCCTCCAAACTAAGCATCAAATAAAATTAAACCACAAAACAACATGCTGTCAAACATTAACTTAAAGTGGAACTTTACCCATAACAACTTGATAAAAAATAATGTCCTTTAGGAAGGAACATACATTCCACATTAATAATTATGCTACCAAAATGAGTGTGTGTCATAAATTGGCTCCAGTATTGTTCTTGTTGCTTCTTGCCGGCGGCTGCCATTTTGCTGAAGGCCAAAGCCCCAGCTGTAAATCATAAAGTGGAACTAAACCCATCGATTTACCGGTTTAAAAAAAAAATACATTCCTGGAATGCTGGAAATGCAAACTGTCACATTTGATTGAATCCTCAACCAAACTGTCAAACCATCAAATGGCTGGTGTTATAACTGATCAGATGTGCAGCACCATGACGGTTGCAGTTCAAATAGAAGCAGCTTCTTTGGATGTAAAGGACAGAAGGGATTAATTCTGCTTTAAGGCTGTCAGCATATCAGCCTCTACAAACTCAGCAGTGCCTAAAAATGTTTTTAAATGGAGAGCAACTAAACATGTGCAGAGCAGGGCAAAACAGTATATTATTGGATTTTAAACAGTATAGGCACTTTTTTTTAATGTTTTACATAGCTATACCTGCAAAAAGGGGCAGACTGAAGTGATCAAGCAGAACTTACTTTTCTGACTAAAGTTCCACTTTAAAACATACCTGTACAGGTAAGCTCAAAAATGTAAAGGGCAGAAGCCTCAAAATGCACCTTTATCTGATGTAATTTAAAAAACTTATATTTGGTTCAATCTTATTTTATTGAAAGACCATAAGAAAAGTAACAGGTAAGAGGTTAACATAATCGATCGATATTGTCATACATATAATATATATCGCATAAGGTACCATATTGTATACTCTACTCTTTGCCAATGGCCTTGAAACAAAAACTATTCGGTAGAACGTATGGCCGATAATGACAAACATATAGCTGAGCAATCAAAGTCCGGGTAACATAGGTGGCGTGAGAGCACATGTACAGACTATATGGTATCACATACTGTACTAAGGCACTTTCATTTGCAGAGATTGATATGCTGTAAGGATTTAATTGTATTTCCTATGAAGGGAAAACATTGCATAGCTAATGCTCAAAGAGCAGTTAGATTTGGTATACAGCTTACAGGAGAGTATAAGCAAAGAAAGGGAGAAAAAAAGTTCAGAAGAATCTATAGTAAAAGTAAATGAACACTATATCTAGGCTAAGGCGTGGTAGTGTCTGATTAACGAGACAAACTCTGTAGAGTACGGAAACATGGACCAAGAAGTCCATGTGATGGAAAATTGTTCTTCTTTCCAGTTTCTCTGGGCCTACAGACATTCCAGGTCTCTAATACGATCCACTTCAAGAGACCAATCACCCAAGGAAGGCATATCTGTCGATCTCCAGTGGCCTTGTTGTGGCTAGGAAGTGTCGCAGTACATCTTTTTTTGTCGTTTTAAGAGGGCCCGGGATCATGGATAAAAGGGCTATCTCTGGCGAGGGTTAAATGGAAGTCACCATCAGTTTGCAGTAAAGATCAAATATTGATTGCCAGAGTTTCCGTACAGGAGTGCAATCCCACCAGATGTGGAACAAGGAACCTCTTGAGGACAGACACCTTCAACAGGTATCTGGTAGAGAAGGATGAAAATGTCTGATGGTTGTTGGGCATCTATACCATCTGGTCACCAACGTAAACCCTTTTTCTTGGCTTTCAGTCACTAAGCAGAGCTTATGTGTCAAAATGAAGCATTTTTGCCAGTCTATATGTGATATAGTGTGTTGCAGTTCTGACTCCCAAGTCTGCGTGTATGATGGGAGGTCGGGAGAAGAAGCGTTGAGTAGTAGGGAATAAAGTTGGCAAACTACATGGTGTTGTGGAAAATTTTATATTAATGTGTTGTCATAAGTCTCCCAGTATGTCTGATCAACCACAGCCCGTTCTAAAGGACTGGCTGGGGCAGATCGATGCTGGCTGAGACCTGTTAGGTAATGGAAAACTTCCTGGTGTTTGGAGAGAAGTGTTTGCGGAGAGAGGACATGTCCGCCAGCAAAAGGGCCCCTGTGCAATGCACAGAACGATCGTCTGGTGGGGATGCGTTCGCTCTGCAAAGACATTATCGGTTTAGAGGTGTTTTGCTCTTGTCACCCCTGGTATGCCTGATCAACATGTTTGGGGTGCCATGACGTATACCTGCAGATAATCTCCCATGCACAGGGAACTTTAGTCATCGTCATTTAGTATATTGTATCATGTCCTGTAGTCATTGTTCATTGGTTGTTTTGTATTCTGTTGTTAAATCCTTATATGGTCACTTACATCCTGTGAGGTCACACCCTGTGAAGGAAACGATTGGCTGTTGGGGCCAGGGCTTCCTGTTTGTGATTGCTTTTGTGGTCTTTTGAATAAAGGAGGCAGACAGAGCTGTAAAGGGCAGTCTTGCTGAGATGGGAATGTAAGAAGGATGTGTTGTGATTCTATTTGTAAGCATGAGGCACACACCAGAGGATGAGCTACACCAGAGGAGAGACATATGATCAAAAGGTGAGATGGTATTATATCATTAGACGAAATTGTTATTATGATTAGAAACAGGAGATTTGGCTGTGTGCTTTGCGTACAACCAAATTTCGCTAACAGCATGGTGAGCCAGAACGTAGGAGTGAACAGAACCTCCTTCAGAATCGGATCATTAAGATGTGCTGGGGAGGGTCTGCTTTGCAAAAAGAACAAATTTTTCGTCTTTTGAAATAATGCTGGAAGTTTGATCGTATGTCTGGTGTGTGCCTGTTTGTGTGTGTGTGTGTGTGTGTGATTTGTATTTCGAATCTTTGTGTAAGGAGACTGTGCCTGTGTGTGTGTGCCTGATGCTGTGTAACAAGTTTATAATGCAGATGTTTGAAATAGAAATGTATGAATTGATATTATTTGCAGCCTGCAATGTGTGTGTGTGTGTGGACACTGTGGAGTAGTTTTGTAAGTAGCTGAACCTGTTTGTAAAGATGAGTTTAGTGAAGGGGCAGGCATTGTTGTTTTTGTATTGAAAGGGTCTACACCCTGGGGGAAGGGAACTCTAATGTTCTGAACAGACATTGCAAGCATTCACTGTCTGTATCTTTCAATGTTTTGGTTCCTGTGAAAGCTGATGTGAACTGAGTTTGAGTGTATGTTACAGCCGTGTAATTGTGGGTTATGTGCCTTGGTTGTTTCGTTGGATAGGATGTGTTCCGAAGTTGTGCTTTTTGTAACTTTAACACTTTTAAATGTTTGTCTAAGCGTTCATTTAGTATCTCAAATGTGTAAGTTTTTGGGGAGACATTTTTGGTTTTGGCAGGAAAATGGTTTTTGTCTGCTACTTCCTTTTGTTCTCTTGTTGTTGTCTACCATGTGACTACGGTTGGCCATTTTCTTTTCCTTTGTGTGTGAACTTTGAAATGTTTATCCATCTTGGTCAGTTTTGGCGGGAAAATGCGCCATTTTGTTGGGGTCTGGCCTTTGTTGTGGTCACCATGTGCATCGGCGGCCATTTTGAAGACCTGTGAGCTCCCCCTGGAGCTGCTCCATTGTGTATTCCTTTGTGTGTGCAAAGCCATGTGCTTTAAGCTACAATCTGGCTTTTAGGCACCATTTTGTGAATTATTGGGTTTAAGTTGAAATGCCTGTCGCATATCCAAGTGCCCATGCATTGTTAGGACATCACAATAGGAGCTGTTTACACCCTGTGGGGGTCTCTGGTTTCTAGGTAATAACATGGGGGGAGTTCTAACTCTGAGTCAAATATTGTGTTGTATTTGCGACAAGCGTGTATTGTTTAAGATGTTTTATGTAACTTTGACTCTTGTCATTTGTTAATGTGGGCCATTTTTCTGTAGTCCTAGTTTCATTCACCATTTTGCCGTGGACCGATTTTCGATTGCTGCAACTGCCTTTTTGTTTCTGCTGATTTTAGTCTCGAGCGAAATATCTCTGGTTTTGTACTGAATTCCATTTCTAGTAGAATCATTTAGGTTTTTATTCCAGTTGTTTTAAAGAAGTTTATGTTTCTAGTGAAGATTTCTAATGTCTTGATAGAAAAAAATATGAAGCTATTTGAGGCTTCCCCTCCCCCTCCCTCTTCCTACTCAGGTGTGCAACAGGAAGTTGGTGGGAGGGGCTTGGGGTCTTTTGACTTGTGTTTGGAAGGACGAAATCATTTTTATTTTTAAATTAAATGAAGGTTTATACTGTAATACAGTTTTGGGTAGAGGGCAAACAGGAGGCATCCAAGTTATGGTTGTAATATCTGGGTACAGATAGAAGCCATAAGTTTGTTTTTGTTTTGAATAGCGGAGGATTTCATGGTGTTTTTGTAGTTGTTGGACGAACACGTTTAGAGGGCTGTATATTGTGAGACTGGTCGGGCCGTGTATAATAGTCGGAATTCCAGTTCGCGATTGTATTAGCATAAACGTGAGGAGTAGTACGCTAACAGCCCCGCTCAGGCCGTGTATAATAATCGGAATGCGGGGGTCGATTATGGTGATAAAGGCGCAAGCCATAATCGCTCCGAAAATAAAGCGAAGGGTTCTCTGGACGCAGAGTTCGCCAAAAAAAGCGATTTGAATCGTCATGGGCAATAGGTCGTCCATGCACCCCAGTCAGACAGCTACATAATACATGAAATCTGAGTTCTGAGGAAAAGGCCATTAAACCCCAGAAAGATTGACATAGGTGGTCCAAGGATACTATTTTGGGTATCCCTCTTGAGTTGATGTTGCGCGACTGTGGCTTCAGAAATCTGTAATGTTGAGTGAGTTGAGGGATGCGTAGTATTCATTTGTGTGATTAAAAATACACAGGCCTGTTTTTGAACTTTGTGTGGCTGGTCCATGCAAAGATTTTGAAATGCTCTCGTGCCTTTCAAATTGTATTCTTTTCTATCGCTAAAAGAGTGAAGGCAGCATTCCGTCTGGTCGTTTTTATTTTTCATTTTTCGTTTTTGGGAACTGTGAAATATCTCCCCCACATTTGTATCTAAATGTTTGTCTTTGTTTCATTGTTTGTATGTGGTAACAAGATGTTTGAACCTCCCGTGACAGCTCTCTTGTGTGTCGCGGCTGTTTTGTATTTTAGGGAAAAAAAAAAAAAACGTGAAAGTAAGATTTACAGAGGGTTTAGTTATTATCGGTTTTGTGGAATGTCAGTGACAATTTACCAATGTACATGAATATTGTATTGTTTACCATTCTTTGAAGGATAGAGTAATAACCTTTGTTTATAAGTATCTTTTCAGGTCCAAAGAGTTTCTAGAACTGTGTGTACAGGTGTATAAGAAGGTAAAAGTATCATAGGCTATCTCACTGTTTTATTCTGCACCATTCTAAACCCGGCATGTCTTCCTCCAGTTTGTAATGAGGAGGGAAGAAAAGGGGGGATGAGAGTGGTGAGAATAACACATTTTCAAACCAACAATACTAACCGCTCTAATTCTAACCAAGTTTGTGCCAAGACTGTCTTTCTTTGATGGAATTTGAATCAGCAAGCAGCAGTCTGGTGAAAGAGGCTCCCATCCCAGATGCTAAGAACCTTTTTGTCACTGGTTCCAGGTATTACACCCCGGATGGTAAGCTACGCACAGGTTATGCAGTGACCACAGTCCCGATGTCTGGGTTATTGTCATATGAGGTTTGTTTGAAGGTCAACCAAAAACAGAATTGTACTTTCCTCATTAGCTGTCACCTACATTCTCAGCTGATGGGGTAGGTGCAATCACTGTAACATGAACTTCATAAGGTCCACCACAGGGTTCACGAGTCCATCCTGGACCCTGACACAATAACCAGTTTACATTCTTTCCAACCAGGTGACTGGGTCATTGTAAAGAAGCTTGAGGGATGAGACCACGCCAGACACTGCAAGAAGCGGATCAACCACAAAGAGTAGAGGAGTATCTTTGTTCATTTATATTTTTTGTTTAATAAATTTTGGCAAGGGTAATGATGAAAAGCATCCCAACTAGCTAAGAAAGAGAACAGGACACATGGTCGGGTCTACTAGTGCCCCAGCGGTACATGCTACGTGACGTTCCTATCGGTGTGAGGAGTTTTGACAGACTAGTAAAATCCAAACAGACACCTGTCAAAAGAACTTAACAGAACATTTCTAGAGGGTAAAATTAATTATAATTTTAACAATAGCTCTGATTCTTGCCAGCTTTGGTATCGGGATAACGAGGTAGCCCACAAGTGTGCTTCAACTGAAGTTTGGTATTAATGCGGATCTACAGCTTTATAAGGTAATTCCCCGTAAGGCAAGAGGTTCATGTGTGCTGGTGAAACTCGTCCCAGCATCTTATGTCACGGCCGATCGTGAGGATCTGATGGCGTGAGAGAAGGTAAGAATGGCAGGGACAGCTGGAAGGGAATTGCTTGTACACGGTGGGGGCTTGAGCTTATGAAACACTTGAACAATTTCTCATCCATTGAGGATGAGATGTTTTCATGTAACTGTTGAAGCTACAAGGAAGTTCCCACGGTCCAAGGGGGTTTCTGGGAATTCATAAGTAAAGATTTTTATATCTGGATCAGGGATAGTAGTGACAAAGTTCAGGCCCATATGGATAAGGTTTAGATCCCTGCAAGGCAAAGCCAGAGCTATACCTAGTGAAGGTTGGAATCCTTTTTAAGGGTTTGGGAATCGTTGGAGATTTAATTTTTATCTTGCAGCGGATCATAATGAAGGAAGTAGGGGTATATATACTCATGTTGTTTTTGTTTCTATTCCTTCTATATGCCATGATGAGGTGCTCCTGTTGCCTGATTGGACGCATGACCAGAGCCTGAGCAGATGACCACATCTTCCCTGATGAGATGCCCCGAAGCCCGACCCACGTACAAGACACAGAGGATCCCAGACCGACCGGCGACTACTACAGCTCACCACGTCATCTCCAACAGAGTCTACATGTCAAGCCGTGTTTTACTTTTTATGGACTAAGAAGAAGATCAGGATTCATCGAGGGACACATGGGATCATATGACAAGAGGAGGGACTGTTGTGGAAAATTTTATATTAATGTGTTGTCATAAGTCTCCCAGTGTGTCTGATCAACCACAGCCCGTTCTAAAGAACTGGCTGGGACAGATCGATGCTGGTTGAGACCTGTTAGGTAATGGAAAACTTCCTGGTGTTTGGAGAGAAGTGTTTGCGGAGAGAGGACATGTCCGCCAGCAAAAGGGCCCCTGTGCAATGCACAGAACGATCGTCTGGTGGGGGTGCGTTCGCTCTGCAAAGACATTATCGGTTTAGAGGTGTTTTGCTCTTGTCACCCCTGGTATGCCTGATCAACATGTTTGGGGTGCCATGACGTATACCTGCAGATAATCTCCCATGCACAGGGAACTTTAGTCATCGTCATTTAGTATATTGTATCATGTCCTGTAGTCATTGTTCATTGGTTGTTTTGTATTCTGTTGTTAAATCCTTATATGGTCACTTACATCCTGTGAGGTCACACCCTGTGAAGGAAACGATTGGCTGTTGGGGCCAGGGCTTCCTGTTTGTGATTGCTTTTGTGGTCTTTTGAATAAAGGAGGCAGACAGAGCTGTAAAGGGCAGTCTTGCTGAGATGGGAATGTAAGAAGGATGTGTTGTGATTCTATTTGTAAGCATGAGGCACACACCAGAGGATGAGCTACACCAGAGGAGAGACATATGATCAAAAGGTGAGATGGTATTATATCATTAGACAAAATTGTTATTATGATTAGAAACAGGAGATTTGGCTGTGTGCTTTGCGTACAACTAAATTTCGCTAACAATGGGTTGGGGGATCAGCCTACAAAAACATATCTTTGAGTCCAGACAGTTCACGTACAGCTGGTGGGAAGGCCAGGGTCCCAAAGAAGGGAGTCATGGGTCCCGTTTGTTTAGATAAGGCACCAGATGATGTCAATCGGTCCTAGATTTGGATTGTTTGGTGGGTAAGGTCACTAAACAATGATGACTCTTTAGGATGAACCGCGGGAGTCCACGGTAAAGCACAGAGCTCAATCGCCTTCCAATTGGACCCAGAGCTTGGATGAGGAATGGTGAAACCAGTCTACAATACGTGTGAGCTCCGCTGCCTTATGGTACAAAGAAGCATCCGGTACCCCAGCCCCCCCCAGCCTTCGTAAGAGAAAGAGTCTCATATTTTATTCTGGGACGTGCTGCTTACCAGATGAAATTGAAAAACATCTTGCGGAGCTTCCTGAAATATGAGGTAGGTATATAGATGGGGATTGTTTGGAATAAGTATAGGAACTGAGGGAGGACATCCATTTTCAGAGCATTAACCCTTCCTAGCCAAGAAAGCCCTTTGTGTATGTTTTTTGAGGAACAGGGGAGTGAAGTTCCCTGAAAAGAGCCGGGATGCATCTGTTGGTATGTTGATTCCAAAGGAGATTACATAGTTACATAGTAGATGAGGTTGAAAAAAGACACAAGTCCATCAAGTCCAACCTATGTGTGTGATTATATGTCAGTATTACATTGTATATCCCTGTATGTTGTGGTCATTCAGGTGCTTATCTAATAGTTTTTTGAAACTATCGATGCTCCCCGCTGATACCACCACCTGTGGAAGGGAATTCCACATCCTTTCCGCTCTTACAGTAAAGAACCCTCTATGTAGTTTAGGGTTAAACCTCTTTTCTTTTAATTTTAATGAGTGGCCGCGTGTCTTGTTAAACTCCATTCCGCAAAAAAAGTTTTATCCCTATTGTGGGGTCACCAGTACTGTATTTTTAAATTGAAACCATATCCCCTCTCAAGCGTCTCTTCTCCAGAGAGAATAAGTTCAGTGCTCGCAACCTTTCCTCATAACTAACATCCTCCAGACCCTTTATTAGCTTTGTTGCTCTTCTTTGTACTCTCTCCATTTCCATCCTTCCTGGGGACTAGTGCCCAGAACTGGACAGCATACTCTAGGAGCGGCCGGACCAGAGTCTTGTAGAGTGGGAGAATTATCGTTTTATCACTGGAGTTGATCCCCTTTTTAATGCATGCTAATATTATGTTTGTTTTGTTAGCAGCAGCTTGGCATTGCATGCCATTGCTGAGCCTATCATCTACTAGGACCCCCATATCATCTACTAGGACCCCAAGGTCCCTTTCCTTCCTAGATTCCCCCAGAGATCCTCCCCCCAATGTATAGATTGCATTCATATTTTTGCCACCCAAATGCATTATTTTAAATTTTTCTACATTAAACCTCATTGGTATCATGTGGTGTGTCCGTTACAGCTTGGAGTTAAGTAGTCCTTTTAAAATTATCCCTCGTCATGTTGCGGAGTAGTGTTGTCTATTGGCATTTTAAATCACACTACTAGCAATAGCATCCGCCATGCCGAAGCCTGGACTAACCAAAAATGTCCACGGTCACATGGCCATCAATTTAGGACACACCACATACCATATAAAAACCGGATGGTGTAGCAGAATTGCACCACTACAGAAGACGTCCCATTGACGAAATGCGTAGGGCGGACTATAGAGCATCATTGCATCACTTCTGGTTTCGAGCCATGGAGCGTAGATGGCTCCAGTTTCCTGTTTTTAAACACTCTTTTGGCTTTTAATGATTTTTATTAAATGTGAGTACTATTAATACATTTTAGGATATTTGTACGGTATCACACTATGGAATCTCTTTCCTCTCTACATGTGGGCAACATCTAAGTGGTTAACAGTGAGGAGACCACTTACATCGCAGACAAGGAGGCACTTGGAGAACACAGGACAGGAATTTTCCTCCCACTCCACAGGCTACACAGTGGCTCATACTGTGAAGGTGAAATACCTCCTTGTCAGGTGAATAATAGCAGTGAGTGCGTTTCTTATGGGGCACTGTTTTCCAAGAAGCACAGAACAATTTGAAGGAGCACATTGTCACTTTATTGGACTTTTTTTTTTATACACCAGGGTTTAAGGACAGTATATGCATATTTCTGAACCCAGTTTCACAGCAACAATATATTCCAGTCATATATGTTGGATGTTTTTGCACAGAAATGTCACTTTGAATTGCAGGTTTTGCACAGGATTGTGTTTATTTTATTTTATTTTCATTTGAACATAACAATATATATTATATATAAGCAGTTAGGAAGTTTAAACAGTAGGATTTTTGTGAATATACAAATATTTATTTTCTGCACTTTTCTTGTCACTTTTTGCACTAAATGCACCGATGACACACACCCCTCAAGTATTTAGAGATTGTAGGTCACCTCTTAATAAGAGCAGCGCCATACCTATCCCCTCTTTTTCACATTTCTCCTAGATTTACCTTAGGGTGAATTTATTGATAGAGGCCGCAGCTCCTCATTTTTCATTTTCACCATAAGCGCGGGGGTCTAACAATTTTTTTATTAAACCTCATTTGGCATGAGGTGAGGCACAATCTAGGAAAAACAATCTTTGTTTGTGGAAAAGCCATTTTAACCACTTTAGGTCTGGACAATTTTACTCCCTTCCAGTCCAGGGCAGTTTTTAACTTTCAACGCTGTCACACTTTGAGTGACAATCACTCAAGCATGTATCCAAATGAAAATGTTATAATTTTTTTGTACAGATAAAGCTTTCTTTTGGTGGTATTTAATAAACACCGGGTTTTTGATTTTTTGTTATATAAACAATAAAATACTAAAGAGTTTGAAAAAAACACCTTTTTCTTGTTATAGAATTTGGCATATAAATAATATTTCTTCATAAAATGAGGCCAAAATGTATTCTGCTACATTTGTTTAGTAAAAATAACCCAAACAGTGTATGTTATTTAGTCTGTGTGAAAGTTATAGAGTCTATGCCCTTCCAAATCAGATTGTTCTACCTGTAAAATTTTGAGAAAAAGGGAAAAAGGCCAGGACATAAATACAGATTAAATCGGACTTCCATCTTCCTAATTTTTTAATAGTAGGACCATCCAACCCAGCCTAGCTGCTTCACAGGCAGCACCAACTCAAAAAGAATAAAAAGTCCATTTAAATTATTAAAGAACTAAATGATGAAGTCTTTCCTGAGAACAGAAGAAATTTGAAACTTCATTAGAGGTAAGTTATTAAAATGAATCAAAAATTTCCTAAACCTTTAGACATGACAGCTAAATATTTATTAATATATAAGTTTTAATACTTCGCGCTTACCCAAATAGTAGTGAAAATATATTAATATGAAAAAGATATAAAATTAATGAAAAATTTAAAAATAACGTGTAGGTGCTGCAATTCTAGAAATCGAAATACTCAATTCAACATACATATACAAAAACAGAAGTGCGCAATCCTGGTAAAATGGAAAAAATCCTATGATGATAAGGTCCACATCAAATGAACAAATTAAATAAATATATAGGGACTGTCCATATATATTCAGTATGAAGCATGAATATCCATGATGTTCAGCAGTGTGTTCTCTTGTGTCAAAGGGCAAAGTTAAAGCCTCTTACCAGACAAGATGGATCCCATGTTATAAGGATCAAACATGCTCTCTATGCCAGCTCCAATATGCAAACCTCCTCCTGCTGTAATGATCACTCTGCCACAGATTTAACAATAATATTTAAAGGATTCCAACTCCAATAGGTTGGCTTAATGCTCTTCAGCATATCTAAAATTTAAAAGAAGAAGAGACTTAATGGTACAGTAGAAAACGGATGTTTTAATTTCCAATAGTCATTGCACTTCACAAATTCAAACGAAGAAAAATATATAGATAAAGGCACGGAGCTCACTCTGCAGACTGGGGCGTTGTGAAGTCACTGATAGTTGCTCCACTGATGTGTTTCCCTGTAAGAAGCATCAACTGTCTTGGATCTGTAAAAAAAAGATAGAAAAAATATTGTTTTTGCTGGAACTTTTCCCAGTCGTTGATGCCTTTGAGCTTTGGAGTTCTTTTCTAATAGAAAGATTATCATTCATTCAGATAATAAAGGTATAATAGTTGCAATTAATTGTTTGTCCTCCAAATCGCTTTTTGTGATCAAATTATTTGTTCTTTTATGCTTGAACATTTGGGTTAATGACAAATATGTTCCCGTCAAATTTAATAATATTGCAGATTCTCTTTTCGGTTTCAATTGTGGAACCTTATATGACTATCCTTTTGGATGCAAATAAGAAATTGCTTGCGCCTAATGAACCGAATTTGCGTTTGCAAGGTCAAAATGGGTTTTGTTCAATAACTATATAGGTTTTAATTTTGAAACTCTTTCTGAGCAAATCTATTTTATCTTTTGCTCTTTGTTAAGACATCATTTTTCCCATAGCCAAGTAGCTTATATTTTATCTGGGGTTTCGTGGTTCTTTTAAACCAAGAAACCTTCCACCCTGTAATTCTTCCTTTTCGGTAAGGTAACCTCTTAAAATATATATAAATGTCAATTATTTGCCTGATAGCCATAGATCAATTTCTTTTGATATTCTGAAGAAACGTCTGTTGTCTGTGATTCTTCTCATGAGACCTCCCTTTTCACTTTGGCATTCGTATAAGCATTTTTTGCTGCATTACATGTTTTGGAATTAGTACCAAACAATAAACTAGGTACTTCTGGTACTCATATGTCATGATATTTATTCCTCTGTTTCTAGTATTCACATATTTATCAAAAAATCCAAAATGGACCAATTTGGTACCGGTCATTGGATTAGGTAAAAAACGTTTCAGCAGAAGAGAAAAAAGAGAAGAGAAGAATTAGGTGGACCTATAAACAAAAAATCATCTAAATAATGAATGACACTATCCAAACCAGACACAAGTTTTATTTACTTTTTACACTTTTTTGGTGAATAAGTAGGGGTAATGCTCATTCATATGGGCGGGATCTGGGGGCCCCCTTGTTAAAGGTGGATTCTAATTTCTGATAAGCCCCCTCCTGCAGACACCCACAACCACTAGCCAGGGTTGTGGGGAAGAGGCCCTTGTCCCCATGAACATGTTGAGAGCATGTGGCCTGGTATGGTTCAGGAGGGGGAGTTTTCAGATTCAAAAACTTTTCAAATTCGAATTTAAAAACTATTTGAATTTGAAAACCATTCACAATTGATTTGAAAATGATTCAAATTTTGTTATTTTGGATTTGTTTAAATTCGTTGCTATTGTAATTCGCAAATTCAGATACATCCGAATTTCCGAAAATGAAAAATTTGTCCGAATTTCAATTTGGAACGAAAGGAACTGTACATGTCTAAAAACGGCAGACTCATAACATATAATTCACTTCACTTCAAAGAGAAATATATAAAAATTCAAATCTGAAATCTTGAAAATGATGAAGTCCACGTATAAGAATCCCAAACCACCTCACAGACAAGTGAGGCAATTCTCTTACCAAACATTAACGATCTCCAAATGATAAGAGATCAACAGCGGAGAAATCATCCAATTGGGGGCCACCACTCAGGAAACCACCACCTCCACAGTCCTTCACTGGTTATCCAAAGGCAGCATCTTAAAGTAATAATGGATAGGAGAAAGAACAAAAGACCATAGAGTAATATGTTAAAACTACATGATTTATTAAAAGTAGATATACTCACAAAAATTACAGTAACACTGGCAAAACACACCACACCAGGGTGTGGTGTACAACAGCAGGTGTACAACATCATATGCCACTGGCCTCACCCTACATGCATTTTATCTGGTGCAATGGACGTGTTCTTTCTCCTACCCATTATTACTTTGAGGTGCTGGCTTTGGATAACAAGTGAAGGACTGTGGAGGTGGTGGAGTCAGTGGTGGAGTGCTCCAAGTTTAGTAAATCTCCCCCATATGTTTGCACAGTTATAAATTTAAATCCATATATACAAACCTTCTGCACTTATCCTATATTTTCACCAGTGGCGTATCTAGGGTATGGCAGCCATGGCAAATGCCATGGGCGCCATGGGGAGTGAGGGCGACAAAAAAGTCGCCCCCCGCACAAAAAACCCCCACCCGCCCCCTCCTGCGGACACCTCTTGGCCAGTGGCGTTTGGTGAAGTTTTAGGATGGGGGGGCGCCAGACCCCGCCCTTCCTTTTTGACCCCTCCCACTTGGTGAAAATGGGCGTGGTTTCAGCTAAATAGTGGGCGTGGCTCTAAGGTGGTGTGGCTAGCGTCTGAGATGAACGAGGGATGGAGGGAGAGGGAGAGGGAGAGAGGGACAGCAGGCCTAGATCCTACACAACAAAAGAAATGTGTATTCTACAAAGTTTAACAATCAGCAGATAAAGATACTCCAAACACCTGGTGTTAGCGCTTCAATCATCCCATCACCATGGTTGTTATGGTGTCAGGATGATTGAAGCTCATTATTACTATTATTACATTGTAATATAAAATGAAATCGTTCAACTCACCATAATGCAGAATCAGTGGGAGCCCCGAGTGTGTCACTAGCCACGTCGCCTACAACCAGATGCCATCAGGTGTCCCCAGCAGTCCCTTCTTACATGCAGCCTCTGTCACATCAAATGCAGCCTCTGTCTCCCCCCCAAATCCAAATGCAGCCTCTGCCCCCCCCCAAAATGCAGCCTCTGTCCCCCCCCCAAATACAGCCTCTGTCCCCTTACATCAGAGTTGCCATCAGTGTCCCCCCACAGCATGTGTCCCCATCAGAGCCCCCCACAGCAGGTGTCCCCCACAGCAGGGTGTCTCCATCAGAGTCCCCCCACAGCAGGGTGTCTCCATCAGAGTCCCCCCACAGCATGTGTCCCCATCAGAGCCCCCCACAGCAAGTGTCCCCCACAGCAGGGTGTCTCCATCAGAGTCCCCCCACAGCATGTGTCCCCATCAGAGCCCCCCACAGCAGGTGTCCCCATCAGAGCCCCCCACAGCAGGGTGTCTCCATCAGAGCCCCCCACAGCATGTGTCCCCATCAGAGCCCCCCACAGCAGGGTGTCTCCATCAGAGCCCCCCCACAGCATGTGTCTCCATCAGAGCCCCCCACAGCAGGTGTCCCCCACAGCAGGGTGTCTCCATCAGAGCCCCCCCACAGCAGGTATCTCCATCAGAGTCCCCCCACAGCAGGTGTCCCCATCAGAGTCCCCCCACAGCAGGTGTCCCCATCAGAGTCCCCCCACAGCAGGTGTCCCCATCAGAGTCCCCCCACAGCAGGTGTCCCCATCAGAGTCCCCCCACAGCAGGTGTCTCCATCAGAGTCCCCCCACAGCAGGTGTCCCCATCAGAGTCCCCCCACAGCAGGTGTCCCCATCAGAGTCCCCCATCAGAGCCCCCCACCAGAGCCCCCCACAGCAGGTGTCCCCTATCAAAGCCCCCCACAGCAGGTGTCCCCTATCAAAGCCCCCCACAGCAGGTGTCCCCCATCAGAGCCCCCCACAGCAGGTGTCCCCCATCAGAGTCCCCCCACAGCAGGTGTCCCCCATTAGAGTCCCCCCACAGCAGGTGTCCCCCATCAGAGCCCCCCACAGCAGGTGTCCCCCACAGCAGGTGTCCCCATCAGAGTCCCCCCAAAACAGGAGTCGCCCATCAGAGCCCCCCACAGCAGGTGTCCCCCATCAGAGCCCCCCAACAGCAGGTGTCCCCATCAGGGTCCCCCCACAGCAGGTGTCCCCCATCAGAGCCCCCCAACAGCAGGTGTCCCCCATCAGAGCCCCCCAACAGCAGGTGTCCCCCATCAGAGCCCCCCAACAGCAGGTGTCCCCCATCAGAGTCCCCCATCAGAGCCCTCCACCAGAGCCCCCCACAGCAGGTGTCCCCCATCAGAGTCCCCCCACAGCAGGTGTCCCCATCAGAGCCCCCCACAGCAGGTGTCCCCCATCAGAGCCCCCCACCAGAGCCCCCCACAGCAGGTGTCCCCCATCAAAGCCCCCCACAGCAGGTGTCCCCCATCAGAGTCCCCCCACAGCAGGTGTCCCCCATCAGAGTCCCCCCACAGCAGGTGTCCCCCATCAGAGCCACCCCACAGCAGGTGTCCCCCATCAGAGCCCCCCACAGCAGGTGTCCCCCATCAGAGCCCCCCACAGCAGGTGTCCCCATCAGAGCCCCCCACAGCAGGTGTCCCCATCAGAGCCCCCCAACAGCAGGTGTCTCCACCAGAGTCCCCCCACAGCAGGTGTCCCCATCAGAGTCCCCCCACAGCAGGTGTCCCCTTTAGAGCCCCCCACAGCAGGTGTCCCCCACAGCAGGGTGTCTCCATCAGAGTCCCCCCACAGCAGGTGTCCCCATCAGAGTCCCCCCACAGCAGGTGTCCCCATCAAAGTCCCCCCACAGCAGGTGTCCCCCATCAGAGTCCCCCTTTAGAGCCCCCCACAGCAGGTGTCCCCCACAGCAGGGTGTCCCCATCAGAGTCCCCCCACAGAAGGTGTCCCCATCAAAGTCCCCCCACAGCAGGTGTTCCCCATCAGAGTCCTCCATCAGAGCCCCCCACAGCAGGTGTCCCCTATTAAAGCCCCCCACAGCAGGTGTCCCCCATCAGAGCCCCCCACAGCAGGTGTCCCCCATCAGAGCCCCCCACAGCAGGTGTCCCCATCAGAGCCCCCCACAGCAGGTGTCCCCCATCAGAGTCCCCCCACAGCAGGTGTCCCCTATCAAAGCCCCCCACAGCAGGTGTCCCCATCAGAGTCCCCCCACAGCAGGTGTCCCCTTCAGAGCCCCCCACAGCAGGTGTCCCCCATCAGAGTCCCCCCACAGCAGGTGTCCCCCATCAGAGTCCCCCCACAGCAGGTGTCCCCCATCAGAGTCCCCCCACAGCAGGTGTCCCCCATCAGAGCCCCCCCACAGCAGGTGTCCCCCATCAGAGCCCCCCACAGCAGGTGTCCCCATCAGAGCCCCCCACAGCAGGTGTCCCCATCAGAGCCCCCAAACAGCAGGTGTCCCCATCAGAGTCCCCCCACAGCAGGTGTCCCCATCAGAGTCCCCCCACAGCAGGTGTCCCCTTTAGAGCCCCCCACAGCAGGTGTCCCCCACAGCAGGGTGTCTCCATCAGAGTCCCCCCACAGCAGGTGTCCCCATCAGAGTCCCCCCACAGCAGGTGTCCCCATCAAAGTCCCCCCACAGCAGGTGTCCCCCATCAGAGTCCCCCTTTAGAGCCCCCCACAGCAGGTGTCCCCCACAGCAGGGTGTCCCCATCAGAGTCCCCCCACAGAAGGTGTCCCCATCAAAGTCCCCCCACAGAAGGTGTCCCCATCAAAGTCCCCCCACAGCAGGTGTCCCCCATCAGAGTCCTCCATCAGAGCCCCCCACAGCAGGTGTCCCCTATTAAAGCCCCCCACAGCAGGTGTCCCCCATCAGAGCCCCCCCACAGCAGGTGTCCCCTATCAGAGCCCCCCACAGCAGGTGTCCCCCATCAGAGCCCCCCCACAGCAGGTTTCCCCCATCAGAGCCCCCCACAGCAGGTGTCCCCCATCAGAGCCCCCCCACAGCAGGTGTCCCCCATCAGAGCCCCCAACAGCAGGTGTCCCCCATCAGAGCCCCCCACAGCAGGTGTCCCCTATCAGAGCCCCCCACAGCAGGTGTCCCCCATCAGAGCCCCCCCACAGCAGGTTTCCCCCATCAGAGCCCCCCACAGCAGGTGTCCCCCATCAGAGCCCCCCCACAGCAGGTGTCCCCCATCAGAGCCCCCAACAGCAGGTGTCCCCCATCAGAGCCCCCCACAGCAGTTGTCCCCATCAGAGCCCCCCAACAGCAGGTGTCCCCCCCCTTCTCCACACAGAGGTACTTACCTTGGGTCTCCTGCAGTGTCCTCCTCACACTGGCACCAGCATTCTTCCTGCTTCCTCTCTCGGGCGCAATGAGAGAGAACCAGGAAGTGACATCTGACTCAGGGCAGATGTCAATCAAATCTGAAGTGCCAAGTAGCTTCCGCCCTGCGCCTGTAGTATGTATTACTATGGCCGGGCGGAAGCTACTTGGCGCTTCAGAAAACGCCCCAAGGCGGGCTAAACGCCCGCAAATGCAGCGCCACGTCTGCAATCTCGTGATTGCATAGACATGGCGCTTCCTATAAGTGCACTGTATCCGGCGTCCGAACACAGTGCACTTAAGGACCTTTTTTTTTCCTTTTTTTTTTTTTTTTTTAAAGGGCCAGTATTAAAAAATTTTTTTTTTTTTTTTTGCTGCCTGGAGGGGGGGGGGGGGGGGGGGGCGGCGCAATGACTTCACCTGGTGCAGGGAAAATAGCAGGGTAACTGGCGGAGGCGGAGCCTAATGCTCCGCCTACCCTCCTCTGCACGGCTGGCATCATCTTCCCTAGGAGTGGGGTCTGTGGCGTCACGTGACGTGAGGAGGAGAAGAGACGAGTCACGAGAAAAAGAAGGGGAACCCCCAGGCAGCAGCAGGGATTAGCACTGCAGCCTAGCAGGTACTCTGGAAGATGATGATGATCATATGCATGTGTACCAGGCAAGCAGCCAGTCAAATATAGTGCTAAATATGGGTTATATAAATATGCATAGCAGCCATAGATATAAATAAAGTGTAATAAAGTGATTTGTGCAACAGCAGGTACTACTTAAAAGTAGAACCTGCTGTGCCTGTTGCACAAATCACTTTATTACACTTTATTTATGATATCTATGGCTGCTATGCATATTTATATAACCCATATTTAGCACTATATTTGACTGGCTGCTTGCTTCTGCTTGGGCCTGGCACACATGCACAATCGCACATGATGATGACGACTTAAAGTCATCATCATGTGCAATTGTGCGTGTGTGCCAAGCAGAAGCAGCCAATCAAATATAGTGCTAAATATAGGTTTATATGCATAGCAGCCATAGGTATCATCATAAATAAAGTGTAATAAAGTTATTTGTGCAACAAGCTCATTAAACAGTCCACATTCAGTGAAAGCTCAAGTACTGCAAACTTTGCAGTGCATGAACTTTCACTGAATGTGGACTGTTTAATGAGCAGGGGCGGACTGACCCATCGGGCACTGCCCAAGGGCCTGAAGCTCTGCAAGACTGCAATGCATACATTCTAGCACTAGCAGCGGCTGTAATAGGACCTCTCATAGCGCACTGCTCCCCGCCGGCCCCTCCTTCCCTCCCATCCACCCCAGGTGCTTGTGCTGTACATTAAATCACCTGGGATGGACGAGAAGAGAGGAGGGGCCGGCGGGGAGCAGCGCGCTGTGAGAGGTCTTATTACAGGCATCAGATAAGGCTGTGTACATTTTATTTTTTACAGGAGTCTAGAGACACCAGGGCCGCCACCATCGGGGGAGGGGCAACCAGTACAGATGTAGGGGGCCTGGGCCCCAACAGGACCACAGGAGGCCCCATGATACTCTCCTGGTCCCCCCACAGTGTCCCCCTGTGTCCCCACCCCCACACAGTGTCCTCTTCCCCCCCAGCATCCCCCTGTTTACCCTGTCCGCACTGCATCCTTCTCTGTCCTCGTTAAACTGTGTCCCTCTGTCTGTCCCCAGCGTCCCTCTCTGTCCTCGTCACACTGTGTCCCTCTGTCTGTCCCCAGCATCCCTCTCTGTCCTCGTCACACTGTCTCCCTCTGTCTGTCCCCAGCGTCCCTCTCTGTCCTCGTCACACTGTGTCCCTCTGTCTGTCCCCAGCGTCCCTCTCTGTCCTCATCACACTGTCTCCCTCTGTCTGTCCCCAGCGTCCCTCATCACACTGCCTCCCTCTGTCTGTCCCCAGCGTCCCTCTCTGTCCTCGTCACACTGTGTCCCTCTGTCTGTCCCCAGCGTCCCTCTCTGTCCTTGTCACACTGCGTTCCTCTCTGTCCTCATCACACTGTGTCCCTCTGTCCCCAGCGTCCCTCTCTGTCCTTATCACACTTTGTCCCTCTGTCTGTCCCCAGCGTCCCTCTCTGTCCTCATCACACTGTGTCCCTCTGTCTGTCCCCAGCGTCCCTCTCTGTCCTTGTCACAATGCGTCCCTCTCTGTCCTCGTCACACTGTGTCCCTCTGTCTGTCCCCAGCGTCCCCCTCTGTCCTTGTCACACTGCGTCCCTCTCTGTCCCCGGCGTCCCTCTCTGTCCTCTCTGTCCTCATCACACTGTGTCCCTCTGTCTGTCCCCAGCATCCCTCTCTGTCCTTGCCACACTGCGTCCCTCTCTGTCCCCGGCGTCCCTCCCTGTCCTCATCACACTGTGTCCCTCTGTCCCCAGCATCCCTCTCTGTCCTTGTCACACTGGGTCCCTCTCTGTCTGTCCCCAGTGTCCCTCCCTGTCCCTGACATCCCTCCCTGTACATGTCGCACTGCATCCCTCTCTGTCCCCAGTGTCCCTCCCTGTCCCTTGATTGTGTGTTAGTGTGTCATTGATTTTGTATGAGTTACTGTGTGCACCAATGTGTTTTGATGAGTGTGAGTGTGCCAGTGTGTTGGCATCATCAGTGATTTTTGTATCAGTATGTGCCTGTGGGCCAAGGTTATCTGAAAGATGGGTTTCAAATGTTTTGACAGGGGCGCAGTTTCAGTGCTTGCCATAGGCGCCATTTTGACTAGATACGCCTCTGATTTTCACCCGTATCTAAGTTAACAGCAGTATAACAGGAATAGAAAAATCTACTTAAAATATGTGTGTAGTGCAGCGCTTCCCTTAAACGTACACATATGAAATCACCTTGTGCTACTACAAATACCTTAATCTCCGTGATCCAATCCCTCTCAATTCATGTACAGTACTAATACTTAAAAGGGGGCGCACCATTAGAGCCCCCTTTTTTGGGACGATGGTCACCCAGCCCTGGTGGTAGTTTAGGTTAGCAGGTATTTAGTGGGCTGTGCCTTTAAATGCATACCTGAGTTGCAGGTGGCCCAATCAGATCCCAGGGAAGGTTCTGGTATTCCTGGGAGAAGTGATAAAAGGGGCTGCTGAGGGTCTGTACTTCCTCTTGCAGCAGCTGGACCTGGAAGAGAAGAAACTGCAGCCTGACCTGGAGAGCAAAGAGTGACTGACTTGCTTTTAAAACGGTTCTCTTTCCTGTCATTGCGAGCGGTGCGGATGGAAGACCTTGTGAGGGCTTTTGTGGAGAGAGCAGAGAGCCAGGGCGGAGAGGAATGGATGCGACGCTGCCTGGCGCTGTCTGTCACAGAGGACAGTCAGCAGAACGTAGAGGTGAGAGAGGCTCAGCCAGTCCAGCCTTCACCTCAGAGAAGAGCAAGGTGGAGCGTCCCTCCGGAGCGTCTGGTGGCCGGAGGAGGAGAAGAACAAGCCGCCGGGTGGGTGCGTGCAGAATAAAGGAGAAGCATGGCGGCGGTGCCCGGGAGACGGTCGGGACAGAAGAGGCGGACCTGCACTCAGTCGCCAGCCAGGAGGAGGGGAAGAGGACACTCGGCGCCACAAGAAGAGCGACAGGAGAGGACTGAGCTGCCTGTGTCTGCTGCAGGCTCTCAAGCAACAGCTACTCCTCAGCGGTCGGCTCCTCAGAGTGACCTGGTCCCAGGTGCACTGTTCCACAGCCTACAGACAAGCATGAGTGTCCCAGCGTGGGAAGTGTCATCAGCTGGGCAGGGTGAGTTACAAAAATCCACTGTGAATTATATTTTGGGTTACCTGTCAGCTATCTCTCATGCTCTCTCTGCTGCTGGTATTGCCTCTCCTATTCTTCCTCCTTCTCTGGCTGTCTCCCCCTCTGGGTCTGACTCTGCTAGCTTTAAAATCTCTGCAGCTGTAAATGTCCCTGCTGCTGTGTCATTCAGTCAGTCAGGCAGTACACACATTGGGGATGCACACATGCACACTCCTGTTAGGGATATCTTGTCAGTCCCTGAGGCATGTTTAAAAGGGGTTATGCCTTGTGAAATTTCTCCTTTGGGGTACCATCTCCCTTCGGCGGTTAAAGAAAAAATCTGGCGGGGAGATTTTGTGGAAGTTTTATCTCTTCTTCCCACTGCAAAAGAATTTAATTTGAAATCAGATAAAAAAGGGGAGCAGGAGGAAGATAGGCGCAGAACGGTACCACGATCGTTTAATAATTGGTTACAGGCATTTTTTGTTTTTGCAAGCGTTCTGGTCGAAAAGCACCCGGAATTGAGCGGGGGTTTGTTCCAGCACTTGGACCACGTCTTGGAGGCTTACAAGAATTTTGGAGGTCTGGGCTGGTACGCTTATGACGAGTCTTTTCGCCAGAAGCTAGCGGTCCACCCATCTTTAAGATGGGGAATGAAAGACGTGGGCCTATGGCTTAATTTAATCTTGCCTCAGAGAGCGCCTAGTATGCAGCAGTTCCCTGCTAATCCGGGTACTCAGGTTTCGCCAGGGTATCGCAGGGGTTGGTGTTTTTCGTTCAATGAGAGTCAGTGTCGTTTTAATACTTCTTGTAAGTATAGACATGAGTGCTTTTTTTGCGCAGGGCCCCATCCTGTGGTGAAATGTTTTAGGAAAACAGCGGTGGGGGGTCCCGTCTCAGCGCGATATTTTTCCCATGAGCCTGCACGCCAGTGAGGCTGGAAAACATGCGCCCCTGGCTGGATCTATACCCAAGCAGGGAGAAAGCGCTTTTACTAATTGAAGGGTTTTCTTTTGGTTTTCCTCTCCCTTCTTTTACTGGCTCTGGTTGTACTATTGTGGATAATCTGAAGTCAGTTAGGCAGTTTCCTGAAGTAGTGAGGGAAAAAGTTTCCAAAGAAATTGCAGAAGGTCGCATGGCTGGCCCGTTTAAATTCCCCCCTTTTAGCGATTTTCGTATCTCACCGCTAGGTGTGGTCCCCAAGAGGGAACCAAATTCATTTTTTTTAATACAGCATCTTTCTTTCCCGAAAGGGGGCTCGTTGAATGACGAGATTGACGATTTGCTGTGTTCAGTCGCTTATGCGACTTTTGATGAAGCAGTGGGCAAAATTAAAGCATGCGGCCGGGGGGCATTGTTGGCAAAAGCCGATGTGAAGTCGGCTTTCAGGCTCTTACCCATTGCCCCGGCAGCTTTCAGTTCTTTGGGTTCTTATTTTGACGGGTTTTATTTTTTTGACAAATGTCTTCCTATGGGATGTTCTTTGTCTTGTACATATTTTGAAACTTTTTCTACTTTCATTCATTGGGTTATGTGTTTTGAGTCTGGTCAGGATTCATAGTTACATAGTAGGTGAGGTTGAAAAAAGACACAAGTCCATCAAGTCCAACCTATGTGTGTGATTATGTGTCAGTATTACATTACATATCCCTGTATATTGCGGTCATTCAGGTGATTATCTAATAGTTTCTTGAAGCTATCAATGCTCCCCGCTGAGACCACCGCCTGTGGAAGGGAATTCCACATCCTTGCCGCTCTTACAGTAAAGAACCCTCTACGTAGTTTAAGGTTAAACCTCTTTTCTTCTAATTGTAATGAGTGGCCACGAGTCTTATTAAACTCTCTTCTGCGAAAAAGTTTTATCCCTATTGTGGGGTCACCAGTACAGTATTTGTAAATTGAAATCATATCCCCTCTCAAGCGTCTCTTCTCCAGAGAGAATAAGTTCAGTGCTCGCAACCTTTCCTCATAACTAAGATCCTCCAGACCCTTTATTAGCTTTGTTGCCCTTCTTTGTACTCGCTCCATTTCCAGTACGTCCCTCCTTAGGACTGGTGCCCAGAACTGGACAGCATACTCCAGGTGCGGGCGGACCAGAGTCTTGTACAGCGGGAGAATTATCTTTTATCTCTGCAGTTGATCCCCCTTTTAATGCATGCCAATATTCTGTTTGCTTTATTAGCAGCAGCTTGGCATTGCATGCCATTGCTGAGCCTATCATCCACTAGGACCCCCAGGTCCTTTTCCATCCTAGATTCCCCCAGAGGTTCTCCCCCCAGTGTATAGATTGCATTCATATTTGTGCCACCCAAATGCATTATTTTACATTTTTCTACATTGAACCTCATTTGCCATGTAGTCGCCCACCCCATTAATTTGTTCAGGTCTTTTTGCAAGATTTCCACATCCTGCGGAGAAGTTATTGCCCTGCTTAGCTTAGTATCGTCTGCAAATACAGAGATTGAACTGTTTATCCCATCCTCCAGGTCGTTTATGAACAAATTAAATAGGATTGGTCCCAGCACAGAACCCTGGGGAACCCCACTACCCACCCCTGACCATTCTGAGTACTCCCCATTTATCACCACCCTCTGAACACGCCCTTGTAGCCAGTTTTCAATCCATGTACTCACCCTATGGTCCATGCCAACGCACCTTATTTTGTACAGTAAACGTTTATGGGGAACTGTGTCAAATGCTTTTGCAAAATCCAGATACACCACGTCTACGGGCCTTCCTTTATCTAGATGGCAACTCACCTCCTCATAGAAGGTTAATAGATTGGTTTGGCAAGAACGATTCTTCATGAATCCATGCTGATTACTGCTAATGATATCATTCTTATTACTAAAATCTTGTATATAGTCCCTTATCATCCCCTCCAAGAGTTTACATACTATTGATGTTAGGCTAACTGGTCTGTAATTCCCAGGGATGTTTTTTGGGCCCTTTTTAAATATTGGTGCTACATTGGCTTTTCTCCAATCAGCTGGTACCATTCCAGTCAATAGACTGTCTGTAAAAATTAGGAACAACGGTCTGGCAATCACCTGACTGAGTTCCCTAAGTACCCTCGGATGCAAGCCATCTGGTCCCGGTGATTTATTAATGTTAAGTTTCTCAAGTCTAATTTTAATTCCGTCCTCTGTTAACCATGTAGGTGCTTCCTGTGTTGTGTCATGAGGATAAACACTGCAGTTTTGGTTACTGAAGCCCCCCGATTCACTCGTGAAGACTGAGGAGAAGAATAAATTCAATACCTTTGCCATCTCCCCATCCTTTGTAACCAGATGTCCTTCCTCATTCTTTATGGGGCCAATATGGTCTGTCCTCCCTTTTTTACTGTTTACATACTTAAAGAATTTCTTGGGATTTTTTTTGCTCTCCTCCGCTATGTGTCTTTCATGTTCTATCTTAGCCATCCTAATTGCACCCTTACATTTCTTATTGCATTCTTTATAAATTCTGAATGCTGTGGATGATCCCTAAACCTTGTATTTTTTGAAGGCCTTCTCCTTTGCTTTTATATGCATTTTTACATTGGAGTTAAGCCATCCAGGATGTTTGTTCGCTCTTTTAAATTTATTACCCAATGGGATACATTGGCTAATGCCCTTATTTAATATGCTCTTAAAGCAAACCCATCTCTCCTCCGTATTCTTTGTTCCTAATATTTTATCCCAATTTATGCCTTTTAGCAAGGTTTGTAGTTTAGGGAAGTTGGCTCTTTTGAAATTCGATTGCACACTACCTAGATGATTTTTTGTTTATCAGCTCGGCAAATTCTGACATCTGTTCTCGTCTTCTACAGTTATTTGTAGTTGTTACAGAACATTTTGGGGTTCCTCTGGCTGCCGAGAAAACTTGTTATCCTGCAACTTCCATGGAGTTTTTAGGTATATTGATCGATACCGAGGTGGAAGAATTTAGTTTGCCGCAGGCTAAGGTAGACAAGATGAGGAACCTTATTGCAGTATTTTTGCGGAGACGTAAGGTGTTATTGAAGGAGATGCAGTCATTACTAGGTCTCCTGGCTTTTGCTGGAAAAATCATGCCAGTTGGGAGGATTTTTTCTAGAAGATTGTACATGGCAACTGCAGGTTTGAAATCTCCTTTTGCTCACATCCGTTTAACGGCTTCCCTCAAAGATGATTTGGTAGTGTGGGCTGATTTTTTGGCGACTTTTAACGGGCGTTCCTTTTTTCAATCAGATTTTATCTTTGCTCCTGATTTTCGTCTGTTCACTGACGCGGCAGGCTCCAAGGGTTTTGCGGCAATTTGGGGATCGCATTGGAGCTGTGGGGCTTGGCCGGAGGCATGGATTCGAATGAAGGCTACTAGGAACGTCGTGCTGTTAGAGTTTTTTCCAGTTTTAGTGGCCGTGGTGCTTTGGGGAGAGTTTTTTGCCAACCGGCGGATTCTGGTAGAAACGGACAATAAAGGGGTCCTCTTCGCTGTCAACTGTCTTTCTTCCAGCTCTCTCTGGGTGGTTAAGATTTTGCGGCATTTGGTCATTTTATGTTTAAAATTTAATATTTGGATCAAGGCGAAGTACACGCCGGGGGTTTTGAATAATCTGGCTGACTCTCTTTCCAGTTTCCGGATGCAGCGTTTTCGGGAGCTGCTCCCAGGGGCGGACGCGGAAGGAACGCAATGCCCGGCGTACTTGTGGGAGCTAATTTAGCGGGAGTGATGGATGCCATTAAATGCTCAGTTTCTTCCCGTACGTGGGCAGACTACTCCGTGGCTTGGAGGAAGTGGATGCTATTCGCTGGAAATGCGGGTTTCCGAGGAGCAGGCTGTTTTGGCCTTTTTGGCTTTTCTAATGGAAGGCCAGCCCTCTTATGGTTCTCTGGCTAAGACCCTGGCAGGAGTATAATTTTTCTTCAGGATGAGGGGTCTCCCGTCCTGCTCTAGTTTTTTCCTGGTAAAGCAGGCCTTGAAAGGCTATCGAAGATCAACTTTTGTCCCGGATGACAGGCGTCCTATTGGTTTATCTCTGCTTAGGCGCTTGTGCGATGCCACGTTGGGGGTATGTTTTAGCGGCTATGAGGCTTTGCTGTTTAAAGTAACTTTTGTGTTGTTTTATTTTGGTGCCTTTCGGGTTTCTGACCTGCTTCCTGGATCCAAGCTGAGCTCCTTGGGTTTGTGGTCGGAGCATGTGCTAGTTGACCACGGTCGCGTGCAGGTTTTTCTGAGACGGTCGAAAACGGACCAGCTGGGACAGGGGGAATGGGTGACAGTGTCGGCATGGAGTGACGCCTCAGTTTTTCCGGTGGCGCTAGTTACCGGTTTCCTCGCCGCACGTCCGGCGGGGGCGACTCATTTTCTCAGTCATTGGGACCAGTCTCCTTTAACTAGGTACCAATTTGCTTATGTTCTGAAAAGCTGTCTTGGGAAATTGGGTCTACAAGATTTCAAGTTTTCCTCACATTCATTCAGAATAGGAGCAGCGTCTGACGCTGCTGAAAAGGGGTTGCCAGCCAAAACCATAATGGGTTTGGGAAGGTGGAGGTCAAACTGTTTTAAGAGATATATTAGACCTAACTTGTCACTTTAATTTTCCAGGTTTTCAGCATTGTGTTTGGATTCTGGGCCACTCATACATATATTGGGCTCGGAAACGTGCGGCCCAACGCAGGTATTCTGTCAACCTATCGTTACTGCCGGAATTCTTCAATCTGTATTGGAAAGGAATAAGAGGTTTGCGGTGGCAACATTTATTTTTTCATTTGTCTCAGTTACATCAGGTTTGGCCACCGCCTTCAATTTTGATAGTCTATCTGGGAGGCAATGATTTGGGTTCAGTTCGTACTTTAGACCTTTTATTTATGATTAAACAGGATCTGTATAGGTTCCATTTGACTTCCCCGGGTACGATCATTGTATTTTCAGAAATTGTTCCTCGTTTCGCTTGGCTGTCTTCCCCGTTTTCCAAAGTTATGGAGAAGATGAGGAAGAGGGTCAATCGGGCTTTGGCAAAATTTATGCCACTTTTGGGGGGATTTTCTTATAGGCACGTGGATCTGGAAGGGGGCATCCCAGGTCTTTATAGGCAGGATGGGGTCCACCTTTCAGATGTAGGTGCAGATATCTTTAATCTTGGCTTGCAAAGCAGCATTGAGAGGGCCGCGTATTTGGGGTAGGCCGGCCTGGTTGCACAAGTCCGGCTGGTGGGGACGTATTTCTTTGTAAATAAAGGTTGAGTAGCCCGTGTTCTGAAAACTGGGCAAAGGTTTTGCTGTTAAATATTTAATTTAATTTGGAAAATTGGAATTATTATGTTTATTTATATGAATTTTTTGTAACCAATAAAATTACCGCGGCCATTTTTTGCCATATATGATGTATGTGTGTTTTTTTTCCTATTAATAAGTTTTTATGGTGGTACCTGGGGAACTAAGGTTAGGGGCAAGGTGTGGCCTGCTGTCCCATTCATTCTGTGCTGCTTAAAGTCCACACTGAAATATATATGTGACGATCTTGTTTCACCACACAATGGTTGGTAATCTTGTTTCTTTCAGCTGGGTGCTTTTTCTTCACAGTAACAATGCATTTGAAGACAGAAAAAACAAAATATAGTGTAAAACCATTCTTATACTTTAATAAAAAATAGTTAAATTGTACGTACATGTTCAATGAGCTTAATATGCATCATTGGCAGACAAATAAACATTCTTTCCTTCCTGCTGCCGCACACCGTGTCAAATCCTCTCCTGTACTGACTATCAACACTCCTCTGGAAATGTGTCATACAAACCCCATGTTACATCAAAGAGACTTCCACTGAGCATTTTAGAAGTGCTCACATCCTCACAATTGAGAACAATCACTATGGAAAACCCAGCAATATGCTTGATATGGCATTATTCTCCCTCCACTCTCCGACCTACTACCATATGCCAATCTATCACTTAATTAACCTTTTACCCTACAGCTTCTTCCTATTATCATGGGGTTGCAGACTGCATGTCTCCTACAAACTACGCATCAAATGAAATTTAACCACACAACAACATGCTGTCAATCAATAACTTAAAACCTACCTGTACAGGTGAGCTCAAAAATGTAAAGGAGCAGTAGCCTCAAAATGCACCTTTACCTGATGTAATTTAACTGAATTGTTTTATTTTCTTTTTTAAATCAGATTTTATTTTAAATTTATATAACAAAACGACATATACACAAAAGACATATACTGTACATTTTGACACAAATAATCATATCAAAGCCAAAACAAACACAACCCCAAAATTAAAAAAAATTAAAAAATCCCTTCCCTTCCATTATTATATCAATTAGGTAACAATCATCCACCATATAGATAAGATCTATTTTCCCCCTACCTCTATATCCACACAATTATAACCCCTAACTCAATACCATACCCATATGATCTAACCACGGTGTCCAGATAGAATCAAACCTCTTAGATACATTTCTTAAAAGAGAGTATGTCTCTCATAAGAGATGCATTTATTGAGATTAAATATCCAATCAAATATAGTCGGCGAATGTGGGGAAGTCCACCTAAGAGCAATTTGTCTCTGAGCCACAAAAAGCGCACGTATAACAGTGATCCGCATTGGTGGCTTGAGCACTGAGCTGTCAAGATAATGCAATAAACATATTAAGGGATTCACCAAAAGATTTAAATTTAAGATCCCGTTAAGTGCGCCCACAACCTCCGGCCAATACGTCTGGAGTTTTGGGCAACGCCATAATAAATGTATCAATGATCCCAAATTGCCACATCTAGAACAAGCCGAGTCAGCTCTTAAACCAATAGTGAACAAAAATTCTGGGGTCCTATACGCCTTTTGCAATATAGAAAATTGAGTTAATTCTGATGGTAAGTCCTGGTCATCTCTTTAGCCCTCTTTGACATGAATCTGTTGCAAGTGTAGCTTACTGTCATTTGGTTGGAGCAGTGGTGTAGTGGGTAGCACTCTCCCCTAGCAGTAAAAAGGATCACTGTTTCGAATCCCAACCACGACACTACCTGCCTGGAGTTTGCATGTTCTCCCTGTGCCTGCGTGGGTTTCCTCCGGGTACTCCGGTTTCCTCCCACACTCCAAAGACATGCTGGTAGGTTAATTGGCTTCTGTCTAAATTGGCCCCAGTATATGAATGTGAGTTAGGGACCTTAGATTGTAAGCTCCTTGTGGGTATTCACTGATGTGAATGTACAATGTATATGTAAAGCTCTGTGTAAATTGACGGTGCTATATAAGTACCTTAAATAATAATAATTGGATATTTTGTATACTTCTTATTTTGCATGTGTATGTATATTTGTAATCTGCCTTTTTCACTTACTTAACCACTTGCCGACCACCTAACAACGATATACGTCGGCAGAATGGCACGGGCAGGCAAAATCACGTACCTGGTACGTGTTTGCCTTCCCGCGGGCGGGGGGTCCGATCGGTGCCAGAAGCGGTCGGCTTTGGTCTGGGAGCATTCAGTGATGAGGGGGAGGCCATCCATTCATGGCCCCCCCCCTCGCGATCGCTCCCAGCCAATCAGAATCTTCCCCTGCCTCTGTATAGTACACAGAGGCAGGGGATGTGACGTCATCTCTCCTCGGCTCGGTATTTTCCATTCCGGCGCCAAGGAGAGAAGACTGAAATGTGAGTGTAAAACACAACACATCCCAGTAGAACATGCCAGGCACACAATACACCCCCCTTACCCCCCCCCCGATCACCCCCCGATCAACCCCCCCCCCCCCCGTCACACTGACACCAAGCAGTTTTTTTTACTGTATGGTGTCAGTTTGTGACAGTTACTGTGGTAGGGCAGTTAGTTAGCCCCCTTTAGGTCTAGGGTACCCCCCTAACCCCCCTAATAAAGTTTTAACCCCTTGATCACCCCCCGTCGCCAGTGTCACTAAGCGATCATTTTTCTGATCGCTGTATTAGTGTCGCTGGTGACGCTAGTTAGGGAGGTAAATATTTAGGTTCGCCGTCAGCGTTTTATAGCGTCAGGGACCCCCATATACTACCTAATAAATGTTTTAACCCCTTGATTGCCCCCTAGTTAACCCTTTTACCAGTGATCACCGTATAACTATTACGGGTGACGCTGGTTAGTTTGTTTATTTTTTTATAGTGTCAGGGCACCCGCCGTTTATTACCGAATAAAGGTTTAGCCCCCTGATCGCCCGGCAGTGATATGCGTCGCCCCAGGCAGCGTCAGCTTAGCGCCAGTACCGCTAACACCCACGCACGCAGCATACGCCTCCCTTAGTGGTATAGTATCTGAACGGATCAATATCTGATCCGATCTATACTAGCTTCCCCAGCAGTTTAGGGTTCCCAAAAATGCAGTGTTAGCGGGATCAGCCCAGATACCTGCTAGCACCTGCGTTTTGCCCTATCCGCCTGGCCCAGTCCAGCCCACTCAAGTGCAGTATCGATCGATCACTGTCACTTACAAAACACTAACCGCATAACTGCAGCGTTCGCAGAGTCAGGCCTGATCCCTGTGATCGCTAACATTTTTTTGGTAGCATTTTGGTGAACTGGCAAGCACCAGCCCCAGACAGCGTCAGATTAGCGCCAGTACCTTTAACACCCACGCACGCACCATACACCACCCTTAGTGGTATAGTATCTGAACAGATCAATATCTGATCTGATCAGATTTATACTAGCGTCCCCAGCAGTTTAGGGTTCCCAAAAACGCAGTGTTAGCGGGATCAGCCCAGATACCTGCTAGCACCTGCGTTTTGCCCCTACGCCCGGCCCAGCCCACCCAAGTGCAGTATCGATCAATCACTGTCACTTACAAAACACTAAACGCATAACTGCAGCGTTCGCAGAGTCAGGCCTGATCCCTGCGATCGCTAACAGTTTTTTTGGTAGCGTTTTGGTGAACTGGCAAACACTAGCCCCAAGCAGCGTCAGGTTAGTGCCAGTACCGCTAACACCCACGCACGCACCGTACACCTCCCTTAGTGGTATAGTATCTGAACGGATCAATATCTGATCCGATCAGATTTATACTAGCGTCCCCAGCAGTTTAGGGTTCCCAAAAATGCAGTGTTAGCGGGATCAGCCCAGATACCTGCTAGCACCTGCGTTTTGCCCCTCCGCCCGGCCCAGCGCAGCCAAGTGCAGTATCAATCGATCACTGTCACTTATAAAACACTAAACACACAACTGCAGCGTTCACAGAGTCAGGCCTGATCCCTGCGATCGCTAACAGTTTTTTTGGTAGCGTTTTGGTGAACTGGCAAGCACCAGCGGCCTAGTACACCCCGGTCGTAGTCAAACCAGCACTGCAGTAACACTTGGTGACGTGGCGAGCCCCATAAGTGCAGTTCAAGCTGGTGAGGTGGCAAGCACAAGTACCACTTCGTCGTGCCCATAGTGCCCTTCCTGCTGCATTCGCCAATCCTAATTGGGAACCCACCACTTCTGCAGCACCCGTACTTCCCCCATTCACATCCCCAACCAAATGCAGTCGGCTGCATGAGAGGCATTTTTATGTCCTCCCGAGTACCCCTACCCAACGAACCCCCCCAAAAAGATGTCGTGTCTGCAGCAAGCGCGGATTTAGGCGTGACACCCACTATTATTGTCCCTCCTGTCCTGACAATCCTGGTCTTTGCATTGGTGAATGTTTTGAACGCTACCATACACTAGTTGAGTGTTAGCGTAGGGTAAAGCATTGCACAGACTAGGACACACTTTCACAGGGTCTCCCAAGATGCCATTGCATTTTGAGAGACCCGAACCTGGAACCGGTTACAGTTATAAAAGTTAGTTACAAAAAAAAGTGTAAAAAAAAAAAAAATAAATAAAAAAAAAAACACAAACAAAAATATAAAATAAAAAAAAATAGTTGTCGTTTTATTGTTCTCTCTCTCTTTCTATTCTCTCTCTATTGTTCTGCTCTTTTTTACTGTATTCTATTCTGCAATGTTTTTTTGTTATTATGTTTTATCATGTTTGCTTTTCAGGTATGCAATTTTTTATACTTTACCGTTTACTGTGTTTTATTGTTAACCATTTTTTTGTCTTCAGGTACGCCATTCACGACTTTGAGTGGTTATACCAGAATGATGCCTGCAGGTTTAGGTATCATCTTGGTATCATTCTTTTCAGCCAGCGGTCGGCTTTAATGTAAAAGCAATCCTAGCTGCTAATTAGCCTCTAGACTGCTTTTACAAGCAGTGGGAGGGAATGCCCCCCCCCCACCGTCTTCCGTGTTTTTCTCTGGCTCTCCTGTCTCAACAGGGAACCTGAGAATGCAGCCGGTGATTCAGCCAGCTGACCATAGAGCTTATCAGAGACCAGAGTGGCTCCAAACATCTCTATGGCCTAAGAAACCGGAAGCTACGAGCATTTTATGACTTAGATTTCGCCAGATGTAAACAGCGCCATTGGGAAATTGGGGAAGCATTTTATCACACCGATCTTGGTGTGGTCAGATGCTTTGAGGGCAGAGGAGAAATCTAGGGTCTAATAGACCCCAATTTTTTCAAAAAAGAGTACCTGTCACTACCTATTGCTATCATAGGGGATATTTACATTCCTTGAGATAACAATAAAAATGATTTTAAAAATAAGATAAAAAAATAAAAAATAAATAAATAATAAAAAAAAAAGCACCCCTGCCCCACCTGCTCTCACGCTAAGGCGAACGCAAGCGTCGGTCTGGCGTCAAATGTAAACAGCAATTTCACCATGCATGTGGGGTATCACCACGAAGGTCAGATCGAGGCCAGTAATTTTAGCAGTAGACCTCCTCTGTAAATCTAAAGTGGTAACCTGTAAAGGCTTTTAAAGGCTTTTAAAAATGTATTTATTTTGTTGCCACTGCACGTTTGTGCGCAATTTTAAAGCATGTGATGTTTGGTATCCATGTACTTGGCCTAAGATCATCTTTTTTATTTCATCAAACATTTGGGCAATATAGTGTGTTTTAGTACATTAAAATTTTAAAAAGTGTGTTTTTTCCCCCAAAAATGCGTTTGAAAAATCGCTGCGCAAATACTGTGTGAAAAAAAAAAA
The DNA here is from genome assembly GCF_042186555.1 of Aquarana catesbeiana. Classification (NCBI taxonomy): domain Eukaryota; kingdom Metazoa; phylum Chordata; class Amphibia; order Anura; family Ranidae; genus Aquarana; species Aquarana catesbeiana. The sequence continues at coordinate 256,270,025 of NC_133330.1, forward strand.
TGAAACACCCACCATTTTTATCTGTAGGGCATTTGCTTTAAAAAAATATATAATGTTTTGGGGGTTCAAAGTAATTTTCTTGCAAAAAAAAATAATTTTTTCATGTAAACAAAAAGTGTCAGAAAGGGCTTTGTCTTCAAGTGGTTAGAAGAGTGGGTGATGTGAGACATAAGCTTCTAAATGTTGTGCATAAAATGCCAGGACAGTTCAACCCCCCCCCAAATGACCCCATTTTGGAAAGTAGACACCCCAAGCTATTTGCTGAGAGGCATGTCGAGTCCATGGAATATTTTATATTGTGACACAAGTTGCCGGAACGAGACAAATTTTTTTTTTTTTTTTGCACAAAGTTGTCACTAAATGATATATTGCTCAAACATGCCATGGGAATATGTGAAATTACACCCCAAAATACATTTTGTTGCTTCTCCTGAGTATGGGGATACCACATGTGTGAGACTTTTTTGGAGCCTATCCTCATACGGGACCCCGAAAACCAAGCACCGCCTTCAGGCTTTCTAAGGGCGTAAATTTTTGATTTCACTCTTCACTGCCTATCACAGTTTCGGAGGCCATGGAATGCCCAGGTGGCACAAAACCCCCTCAAATGACCCCATTTTGGAAAGTAGACACTCCAAGCTATTTGCTGAGAGGTATAGTGAGTATTTTGCAGACCTCACTTTTTGTCACAAAGTTTTGAAAATTGAAAAAAGAAAAAAATTTTTTTTTTCTTGTCTTTCTTCATTTTCAAAAACAAATGAGAGCTGCAAAATACTCACCATGCCTCTCAGCAAATAGCTTGGGGTGTCTACTTTCCAAAATGGGGTCATTTGGGGGGGGGGGGTTTGTGCCACTTGGGCATTCCATGGCCTCCGAAACTGTGATAGGCAGTGAAGAGTGAAATCAAAAATTTACACCCTTAGAAATCCTGAAGGCGGTGATTGGTTTTCGGGGCCCCGTACGCGGCTAGGCTCCTAAAAAGTCCCACACATGTGGTATCCCCATACTCAGGAGAAGCAGCTAAATGTATTTTGGGGTGCAATTCCACATATGCCCATGGCCTGTGTGAGCAATATATCATTTAGTGACAACTTTGTGCAAAAAAAAAAGAAAAATGTTGTCACGTTCCTGCATTTTGTGTCAAAATATAAAATATTCCATGGACTCAACATGCCTCTCAGCAAATAGCTTGGGGTATCTACTTTCCAAAATGGGGTCATTTGGGGGGGTTTTGTGCCATCTGGGCATTTTATGGCCTTCAAAACTGTGATAGGTAGTGAGGAGTAAAATCAAAAATTTACGCCCTTAGAAATCCTGAAGGCAGTGATTGGTTTTCGGGGCCCCGTACGCGGCTAGGCTCCCAAAAAGTCCCACACATGTGGTATCCCCATACTCAGGAGAAGCAGCTGAATATATTTTGGGTTGCAATTCCACATATGCTCATGGCCTGTGTGTGCAATATATCATTTAGTGACAACTTTTTGGAATTTTTTTTTTTTTTTTTTAGTCATTATTCAATCACTTGGGACAAAAAAAATTAATATTCAATGGGCTCAACATGCCTCTCAGCAATTTCCTTGGGGTGTCTACTTTCCAAAATGGGGTCATTTGTGGGGGTTTTGTACTGCCCTGCCATTTTAGCACCTCAAGAAATGACATAGGCAGTCATAAATTAAAGGCTGTGTAAATTCCAGAAAATGTTTGTAGGCGCTAGAACTTTTGCGCAAACCAATAAATATACACTTATTGACATTTTTTTTACCAAAGACATGTGGCCGAATACATTTTGGCCTAAATGTATGACTAAAATTGAGTTTATTGGATTTTTTTATAACAAAAAGTAGAAAATATCATTTTTTTTCAAAATTTTCGGTCTTTTTCGTTTTATAGCGCAAAAAATAAAAATGGCAGAGGTGATCAAATACCATCAAAAGAAAGCTCTATTTGTGGGAAGAAAAGGAAGCAAATTTTGTTTGGGTACAGCATTGCATGACCGCGCAATTAGCAGTTAAAGCGACGCCAAATTGTAAAAAGTGCTCTGGTCATTAAGGGGGTAAATCCTTCCGGGGCTGAAGTGGTTAAATAAAAATTTGAAAACAAAATTGATTTATTTCTGTGCAGAGGGAGGGCCCAAAGAATCTTACCCCAAGCATTATCAGGAATAGGCTCTCACTTCTCTCTAGAGGGCAGATGAAACTTAAAAGTGCATTCTAATAGAGACTTATACACAGCAGAAATTAAACCCTTAGTAAAGGTTGCCTGAACCACTCTATCCAACACTAGCAGCGGAGGAAACCAATCAGGGGAGAAAGAAAATTTGGCATATAGAGCATGACGCAAAAGTTGATAAAACCAGGGGGTTCAGAGAAAATTCCCTTAACAACTGATCAAAAGGTTTGAGGGAGACCCTGAATAACTGAAATTTAAACGAGGGACTGCAGCCGCAAGCCAATGGAAACTGACCCAAACAAATTGAGCTTTTGTTTCTGTCATGGGGTTGCAGGCTGCACGTCTCATACAAACTATACATCAAATAAAATTAAACCACACAACAACATTGTGGCAGAAAATTGGCTGTGGCACCTTCATAGGTTTTAAACATAATAAAATATATACAATGTGTATTGAAATCATTCATCAAAAGCCAAAAGACATAACATGAAAATGTGCTCAGTCATAGATATTGCAGATATGCAGATATTTCTCTATGGATTTTATTTTTTTTTTTTTTTTAACCAAAGTACAGCTTTTGCCTAGAAAAACTGGAAGTGAAAAACTTACAGAAAAAACTTTAATTAATAGATTGGCCTTCTCCTTGTCTGGATACTGTTGCAGCCATCTGAACTTTTTTTCCAGCCTCCCCGGCATGCAGGTTTTTGGGAAAAATATTGTTCTGAAATTAATTAGAAACAGAAGATCTTTTAATCTTTTAAAACATTTGAACTAGGGATGACCACCAGAGCAAAATGAACACTCATATCTATGGAGACATGAAGCATTCCACCTACACTGACTCTCAATAAACGTATAACAAACTTCCCTTTTATAAGAAGATTGTATATTAACATTAGGATTTAGTTGTTAAATGGATTCGTTTTTTGGTGGCAATATCAGATTAAGCCAAAGGTCCACGTCTTTCACACCTCACCTGAGATTGGGGTAAATCAATAATTATTATATCAAAGTAAGGTTTCTTTCCTATCAAACAATAATTAACAATAGGAAAGAAAATATCAAACAATAAGAACGATTTTATAACCAGTTCCACAATAGTGATTGTTTATGTGTTGTTCATGGCCTTGTGATCTAAAATATGTTGGGCAAACAACAAGAGACATAAGCATGAGTATCATACAGCATATAAATATATATATATACATATATATATATATATATATATATATATATATATACTAGGGCTGAAACAACTAATCGATTAATCGTCAACTAATCGATTATGAAATTAATCGATTACTATTTTCATAATCGATTAATCGGCCAGTAGCATAATGGGGTTAAAAAAGCTAAAATTAGCCCTATATAGTACAAAAAGAGCAAATAATCTCTACTGTATATTACTTTCACTGTTGCACAGTAAAAAAAATGAATTTTTTTTTTTTTAACTCCATTATGTTACTAAATGTCTTAGGCCTGGCTCCCACCCATGTGTTTTTTGGTGCTTTTTTGCAGAAACGCACTACAGTTCATTTAACGTTCACATCTATGCTTTTTTCAGCTACTGTGTATTTGGAAAGGGTCAAGGACCTTTTTCAATGCAAAACGTTTTTTGGTTCAATATACTTCAATGGAGAAGCTGCAGAAAAGCATGTAATATTACAGTCTAGAATTTTTTTTTTTCTTTAAATAAAAAAAAATGATCTGAGTCTAGATTCAACCTCTAATAGTATATAGAGTATATCTCTTCTGTCTGTTATTCTCAAAGAGGATTAAAGATTTTACTCCCTAACCATATAGTTGTTTATCTATATTTACCCCTGCGTATAAAGATATTTAGGAATAAATTGCCTTTTTTTAAACTTTACATATTAACTAAATTATACACCACACTTTTTTTTTAAGGTTATTAACCAATTAATCGATTAATCGAAACAATAATCGGCCAACTAATCGATTTTGAAAATAATCGTTAGTTGTAGCCCTAATATATACAGTATCTCACACAAGTGAGTACACCCCTCACATTTTTGTAAATATTTTATTATAACTTTTCATGTGACAACACTGAAGAAATGACACTTTAGTACAATGTAATGTAGTGAGTGTACAGCTTGTATAACAGTATAAATTTGCTGTCCACTCAAAATAACTCAACACATAGCCATTAATGTCTAAACCGCTGGCAACAAAAGTGAGTACGCCCCTAAGTGAAAATGTCCAAATTGGACCCAAAGTGTCAATATTTTGTGTGGCCACGATTATTTTCCAGCACTGCCTTAACCCTCTTGGACAAGGAGTTCACCAGAGCTTCACAGGTTGCCACTGGAGTCCTTTTCCACTCCTCCATGATGACTTCATGGAGCTGGTGGATGTTAGGGGTCTTTGAGGATGCCCCAAAGATCCTCAATAGGGTTTAGGTCTGGAGACATGCTTGGCCAGTCCATCACCTTTACCCTCAGATTCTTTAGCAAGGCAGTGGTCGTCTTGGAGGTGTGTTTGAGGTCGTTATCATGTTGGAATACTTCCCTGCGGCCCAGTCTCCAAAGGGAGGGGATCATGATATGCTTCAGTATGTCACAGTACATGTCGGCATTCATGGTTCCCTCAATGAACTGTAGCTCCCCAGTGCTCTCAGCACTCATGTAGCCCCAGACCATGACACTCCCACCACCATGCTTGACTGTAGGCAAGAAACACTTGTCTTTGTACTCCTCACCTGGTTGCCGCCACACAAGCTTGACCCCTCCTGAACCAAATATGTTTATCTTGGTCTCATCAGACCACAGGACATAGTTCCAGTAATCCATGTGCTTAGCATGCTTGTCTTCAGCAAACTGTTTGCAGGCTTTCTTGTTCATCATCTTTAGAAGAGGCTTCCTTCTGGGACGACAGCCATGCAGACCAATTTGATGCAGTGTACAGCGTACAGGCTGACCCCCCACCCGCTTAACCTCTGCAACAATGCTGGCAGCACTCATACGTCTATTTCCCAAAGACAACCTATGGATAGCACGTAAATAAACAAAAACACCAAGCGCAATAATGTTCTAGCGTGACATATACAATCAAATAAGTGTAAATCAAATGTATGTGGATGCACGTGCAATTAATTAAATAAAAAATAATTAAATAAAAAATTGTTAGATTGACAATGATATCAAGCTGCTATCAATTATATAGTGGTCAGAATCCCCTAAAAATTAAAACATATAACATAGATTGATGCGCTCTGATATAAAGTTCAATCAATGTGAGAAAATAATTTTTTGTGCTAAAAAAACCAATGTGAAAAAAAAAAAAACATGTAAAAAAATTGCTACCAAATCGCTAAAAAATCGCATATATATAAAATCGCATATATATGAAAAAATCGCAAATATTTAAAAACTGTGTTCCTCCAGTTATACAAATCCACTGGAAGTGGTGCGATATCTCCAAAGTAAACTAAGCGACAATTGTGTATAGATATACTAAAAATGCGTTTGCAAATAGTAATCAATCCAAATTAGTGCCAATAAATAAATAAATTAGATATATTCCCTGTGATAAGTGTTGAATCCTCCATAATAAAAAATAATTAAATGATATGCTTATAAAGGTGCAATATATATACAATTGATGAGTATAAATAGATAAATAGTGCCAATAGAATCTGATTAAATATAGATGATTAAATTCATGAGCTAGGATAAGTAACAGGCGACAGTTCAATCCTCAGTAATCTGGGATATCTGGATTCCTGCAGTACTTATTTGTTCACCCTCTGAGCTATTTCTTCCACAGCCACAATGAATGGTAATTTTCTCAGTATCAAGTGGTTTTATGTAAAATAAACAAAGAGAGAAAACATTGCGCAATATTGTTACAATAAAAGTTCACAGGCAAAACAGCACAGTGATACACTCACGTGTGCCTGACTTGTTTTAGGCATGCAGATAAGCAGATAGGCAGATCTCAGCTGGCTTGTAAGGACAAGGCTTGCTACGCAAGCTGCTGCTGCTTGATACAATGTATTCAGCAGACTGTGTTCTAGGCTCCTCCCACGCGTTGCATCACTGACACGTGACTTTCTCAAGGCTAAGCATGAGATGCCAGCGTCTCCGTATTTAGGCATTTCGGTTCCTATGGTGACGGTGCTGTGATCATCGGATCATCACGCTGCTTACTGCTGTATTTGTATATATGTATTATACTTTAAAAACAATATTTATTGGTTGCATCAAAACAAATCATAATAACTACATAAAACTAAATATAAATTTGTACAACTAAAAAAGATCACAGAATAAAATCCTTAATATAGTAAATCATTGTATCTATATAATAATGGGCTCCCTCCAGTGGCGCATATCGGTACAGCACACCATTGACAATACATTCATATCATTAACTAATGTTATCAGCTATGTGTTAATCTCTATATTTTGATCCCGCTGCATGACTAATTAGGCAAGTGTGACTTTATGCTGGATATTGATAGTTTATAGTGTGCTGATAAACACTCCCATGCAGGGCCGGTACAAGGCAGGGGCGGGAGGGGCCACTGCCCTGGGCGGAGTGTGGGAGGGGGCGCCAAAACACTGGAGCATCATGCTTTGTCTCAGCCTCTGTGATGCTAATTCTGTCCAAAAGCAGAGACTTGAGAATGTGCCCATACCTGCTGCAGGCTTCCCCGGAAAGGCCAGAGACACTCTCCGGGGCACAGATCCCTGACAGGCTGGGCGGCCGGATCGGACAGTGAGAGCTCCTCTACAGGTGGGCGGAGCAGACTGAAGATAAGAAGCGCTGCCTTTTTCCTCTCCCTAAAAGCAGGGGGATTCGTCAGTACACTGAGAGCGGGGGAGGGCTTGCCTGTCTTAATGCACAGGCACTTCTGCAAACTGCCCAGGGGTCCTTGGTGCATGGGGGAGGGCTTTGAAGTTTCCTCCCCGCAGTTTCTCGCAGTGGTGGTAACAGTTTCACTTTGGCTGTCTCTTTTGCTACAGTACAACAGTACAGGTGAGTTCTGTTATCTGTCTCTCTGATGTCTGATGTCTGATGTCTCTGATGTCTGCAGTGCTCTCTCTCCCTCCCTGGCATCTTCCTCCCCTCCCCGCCCTCAGTCACTATCCGGGCCGTCCAGCTCCCTGTCATCCTCACACAGATCCATTCATCTTTGCCTGTCACACACTGCTACTCAATCTCAGATGGTTGTTATCTCTCCCCCCTCCCTTCTCTGTCTTTTCCTCTGCAGACACTTCACCTTCACACAGGTGTGTGTCCCAGGAACTACAAACATTACAAATGGCAGGAATCTCCCACCTTGCACCCCCCAACACACTGTCTCTTTACTAGGCAATAGAGATCACTCCCTCTCCCCTCCCTGCCAGACAGCCCATTTACTTTTTTTATACTCTGGCTATTTCTTACCAGCTGAGAGTATGCCCCATGCCCACCTCTGATTATTCCTCTCCAGTCCCCTTGACAGCCATCTATCTACCCTCCCTTCCCCCCCTTCCCTTCCCCCCTGCCAGCACAAATCCTCCTCCTTTTTTATCCCTATACAGACCAGCATTCCCCCAGTCTCATTCCAGTTCTTCTCTACCCATCCCCCATCTCATACCCATCCCCACTTTTACCCCCCTTCCTCTTTCTCCCCTACACCATGGTTCTCATCCCCACCCCATTTTTTTCAGGGGTTAAGGAAGAACCCCAAGGTGGAGCATCTTACTACTGCTGCTTGTGTGGGTGAGATGTGTACTGTGTACTGCGCCAATCCCTGCTGACCCTCTTCTCCTATTCATCCCATGTGATTGGTGCAGTACACATCCCACCCGCACAAGCAGCAGCAGTAGTAGTAAGATGCTCCCCCTCGGGATCCTTCTTTAGCCCTTGCAAAGCACCAAAAGAGAGCCAGAAACTCTGAAGGGGAAGGAAGAGGGGAGTTGTCATTCCTGTTGTATATTTAGCCCAGTGACAGCCTGCCAGTATAGATAGGATCTGTGACATCAGCTTCCCTGCACAGCTCTGCTTCAGGAGACCATATCTGTATTCTACATTACTGCCCCTATACTATACCCTCTTGCCCCCTGTACTATGTCTGCTTACCCTCCCCCTGTACTGTCCCCCTCCTGCTCCCCCTGTACTTTTTCCTCCTAACCCCACCATACTGTACCTTCCTGCCCACCAACCCCCATACTGTACTCTCCAGCCCCCCCTGTACTGTGCTATCCTGCCCCCTCCCCCCCTACTGTACCCTCCTGCCCCCCTTTACTGTGCTATCCTGCCCCCTCCCCCCATACTGTACCCTCCTGCCCCCCCTGTACTGTGCTATCCTGCCCCCTCCCCTCACACTGTACCCTCCTGTTCCTCTGTAAGTTTATAAGTTTTGTTTTTGTGTATGCTAATAATGATTTTTGTGGTGGTGTATGGTTAGCAAAAATATTGTTTTGATATTTTTTACGGGGGCCCTGTCAGGTAGGTTGTACGGGGCCCCATGATTTCTAACAGCAGCCCTGAATGCAGCCCAAATCCAGCAAAGTAAAAAAGTCCACCATTTCAATGCTGGGGGAAAACTTGTACTTGCTCCAGCCAGCTGCAGTGCTCTCCTCCCTCCACCCAAAGCCTTAGCATCATCATACAATACAAGAACATTAACCCTGTATGATATGATGAAGCTGGAGTGTGACCGCAGCCAATCACAATTCACCCAGGACCTCCACAGGACCAGTCACAGCACTGGGAGAGCATACTGGAGCAAGGAATAAGGTAAAGCTGGGTAAGCACAGATCAAAATTCATTCAGTTTAGCAGGGACCAGCTAAATTTTGATCTATGTATGACCTTGCCTGTTAGAAGCCGCCCCATCAGATCAGCTTCTGTAGAATGGGATTGCTAGAAAACCTTGTTCGACCAGCGGCTTGCAGCCAATCAGCTGCAGCATTGATCAATGTATTCTGACAGGAAATTCCGATGGTCAAGAACACGGAGACGTACAACACTACGATGAGCTGAGAAAAATGAAGTACAATGATTCTGGGCATGCGTCAGATTGATTCCGAGCATGTGCAGCACTTGTGCGTCGGAAATGGCTACACACGGTCGGAATTTCCAACAAGAACTTTTGTTGTCGTAAAAATTGAGAACCTGCTCTCAAAAATTTGTTGATGAAAATTCCAACAGCAAATGTCCGATGAAGCATACACATGGTAGGAATATCCAGCCAAAAGCTCACATCCAACATTTGTTGACGGAAATTCCGATCGTGTGTACGCGGCATTAGTGTTTTTTTTTCATTCAGCCCAATGGTTGAATGAAAAAAAAAACCTATGCATGTGTGCCAGTTTAGGTGCTTTTATCTTAATCCTCTGCTCCTAGAATAAAAGGCCCATACGCACAATGAGAATATTAGATAATTTTTTTTTCCATGCTGGTCTCATATGGAAAACAAATAGGTTACTAAATTTACAAAAATTCTCATTAGACAGAATACAACTTCAGAAATGATATATTGTAATGTATTCTTTCTTTTCCAAGCATGGGCAGATTTTATTTTTCGTGCAAATAGCATACTAATTGCATGAAAATCGTTCGTTCTGCTTTCTTACAAGAATTTTTTGGTGCTTATTTTATGATAAATTCACATGAACTGTCATAAACAGCACTTGAAAGCTGTGTACTATTGATCAGATTATCAGAAAATCACTCCAAATGCACTTGCTTTCATCCAATGTTCTCATCATGTGTACTAGGCATTAATCCCATGCACAACCGGGGGGGGGGGGCGCAGTTTAGCATGTTCGCCCTGGGCGCTGGATGACCTTGTCCCGGCACTGCTCCCATGACTTTAAAGATAAATAAAACAATTTTAAAAATATATAAAAAATATAAAAAATAAAAATACCGTATTTATCGGCGTATAACACACACTTTTTACCCCTTAAAATCAGGGGGAAATCGTGGGTGCATGTTATACGCCGATCCCCGCTAATTGTGATCTATCAGCGGCGATTACCGCCGACATTCACATAGCGTGTCGTTTTAAATATGGTGCCGCGGAGTTCGGAGGGACTAGGCGGCGCTGAACGAACGCCGCCGAAATCACAGTGACTGCTCGGAGCTGAGATACACATAGTCAAGTGTATTCGGCTCTTTCCGGCACCACTCACAGTCACGCCCAGTCCCGCCATTGGACCTGTGTTATGTCCATCATAGGGCGGGACTGGGCGGGACTGTGAGCGGCGCCGGAAAGAGCCAAATACACTCGACTATGTGTATCTCAGCGGCGTTCGTTCAGCTCCGCCGAGTCTCTCCGAACTCCGCGGCGCCATATTTAAAACTACATGCAGCTATGTGTATGTCGGCAGCGGCGGCGGCAAGCATGGACACTGGGGGCAAGGCTGCACTGACCACTGGGGCAAAGCTGCACTGACAAGGCTGCACTGGGGCAAAGCTGCACTGACAAGGCTGCACTGACAAGGCTGCACTGGGGCAAATCTGCACTGACAAGACTGCACTGGGGCAAAGCTGCACTGACAAGACTGCACTGGGGCAAAGCTGCACTGACAAGGCTGCAATGGACACTGGGTCAAGGCTGCACTGACACTGAAAAGGCTGCAATGACACTAACAAGGCTGCAGATGAACACTGATGAGGCTGCATTGATGGGCATTTTAATGTAAGTTTCTTTTCCTTAAACTTCCCTCCTAAAAGTTTTTTTCCTTAAAATTCTCTCCTAAACTTGGGGTGCGTGTTATACGCCGGTGCGTGTTATATGCCGATAAATACGGTATATAAGAATAAATTGTGATTTAAACCAAATATCCCAGGACTGTATAAATGATAATAGTATTACACAGAGAAATTTTCAGTATTATTAATTAATATAAAATTGTTTAAGAGCCCGATACGGTACAGTAGTATTTAACACCAATAAAAATAAAATATATAAAAAATATAAAAATATTAAAATTAAGTTTAAAATATATATCCATAGTGCTATATTTAGTAGTCTGATATAAAACAATTAATATCAAATTCAATATTGAGGCCTTCTGGCGCAAGAGTACCCATCTCATATATCCATTTTGATTCGGCCTGACTCAGTTCTCTGATCTTATTTGAACCTTTCCAGTGGGGTTTGTATCTCTGTATTGCCCAAAATTTTAATTCTGTGGGGTCTCTATTGTGGTGCGTGGCAAAATGTTTAGAGATACTATGCTTCGGGAAAGCTTTTTTTATGTTTTGGATATGTTCCCTTATTCTTTTCCACATAGGCCTTTTTGTTCTGCCAATATATTGCAATGAACAAGAACACTGCAAGACATAGACTACACCTTCAGTCCTACATGATATAAAGTCCTTGATGTCAAATTCTTTTTTGGTGTTGGTTGATGTGAATTTCTGGCATTTTTGGCCATTTTGTTGGGTATTTTTACACGCATAGCACCTCTTACAAGGGAAAAACCCTTTCCCTTGAAAGAAGGATAATTCTGTAACACATTTAGGTGGTTCCGGTACATTCTTTGCTATCAGATCTCTTAATGTTGGTACTCGTCTATATATGAAGCGCGGTTTATCAGGTAGAATCTTACCCAGGGTGTTGTCTGTTTTCAAAACAGACCAGTATTTCTTGATGATTTTTTCCATTTTTTTATGTTGTGCACTGAAATTCATTATCAAGGGTATGTCATTTTTATCTAAGTTCGCTTTTATTTTATCTTGAATAAGTATTTCTCATGGCATTTGGTCGACTTCTTTGATTTTTTCCAAAATAAATTCTTTGCTGTAGCCTTTATCCTCAAATTTCTTCCCCATCCAATGGGCTTGTGTTAGATAATCTATATTGTTCGAGCAATTTCTTCTCAGTCGTATAAACTGTCCTTTTGGAATATTAATTAACCATGGATGGTAATGACAGCTGTCTGTAGGTATGTAACTATTCCTTTCAACTGGTTTGAAGAATGTTTTGGTACTAATGATGTTGTTCTCAAGCTGTATTTCTAAATCTAGAAAATGGATTGATTTGTCACTTATCTCATACTCAAGTCTGATATTTTTCTGATTGGTATTTAATTGATTGAAAAACTGGATTAAACTTGGTTCATCCCCTTTCCATATTACTATGCAATCATCAATAAATCTTTTATATAGGACCATATTTTCTGGTTCATCTGCAAAAATTGCTTCTTCCTCCCATTTAGCCATAAACACATTGGCCACACTTGGGGCATACTTGGCTCCCATTCCAATTCCAGTTAGTTGTCTATAATATAAATCATTGTACCAAAAATAATTATGTTGAATTCCAAAGGATAGGCTTCTTAAAATAAATCTTTTTTGTTTTGAGATGAGGTTGCTAAACCTATCCATAGCCCATTTTGATGCCTCTATTGCATCGCTATGTTCAATTACTGTATATAAGGAAGCTACATCAGCTGTTGCAATGATATATATCTCATCGGGTTTTAGAGTCAAATTTTCCAATATTTGTATCAGGTGTTTGGTGTCTCTGAGGTATGCTCTGGTATGGGGTACCAAGGGTTGCAGGAATCTATCGACATATTCTCCCAACCTGGCATTGATTGATTGAATGCCATTGATAATGGGTCTCCCTGGTGGTTGCTCTACATTTTTGTGTATCTTAGGCACCGTATAAATGATGGGGACTCTACACGTGTCCGGTACCAAATATTTTGATTCTTTTTTGGTCAGGATATTTTTTCCCACTCCTTTTAGGATTAGATCTGATAGCTCCCGTTTGTATTCCCTCGTGGGGTTCCCTTTTAGTTTGATATATGTGTTTGTGTTACTCAGTTGTTCTAACAAATCCTTGTTATAGTATTCTATTGATAATATGACAATTGCTCCTCCTTTATCAGCTGGTCTCACAACAATTTGCTTATTTTGTTCTAACTGTTTTATTCCCATTTGGATGTTTGGGATTCATGGGTTTTTTTGTATTTTAGCTGCTCCAACTCTTTGGTCACCATTCTATTGAATACTTCGATGTGTTCATTGTTTAAGACAGGTGGGTTAAACAGTGATTTGTTTCTCAAATTGCTGTGAGCAATTCCCCCTGGGTTTTCCGTCTCAGTAACATGAATGACGGGAGGTTTAGATAGCATGTATTTTTTTATATTGAGTTTTCTAGTATATTTTTGAATGTTGACATACATTTGGAATTTGTTTAGATTTCTCGTGGGTGCATATTTAAGGCCTTTATCTAGTGTAATGAGTTCTTCTCGTGTTAATTCTCTTCCGCTGAGGTTGTATATACCTTCTCCTAGTGTTCTCTTTTTCTTTTTTCTTTTACGTCCTGCTCGGCATCCCCTTTTGTGTTTGGGGTTCTTTCTTTGGTATATTGGTCCTGTCTTGGGGGTGGGTCCTCGTTCTTGCGATATTCTAAAAAAGACTGTGTCTGTTCTTCATCAATATAGTTCCTTAACGGTTCATATCTATTAGTGATGTGTAACGGGCTTTTTCTTGAATCATACCTATGCTGTTCATTCTCTGTGTTTTCGTTCCTCTTAGGATTGGACTGATAATTCAGGGATTCACTTGCATTTGGATTCTGCTGATACTCCCTTGATTCATATCTATTGGGGTTTTGGTTCTGCTGGTACTCCCTTGGTTCATACCTGTTTGGATTTTGATAATAATCTCTTGATTCATTTCCATATGTATTTGGATGATAATCCCTTGATTCATTCCTATACATAGTATGTTGGTATTCTCTTGGTTCATTTCTGTTATATTGTTGATTTTGATAGTATCCATTATCCTCATGTCTGGGGTACCTTCCATTGTCACCTTGGTGGTATTGTGTTGCCTCCATGCGATAATTAGTTGATTGATACGGTCTCTGGTTGTATGATGATTGGTAAGGTCTATTATTTCTTCTATTTCCATTGTTCTTCCAATAGGGTCTTCTAGGTGATTTGTTTTTAGTTTTATTCCTCCACCAGGGTTTTGGGGTTCTTGGCCCATTATCCTCCCTATGTGTTCTTTTTTGTTCCACTTCTGGTTGTCTTTCATATCTTATCGCTTCAGGTGTTCTGGATCTTCTTTCTGGTGTTCTGTATCTTGAGTTGTTAGTTGGAGTTACTATCCTCACCTCTCTCTCTGGTGACAAAGCAATTGATCCTGTTTTACCTTGTTTGCAGTTTATTTGCCAATTAAATACCTGTTCCAACTGATAGTCATTGGAGTCTCTTAAGTAATTTATTTTCTTTCTTTGAGTTCTATATCTTTTTGTTCTAATACTTTATTCAATTGTTTTGTTAACGTTATAAAAGGGGCTGTGTCCTTGAATGGTTCCAATATATTCTTACATTCAGTGGTTTGTTGGTTAATCATACTAAGTTTCCTTTGTTTCCTTTTGAGTGCAAAATGTACTAGTTCAATGCCTTTAACATTAAAAAATTTATACCATTCATTAATTCCATCCTGGTCAACTAGACCATCACATATAGGGACTTCCCATCTCAACCTCCTAGGCACCATGTTATCTTTTAGATATTGTTCATGGGTTACAGAATTATCCTTCTTTCAAGGGAAAGGGTTTTTCCCTTGTAAGAGGTGCTATGCGTGTAAAAATACCCAACAAAATGGCCAAAAATGCCAGAAATTCACATTAACCAGCACCAAAAAAGAATTTGACATCAAGGACTTTATATCATGTAGGACTGAAGGTGTAGTCTATGTCTTGCAGTGTTCTTGTTCATTGCAATATATTGGCAGAACAAAAAGGCCTATGTGGAAAAGAATAAGGGAACATATCCAAAATATAAAAAAAGCTTTCCCGAAGCATAGTATCTCTAAACATTTTGCCACGCACCACAATAGAGACCCCACAGAATTAAAATTTTGGGCAATACAGAGATACAAACCCCACTGGAAAGGTTCAAATAAGATCAGAGAACTGAGTCAAGCCGAATCAAAATGGATATATGAGATGGGTACTCTTGCGCCAAAAGGCCTCAATATTGAATTTGATATTAATTGTTTTATATCAGACTACTAAATATAGCACTATGGATATATATTTTAAACTTAATTTTAATATTTTTATATTTTTTATATATTTTATTTTTATTGGTGTTAAATACTACTGTGCCGTATCGGGCTCTTAAACAATTTTATATTAATTAATAATACTGAAAATTTCTCTGTGTAATACTATTATCATTTATACAGTCCTGGGATATTTAGTTTAAATCACAATTTATTCTTATATATATTTATTTTTTATATTTTTTTATATATTTTTTAAATTGTTTTATTTATCTTTAAAGTCATGGGAGGGTTTATCAGCACACTATAAACTATCAAGATCCAGCATAAAGTCACACTTGCCTAATTAGTCATGCAGCGAGATCAAAACATAGAGATTAACACATAGCTGATAACATTAGTTAATGATATGAATGTATTGTCAATGGTGTGTTGTACCGATATGCGCCACTGGAGGGAGCCCATTATTATATAGATACAATGATTTACTATATTAAGGATTTTATTCTGTGATCTTTTTTAGTTGTACAAATTTATATTTAGTTTTATGTAGTTATTATGATTTGTTTTGATGCAACCAATAAATATTGTTTTTAAAGTATAATACGTATATACAAATACAGCAGTAAGCAGCGTGATGATCCGATGATCACAGCACCGTCACCATAGGAACCGAAATGCCTAAATACGGAGACACTGGCATCTCATGCTTAGCCTTGAGAAAGTCACGTGTCAGTGATGCAACGCGTGGGAGGAGCCTAGGACACAGTCTGCTGAATACATTGTATCAAGCAGCAGCAGCTTGCGTAGCAAGCCTTGTCCTTACAAGCCAGCTGAGATCTGCCTATCTGCTTATCTGCATGCCTAAAACAAGTCAGGCACACGTGGGTGTATCACTGTGCTGTTTTGCCTGTGAACTTTTATTGTAACAATATTGCGCAATGTTTTCTCTCTTTGTTTATTTTACATAAAACCACTTGATACTGAGAAAATTACCATTCATTGTGGCTGTGGAAGAAATAGCTCAGAGGGTGAACAAATAAGTACTGCAGGAATCCAGATATCCCAGATTACTGAGGATTGAACTGTCGTCTGTTACTTATCCTATCTCATGAATTTAATCATCTATATTTAATTAGATTCTATTGGCACTATTTATCTATTTATACTCATCAATTGTATATATATTGCACCTTTATAAGCATATCATTTTTTTATTTTTTATTATGGAGGATTCAACACTTATCACAGGGAATATATCTAATTTATTTATTTATTGGCACTAATTTGGATTGATTACTATTTGCAAACGCATTTTTAGTATATCTATACACAATTGTCGCTTAGTTTACTTTGGAGATATTGCACCACTTCCAGTGGATTTGTATAACTGGAGGAACACAGTTTTTAAATATTTGCGATTTTTTCATATATTTGCGATTTTATATATATGCAATTTTTTTAGCGATTTGGTAGCAATTTTTTTCACATTGTTTTTTTTTTCACATTGGTTTTTTTAGCACAAAAAATTATTTTCTCACATTGATTGAACTTTGTATCAGAGCGCATCAATCTATGTTATGTTCTATAAATAGCATGTGCACTCAAATTATTTGGTCGACCATGGCGAGGCCTGTTCTGAGTGGAATCTGTCCAGTTAAACCGCTGTATGGTCTTGGCCACCGTGCTGCAGCTCAGTTTCAGGCAATCTTCTTATAGCCAAGGCCATCTTTATGTAGAGCAACAATTTTTTTTCAGATCCTCAGAGAGTTTTTTCCATGATGTTCCATGTTGAACTTCCAGTGACCAGTATGAGAGAGTGAGAGCGATAACACCAAATTTAACACACCTGCTCCCCATTCACACCTGAGACCTTGTAACACTAACGAGTCACATGACACGGGAAGGGAAAATGGCTAATTGGGCACTATTTGGGACATTTTCACTTAGGGGTGTACTCACTTTTGTTGCCGGCGGTTTAGACATTAATGGCTGTGTGTTGAGTTATTTTGAGGGGACAGCAAATTTTCACTTATATACAAGCTTTACACTCACTGCTTTACATTGTAGCAAAGTGTCATTTCTTCAGTGTTGTCACATGAAAAGATATAATAAAATATTTACAAAAAAGTGAGGATGTACTCACTTTTGTGAGACACTGTATAACATAAAAAAGGGACTAAAAAGTCATAATGTGTGCTATGCCACAATAAAGACGTGAAGGGCTTACAATTCTGGGGTTTAGAGAGAGCCCCCCAGGCATTGGAGAGATTACATCCTCAGGAGGAAAATCTCCAAACAAGGAATGTATTTCCCATTTGTAATTTTTGGGTTATACTGTATATTTTTATGATAATTATTTCTTCATATACTGTAGCAGAAGTAAAATTGTATGAAATATATTTAGTGTCAGCACAAAGTGTATATACACTATATTGTAAAAGTATTGGGACGCCTGCCTTTAAACACACATAGAATTTAATGGCATCCCAGTCTTAGCTCGTAGGATTCAATATTGAGTTGGCCCACCCTTTGCAGCTATAACAGCGTCATCTATTCTGAGAAGCCTGTCCACAAGCTTTAGGAGTGTGTCTATGGGAATGTTTGACCATTCTTCCAGAAGCGCATTTGTGAGGTCAGGCACTGATGTTGGACGAGAAGGCCTGGCTCGTAGTCTCCACTCTAATTGATCCCAAAGGTGTTCTATCGGGTTGAGGTGAGGCCAGTCAAGTTCCTCCACCTCTTCTAGCCACCTCTACTAGCAAGGTGTACTAAATAAAGTGGCCTGTTGAATGCTCACAGTTCCCGCTATCTGGAGTTATACATGTAGGATTTTTGTTACGAGTCTATATATTTAGGGCTATACAGTATGTGTTTAGGAATGTATGCAGGTAATCCGTGTTTGGAGCATACTAACCTACATACAGCTCTAAATTCAAATCACATTCAGTGCAGCTGCAGTATATTTCAGCCTATCACTGCTGGGAGCAGGCTGTATACCAGGGATCCTCAAACTACGGCCCTCCAGCTGTTGCAGAACTACACATCCCATGAGGCGTTGTAAAACTCTGACATTCACAGACATGACTAGGCATGATGGGAATTGTAGTTCCTGAACACCTGGAGGGCCGCAGTTTGAAGACCCCTGCTGTATACCCAAAACCTGTGTGCATGAACCCTTTCGTACAGTTTCAAATAAACTAGGATTAATTTGTATCTCTGTAAGTGCAAATTACTTGTTACCATTGGAAGTATGTCTCCAGTAAAAAAAAAAAAAAAAACCCTCCTTTTATCTATGACGTAATTTGATTCTTTAATCTTTAGTGTTCTCATGGGATGGGATGGGATGCCCCTTTTGCTGGAAAGGAGTACAACCCTCCCAGTGAAGAGAGTGACACATATGTGTTCTTAATCATGAAATGTGAGGATACTTGTATAGTCAGTCCAACATGCGTGATACTGTAGTAACCATGGAAATGAACAGAGACTTCGGTCTGCAGGGTGTATTTCCATTATTTTAGTTTTGAAAAGCAGAATGGCATTTAATATTCTGTAAATATGAAAAAATTGAATATGAACTGTGAGAAGCTTATAAAGTAGCTACTTGACAAGTGCAATCCTTAATAAATATAGTGTGAGTGTGTGTGTGTGTGTGTGTATGTGTGTATATGTATATATATATATATATATATATATATATATACATATACACAGTGGAGCCTCGGTTTGCGGTTAACAGGCGTTCCGCAAACCGAGCACTGTATTTCTAAAATTCCTAACTTGGTTTGCGAGTGTTGTCTCGCAAAACGAGCAGGATTCAGGCCAAAAGCGTCGTGCAGTACTGCTTTTGGCCTGAGGTGGGGGGCGCCGGAGCCGAGCAGAGCCAAAAGTCACCGATCAGCGCCGATCGGAGGTGCATGGAAGGGCCCGGGGACGGTTCGGCTGACCTCGGCGGACCTTGGAAGGGCTCGTGAACGGAATCTTTCCAGGGGTTTGCCGAGGCCCGCCGAGGTGTCCTTCGGGCCTTTTCGGCCGTTTCCAAGGCTCTCCGGCGCCCCCCGCCTCTGGCCGCATGCGGTATTGCATCCCATTGAAGTCAATGCGGAACAAATTATTTTCGTTTCCATTTACCTCAATGGGAAAACTCGCTTTGATATGTGAGTACATTGGATTACAAGCATACTCCTGGAACGGATTATGCTCGTAGTTCCAATATAGATAGATAGATAGATAGATAGATAGATAGATAGATAGATAGATAGATAGATAGATAGATAGATAGATAGATAGATAGATATAGACAGAGAGAGGGATATAGATATAGTTACATAGTTAGTCAGGTTGAAAAAAGACACAAGTCCATCCAGTTCAACCATAAAAAAAAAACAAAAAAAAAACAAAACAAAATATCGTACAATCCAATATACCCAATTTTATACCCTCATTTGATCCAGAGGAAGCTAAAAAACCCCAGCAGAGCATGCTCCAATTTGCTACAGCAGGGGAAAAAACTCCTTCCTGATCCCCCAAGAGGCAATCAGATTTTCCCTGGATCAACTTTACCTATAAATGTTAGTACCCAGTTATATTATGTACATTTAGGAAAGTATCCAGGCCTTTCTTAAAGTAATCTACTGAGCTGACCAGAACCACCTCTGGTGGGAGTCTATTCCACATTTTCACAGCTCCTACTGTAAGAAACCTTTCTGTATTTGGAGATTAAATCTCTTTTCCTCCAGTCGTAAAGAGTGCCCCCTTGTCCTCTGTGTTGACCGTAAAGTGAATAACTCAACACCAAGTTCACTATATGGACCCCTTATATATTTGAACATGTTGATCATATCCCCCCTTATTCTTCTCTTCTCAAGAGTGAATAAATTCAGTTCCTCTAATCTTTCCTTCATAGCTGAGCTCCTCCATGCCTCTTATCAGTTTGGTTGCCCTTCTCTGCACTTTCTCCAGTTCCCCGATATCCTTTTTGAGAACTGGTGCCCAAAACTGAACTGCATATTCCAGATGAGGTCTTACTAATGATTTGAACAGGGGTAAAATTATATCTCTCTCTCTGGAGTCCATACCTCTCCTAATACAAGAAAGGACTTTGCTCACTTTGGAAACTGCAGCTTGGCATTGCATGCTATTATTGAGCTTATGACAATGGGGTGTCACAGTGGTGTAGTGGATAGCACTTTCGCCTAGCAGTAAGAAGGGTCGCTGGTTCAAATTCCAACTAGACACCACCTGCCTGGAGTTTTCATGTTCTCCCTGTGTTTGCGTGGGTTTCCTCCGTGTACTCGGATTTCCTCCGGATACTCCGGTTTCCTCCCACACTCCAAAGACATGCTGGTAGGCTAATTGGATCCTGTCTAAATTGTCCCTAGTATGTATGAATGTGAGTTAGGGACCTTAGATTGTAAGCTCCTTGAGGGTAGGGACTGATGTGAATGTACAATGTATATGTAAAGTGCTGCGTAAATTGACGGCGCTATATAAGTACCTGAAATAAATAAATATATATATGTATATATATATATATGTTAACACTTAACCCTACAGCTCATTCTTATTTTTTTATCATTGTGGCACAGCTATTTATACAGTATATCTGTATATATATATATATATATATATATATATATATATATATATATATATATACATATATATAGAGGGTAGGGACTGATGTGAATGTACAATGTATATGTAAAGTGCTGCGTAAATTGACGGCGCTATATAAGTACCTGAAATAAATATAAATATATATATATATATATATATATATAATCTACTATATACATATTATTACATATTATATATATATATAATACGTAAATTGACGGCGCTATGTAAGTACCTGAAATAAATATATATATATATATATATATATATATATATATATATATATATATATATATTTATTATTTATTTATTTCAGGTACTTATATATTACAAAGTGAAGCGGAGGGAGAATGTTGCTGTATAAAACATAGCATTAGGTTTTCCATTGTGATTTTACTGATTGTGATTTGTAAGGATAAATAGCAGTGTACGTCTGCATTTCCCGATCCTCAGTGGAAGTCTCTTTGTATGACTCATTCCCAGAAGAGAGTTGATAGTCAGGACAGGAGAGGATTTGACAAGGTATGCGGCAGCAGGAAGGAAAAAAAGGTTTATATAACTGCTAGTGATGCATATTAAGCTCATTGAAATTGTGAGTAAACTTTAACTGTTTCCATTGTTACTGCAAAGTGAAATCGCCCAGCTGGAGGCGGATTTCGCTTGATGTATTCCCAGAAGAGAGTTGATAGGTGTGGCAGGAAAAAAGAAAGAAAGTTTATTTGACTGCTGATGATTCATATCAAGCTTATTGAAAATGTGATTACATTTTAACCATTTTTTAATAAAGTTTAAAAGTGGTTTTACACTATATTTCATTTATACTGTCTTCAATACATTGTTACTGATAACCTGACCTAACTGATATATATATATATATATATATATATATATATATATATATATATATATATATATATATATATATACACACAGTATCTCACACAAGTGAGTACACCCCTCGCCTTTTTGTAAATATTTTATTATATCGTTTCATGTAACAACACTGAAGAAATGACATTTTGCTACAATGTAAAGTACTGAGTGTATAGCTTGTATAACAGTGTAAATTTTCTGTCCCCTTAAAATAACTCAACACACAACCATTAATGTCTGAACCGCTGGCAACAAAAGTGAGTACACCCCTAAGTGAAAATGTCCCAATTGGGCCCAATGAGCCATTTTCCCTCCCAGTGTCATGTGACTCATTAGTGTTAAAAGGTCTCAGGTGTGAATGGGGAGCAGGTGTGTTAAATTTGGTGTTATCGCTCTCACTCTCTCATACTGGTCACTGGAAGTTCAACCTGGCACCTCATGGCAAAGAACTCTGAGGATCTGAAAAAAAGAATTGTTGCTCTACATAAAGATGGCCTTGGCTATAAGAAGATTGCCAAGACCCTGAAACTGAGCTGTAGCACGGTGGCTGAGACCATATAACAGTTTACCAGGACAGGTTCCACTCAGAACAGGCCTTGGCAGGGTCGACCAAAGAAGTTGCATGCACGCGCTCAGCATCATATCCAGAGGTTGTCTTTGAGAAATAAACATATGAGTGCTGCCAGCATTGCTCCAGAGGTTGAAGGGATGGGGGGTCAGCCCAGGCATGTACTGGCCATCGGGACTACCGGGAGATTCCCGGTGGGCCGATGGCTCAGTGGGCCAGTCAGGTGCAGTCCTGGAACCGCTCCTCTCTGACAGTGAGTGATCGCAATTTCACTCCTGTCAGGAGGAGCAGCTTCCGTCATATGCTGGAGAGAGCATTAGGCGTTATGTTCCCTCCAGCCTGCAGGGGGAGATAGACCAACGGCAGACTTTCGTTCCTCTCTCCCCTACCACTTGTTATCACATGACTGGAGAGAGGAAAGAGAAGCTGCCTTCAAAACGGTGAGTAGTACATGTGGGAGGGGGAGGAGAGGAAGGACACTGATGTGAAGGGCTGCTGATGGGGGCTCTCTGATGGAGACTGTGATGTGAAGTGGGCTGCTGGTGGGGACTGTGATGTGAAGGGAGCTGCTGGTGGGGACTGTGATGTGAAGGGAGCTGCTGGTGGGGACTGTGATGTGAAGGGAGCTGCTGGTGGGGACTGTGATGTGAAGGGAGCTGCTGGTGGGGACTGATGTGAAGGGAGCTGCTGGTGGGAACTATGATGTGAAGGGAGCTGCTGGTGGGGACTCTGATGTGAAGGGAGCTGCTGATTGGGACACTCTGATGTAAGGGGGACGCTGTTGGGGACTCTCTGATGTAAGGGGGATGCTGTTGGGGACACTCTGATGTAAGGGGGGGCGCTGTTGGGGACACTCTGATATAAGGGGGACGCTGTTGGGGACACTCTGATGTAAGGGGGATGCTGTTGGGGACACTCTGATGTAAGGGGGATGCTGTTGGGGACACTCTGATGTAAGGGGGATGCTGTTGGGGACACTCTGGTGTAAGGGGGATGCTGTTGGGGACACTCTGATGTAAGGGGGATGCTGTTGGGGACACTCTGATGTAAGGGGGACGCTGTTGGGGACACTCTGATGTAAGGGGGCGCTGTTGGGGACACTCTGATGTAAGGGGGGCGCTGTTGGGGACACTCAAAATTAAAGTGGGCCAGTCATGAGGAAGTCCAGGGCCAAATTTTCGACCCAGTCCAGCCCTGGGTCAGCCTGTCAGTGCTCAGACCATACGCCACACACTGCATCAAATTGGTGTTCATGGATGTTTTCCCAGAAAGAAGCCTCTTCTAAAGATGGTGCACAAGAAAGCCTGCAAACAGTTTTCTGTAGACAAGCACATGTACATGGATTACTGGAACCATGCCCTGTGGTCTGATGAGACCAAGATCAATTTATTTGGTTGAGATGGTGTCAAGCTTGTGTGGTGGCAACCAGGTGAGGGGTACAAAGACAAGTGTGTCTTGCCTACAGTCAAGCATGGTGGTGGGAGTGTCATAGTCTGGGACTGCATGAGTGCTGCCAGCACTGGGGAACTACAGTTCATTGAGGGAACCATGAATGCCAACATGTACTGTGACATACTGAAGCAGAGCATGATCCCCTCCCTTTGGAGACTGGGCCGCAGGGCAGTATTCCAACATGACAACAACCTCACACACCTCCAAGACGACCACTGCCTTACTAAAGAAGCTGAGGGTAAAGGTGATGGACTGGCTAAGACCTAAACCCTATTGAGCATCTGTGGGGCATCCTCAAACAGAAGGTGGAGAAGTGCAAGGTCTCTAACATCCACCAGCTCTGTGATGTTGTCATGGAGGAGTGGAAGAGGACTCCAGTGGCAACCTGTGAAGCTCTGGTGAATTCCATCCCCAGAGGGTTAAGGCAGTGCTGGAAAATAATGGTGGCCACACCAAATATTGACACTTTGGGCCCAATTTGGACATTTTCACTTAGGGGTGTACTCACTTTTGTTGCCAATGGTTTAGACATTAATGGCTGTGTGTTAAGTTATTTACACTGTTATACAAGGTGTACACTCAGTATTTTACATTGTAGCAAAGTGTAATTTCTTCAGTGTTGTCACATGAAAAGGTATAATAAAATATTTACAAAAATGTGAGGGGTGTTCTCACTTTTGTGGGATACTGTATATACAGGCAGTGGTCTTCTTGGAGGTGTGTTTGGGGTCGTTATCATGTTGGAATACTGCCCTGCAACCCAGGGAGGGGATCATGTTTGATCAGTATGTGAAATACAAGAGAAGAAGGGTCATAGAAGCTTTTGGCCTACTTCTCCTTTAAACAGTTAGAAATATGTTGAACTAGATAGCGCAATAAAAATGAGTCTTTAAGGGATAGGTGGATGGGCGGAGGGGCTTATGTATGTATATTCTTCTTCAATAAATTTATGTAACTGTGCCAGAAATTAATGCTAATGAAGATGACAAATTCTACATACATTTTTGCATGCTCTGATTCCCTGCTACAGTATATAATGGACAGTTGATATTGTACCCATGAAAAGTTCTAAGTTAAAGTGAACCTGTGACCAGACAACGCACATGTAAGTGTTTACATATTCTGAACAAGCAGTAAACGCACTTTAAAACAAGCCCTTGTTTACATCTGTCCCTTTAAGCATTGTGGAGAAATTCATCTTCAAAATTCACAACAGAAGCAGTGAAATTATACCTCTTTTCTTACCACTTTTTCTTGTACCAGAATCACGGCAGCCTGCCAGCCCTCTAATGTGAAAACATAGCAGGTGTTATTAGAAACTGACTGAAACCCAGCTTAGAGTCTTTATTGTGATCTTTAAAGTGGTTGTAAACCCACTTTTTGGACTTCTACCTATAGGTAAGCCTAGAATAAGGCTTACCTATAGGTAGTGGAAATATCTCCTAAACGTGCGCCGTTTGGGAGATATTTCACTTGTAGTCCGCCGAAAATTCCAACGGTGCATGCACTTGGAAGAAACTAAACTAAATGCCTTTTCTTCCCTAGCCTGTGCCATTAATCGCGGCTCCAGTGCGCATGCGCGGGAGTGACGTCATGCGACTCCGGCGAATCACAGAGCGGCCTACACAGGGGGCGATGCATACTAGCCCATTATGCTTTTCATTTGCAGGCTTTGCAACGAGCAAAAGATCCTCTTTAAGGATCTCTAGCGGAATGTCCATCAGAAAAAGTCCAATGGGAGCATTTCATCGTATATTCCGACCGTGTGTATGCCCCATCGGATTTTTTCCGGCGAAAATTCAAACGGACTTAGATAGAGAACATGTTCTATATTTTTCCGATGGAACTAATTACTGTCGGAAAAACTGCTTGTCTGTATGCTGTTCCGATGCACCAAAAACAAAGCATGCTCTGAAACAAGTACGAGACGGAAGCGCTCAGTCTGGTAAAACTAGCGTTTATAATGGAGATAGCACATTCCTCACGCTGCAAATTCTGTGATCTTTTAATGCAGCGCATTCTTTTGTGCTTTATAATGCTAGAATAATGAATTTGTTTTGCTGCTGATTTTCACACAGAGGTCTCACAAACTTATTTCTTTATTATTTATCGTGATCTCATAACTAATCTTTTATTTTTTTTTTAAGCCAGATCTCCATAATAATGTTTAGAATTATTTTTTATAGTCATCTTTTTTTATTATTTTTTCTTTCATCAAGATCTCCTTTTTTTGGATTATTGAAAAATTATTTTATAGTGATCCCAATAATTTTTTTTTTGTGTGTGTGTCAAGTTACCACAATAACATTATTATCTTGTATTTTTTAACCTCAAGGAGGCTGGTTGGTGTCCCTTGTTAATTTGTTATTGTATTTTTGAAATGTACCTGCCTACTCAAAAACAAACTGTCCTATTTTTAGAAAAACACATAGGCAAGTATTTTCAGAAAATAAAATATCCATTTATTCTGGGTAACATAAAAAAGAGGAAGGCAATGCTGGAAAGACTTTTGGAATTTGCAAAGCCTTTTGGCTCCCAGCGGACATATCAAGTTTGTGGAAAAAAAATTGTTATCTTGAGGAGTCCATATAATTTGGAGCCCAATCTGGTCCAGGACTCCCAGAGATCAGGACCAGCAGCAGATGACATATATGTCCCCAGGCTGTGGTACTACATCAGCTTGCGTCTTCTGTCAGACCAGACTGAACCCAGACCATCACTTTCTTCTCTTCACTGCAGCCTTCCCTCCAAGCTTCCCTGCAGCCTTCTCTGCAGCCTTCCTTGGAGGCTGTGGCTCTGGTGGTGGACTTGTGGCAGAAGGAGGAGGAGGAGGAGAAGGAGGAGGATGGGCAAGCTCATATACGTGGCTGTTCTCAGTAAGCTGGGCCCTCATCCCCTTCTGAAGGGCCTCACCAAAAATTGCCTCACAGAGGAAGCGTTGGCCCTTCTCCAATTTCATCTAGTGGCTAGATAGCAGCCATAGGCCTCTTCAGCATCAGGGGGGCTTTTGAGGACATCACTTGCTTCCCTAATGAGTCCCAGTGCTGCCTCCTCTGTGATCTTCCCCTACTGGGCCTTTTTGTTGTAAGGCGGAGGGGAGGCATCTGGGATTGGGTGAGGCTCCTTCTGGGCCCAGCCACCTCCTGGCTGACACTGGGCACGGCCTCCTCCTGCCTGCCACTTTCCAGACCCTCCTCCTGGCTGAGCTCATTGTATATAAAAAAGGGATATAGTTTTAGTTTTTGCTTCATCAATCACACACAATTTTTAGCTCATGACTTGCAAATTTAATGTTAATAAATGGAAAAGACTATCATTCTGACCCCAGCATTTTTCATTCTTGTCCCAAACATTTTTGGCCACTACTGTTTATTGATATGGGTCAGATGGTAGACGCACCAACTAGAAATAAAACATTACTGGATCTACTGATTACCAACATTACAGACCTGATCACGGATGTGGAAATACAGGGCAATTTAGGTAACAGCGATCACAGGTCAATTAGTTTCAGTATAAATCACACACATAGGAAACCTAAAGGGAATACAAAGACACTGAATGTCAAAAGAGCCAACTTCCCTAAACTACAAACCTTGCTAAAAGGCATAGATTGGGATAAAATATTAGGAACAAAGAATACGGAGGAGAGATGGGTTTGCTTTAAGAGCGAACAAAAGTCCTGGATGGCTAAACTCCAACATAAAACGTAAAAATGCATATAAAATGCATATAAAAGCAAAGGAGAAGGCCTTCAAAAAAATACAAGGTTGAGGGATCATCCTCAGCATTCAGACTTTATAAAGAATGCAACAAGAAATGTATGGGTGCAATTAGGACGGCTAAGATAGAACATAAAAGATGCATAGCAGAGGAGAGCAAAAAAAATCCCAAGAAATTCTTTAAGTATGTAAACAGTAAAAAGGGGAGGACAGACCATATTGGCCCCATAAAGAATGAGGAAGGACATCTGGTTACAAAGGATGGGGAGATGGCGAAGGTATTGAATTTATTCTTCTCCTCAGTCTTCACGAGTGAATCGGGGGGCTTCAGTAACCAAAACTGCAGTGTTTATCCTTATGACACAACACAGGAAGCACCTCCATGGTTAACAGAGGACAGAATTAAAATTAGACTTGAGAAACTTAACATTAATAAATCACCGGGACCAGATGGCTTGCATCCGAGGGTACTTAGGGAACTCAGTCAAGTGATTGCCAAACTGTTGTTCCTAATTTTTACAGACAGTTTACTGACTGGAATGGTACCAGCCGATTGGAAAAAAGCCAATGTAGCACCAATATTTAAAAAAGGCCCAAAATACATCCCTGGGAATTACAGACCAGTTAGCCTAACATCAGTAGTATGTAAACTCTTGGAGGGGATGATAAGGGACTATATACAAGATTTTAGTAATGAGAACGGTATCATTAGCAGTAATCAGCATGGATTCATGAAGAATCGTTCTTGCCAAACCAATCTACTAACCTTCTATGAGGAGGTGAGTTGCCATCTAGATTAAGGAAGGCCCGTAGACGTGTTGTATCTGGATTTTGCAAAAGCATTTGACACAGTTCCCCATAAACTTTTACTGTACAAAATAAGGTCCGTTGGCATGGACCATAGGGTGAGAACATGGATTGAAAACTGGCTACAAGGGCGAGTTCAGAGGGTGGTGATAAATGGGGAGTACTCGGAATGGTCAGGGGCAGGTAGTGGGGTTCCCCAGGGTTCTGTGCTGGGACCAATCCTATTTAATTTGTTCATAAACAGCCTGGAGGATGGGATAAACAGTTCAACCTCTGTATTTGCAGACAACACTAAGCAAAGCAGGGCAATAAGGTCTCCGCAGGATGTGGAAACCTTGCAAAAAGATCTGAACAAATTAATGGGGTGAGCAACTACATGGCAGATGAGGTTCAATGTAGAAAAATGTAAAATAATGCATTTGGGTGGCAAAAATATGAATGCAATCTATACACTGGGGGGAGAACCTCTGGGGGAATCTAGGATGGAAAAGGACCTAGGGGTCCTAGTAGATGATAGGCTCAGCAATGGCATGCAATGAAAGACAATAGTTCCGCGCTTAGGAGGAGAAAAAAGGAACTGCAGCCCCCCCGACACAGAATATCACCTAAGTGAAATTCTAATCAGACAGAATTCTATAATGAGGCAATTGGCGCTGTTCAACCACATATGAACTGGATAATGATCATAAATATATAAGTGTAAAAATGATATTTATAAAATATAAGTGTAAAAAGTTGTGGGAAAAAAAGAGCTATATATATTTGTGGAATGCTCTTACAGCAATATATTATACATTAAAGTGCAGTGTGCTATAACATATGTACTCTAATACAGCAATAAAAATCTGTAAACAATCCAAACTGGTGACTCGGCTTTATACTATAAAACATTCTCAGAAATACTCTCTCCCATTCTCACTGAAACTTTTAACAAACTTCTAGATGGACATTCTTTTCGGCAAGAAACACTAACGGCAATTGTTTGTATGATCCCAAAACCACTTTCTGATGATACTTCCTGTGTGAATTATCAGCCTATCTCTTTGTTAAACCTTGATATTAAATTATTAGCAAAAATAATAGCAAAACGCCTCAATAGCATTATAGGAAAATTAATACATAGAGATCAAGTAGGCTTCATGCCAAATAGACAGGCAGGCGATAATATACGCAGGGCAGTGTTATTGGCACATATTGCTAAAAAACGGAAAATCCCTTTATGTTTTCTATCTCTCGATATTAAGAGGGCATTTGACACAGTATCCTGGCAATATATGCAATATTCATTACAAAAATGGGGTTTTGGACCCCACTTTTTAACATGGATCAAAGCATTATATAATAAACCCAAAGCCTATATAAAATATGCTGGATACAAATCTGATGCCTTTAATATCGAAAGAGGTACCCGACAGGGTTGCCCATTATCTCCCTTATTATTTGCCCTTATACTCGAACCCATGGCCCAATACATCAGAACAAACCAAACTATAACTGGCATTGAAGTAGGAGGTATTACACACAAATTCAAATTTCTATCATCACCACAGGTCTCTGGTCCTAACTTAATACCAGCTCTTGATGGATTTGCAGCCCTATCCGGCCTTATGCTTAATCCTAAGAAATGCCTAGTGCTTAATATTTCACTCACAAACATGGAATTGATCCCGGCTAGGGCTGCACTCCCATTCACATGGGCAGAAAAATCAATCCCATATCTTGGAATTCATTTAACAGCATCTTATTCTGACTTATTCTCAACCAATTATCCTCCTGTATTAAGACAGATCACAAATCTAATAAAACAATGGTCGCAACTTCCTTTATCCTGGATAGGGAAAATTAATGCAATCAAAATGACTATTCTACCCAAATTGCTTTATCTATTCAGAGTCCTCCCTATTCCAATTCCTTCCTATTTTTTGAGAATAGTACAAAAAAGAGCAACTTCATTTATATGGGGCTCTTCTAAACCACGTATACCTATACACACACTACATCTTCCCAAAAATAAAGGAGGCCTGGGATACCCTAATTTTACTAACTACTACAGAGCAGCACATTTGGCCAGTCTGTCCAAATACCATGCAAAACAGGAAATCCCATTATGGGTATTTATAGAGGCTTCAGAAAATGACCCTCTATTAATATCAAACTTGTTATGGCTTGATCCTAAAGACCGCTTTAAAATTCATAATCCCATAACTAAACACTTCTTATCTCTCTGGGATAAACTAAAAACCAAATATCAGTTACAATCTCCACACAATCCTCTCCTTTCTTTTATCAGAAATCCAGCCTTTTATCCGGCATGGATCTACCCAAATTCTTTTAAAGCTTGGACAACATCAGGCATTCAGACACTAAATGACTTCATAGCATCTAAATCATTCCTTTCATTCCCATCGCTTAGAGAAAAATATGATCTACCAAACTCTGAGATATTTAGATATCTCCAAATCAAAAATTTCTACACACCATTCCTAAAGGGGGATACACCATTATCCCAATTATCCATTTTTGAATCAATCTGTACAAAAGATCCATTTGCTAAAGGTACAATTTCATCACTTTATAATCAATTATATGGAGTAGTAAATCTTAATAGACCCTCTTACGTTCAGAGGTGGGAGGAGGACCTGGGACGAACTTTAGAAGACACGGACTGGTCTAACATATGGCTCACATCTAAGTCATCCTCACCCAACATCTTAGCACTGGAGACAAATTATAAAGTCCTAACTCGCTGGTACCTTGTACCCACTAGAGTGGCAAAATATTCACCTAATACCTCAGCTCTTTGTTTTCGAGGATGCCCAGAAATAGGCACACATTTACACATATGGTGGACGTGCCCAGTAATCCAAACCTTCTGGAAGGAAGTCTTCGTGATTGCATCTAAAATATTTAAAAAAATAATACAACCAGATCCATATATAACTTTACTTAATCTAAAACCGGAATGGTTAACACTCTCTCAATTCAAACTTGTGATTCAACTAATAACGGCTGCAAAACAAACAGTGGCCAAGGCATGGAAATCTCCTACATTGGTACTAGCAGAAACAATTCACAGAATGAATAATACAATGTCCCATGCTAAGATGGTAGCCATCGATCAAAATCAAATTCCAAAATTTGAAAAACTTTGGCATCCTTGGATAAAACAACAGTTCCTGTCAAACTTCAATGACTCTGTCATGTTGCCATGGTAACAGAATAAATGACTTACAGAGACACCCATTCTAAGGCTTCAAAGAGAACTAAAAAGAATAATAAACTGACGAGTGGGACAACCTTGTGGACCATACCTCTGCCTTTCTACCCTTTTTCTTCTTTCTCTTTCCTTTTCTCCACCTTACGATTAAAGCTCATTATCAGAATTTATTTGACCTATATACACTCTACCTGTAAACAATATGTATAGTAGGTATAAATCATTTAAATACCTACAAAAGTAACTAAGGAAATGATATATATCTTTAATTTAGGTTTACGTGAACCCAATATTTAATATTTGAAATTTCATGATATTTACCTATATAAACCCTACTGTAAAACAATGAGCTTACTTTATAGATCCTTGTAAACTTACTTTATGTATCTTTATAATATTGTATACTCAATAAACTTCTTTTGACAAGGAAAAAACAAGTGGTGAAAATCCAATCTAAACCACTCCGGTAAAGTGTCCAGCTTTAGTGTGTAAACTGTCCAATTCATAAACAAAGTGATGATAAAAAACAGTGTCCCAAAAGATTTTTTTTTAAAATGACAATATTCTTGATGTGGCAAGTTCTCCCCATCTTCCAATGCACCCCCACTCGTGCCCTCACTCACCAGAGTGCCCAACCCCTGCAGGGGTAACAGGCATGTAGACAAAATTCAGCAGTGATGATCCTTGGTGACAGTCCTCAGTCCTCCTTCCCTTCTCTGATGTCACGATCACCTCTGATTAATCCCCAGCATTAAGCATCCATATGTGGCAAAAAAGATGTGAGCCTCATAGTGTGAATCCGAAAATGTATATTTTATTGTTAAAAACACTAATTAAAAAAGGAGCTGACAGCGCTCCACCGACCGGCTCAAAGCCTCTGGACGAGTAGGCAGCGTGGTGTAGCGTGCGTTCCACTGCCCGCCTGCCCAAAACCGTAAGTCAACACAGCACAAAGAGTCGACGTATGCGTATCACGTGGCCATGACTTACGCGTTTCGTCATCAAGACGTCATCTGAGGCGCGGCCATCTTGGTACTCCATACGTCTATATATAGTCAATGGAGGCGCCTTGATCGCCAATCAGAATGTGCAGTCCCACCCTCCAAACAGATATGGGAGCCTGGATACCGTAATGAGAGGGTATACCCCAAGCACCATCTAGTGGGCTTGTGAATAAATGACATGGTTGGCGCCTCCATCATTTGCAATACAAAACATCATATGGACAAAATATATAAACGATGGTCTGTGTCTATTCAAACTTAACAATGCACATCTTCCATTCATCCCACAAGAGGGAAAGAAAGTGATAAAAAATGACTTACTGCTCGTATCCTACAATAATTGTTACATACATTTCTTTCTTATATAAAGTCATTTAATTCTCCCACTCTACAAGACTTTGGTCCAGCCGCATGCTGTCCAGTTCTGGGCATCAGTCCTCAGGAAGGATGTACTGGAAATGGAGCGAGTACAAAGAAGGGCAACAAATCTAATATAGGGTCTGGAGGATCTTAGTTATGAGGAAAGGTTGCGAGCACTGAACTTATTCTCTCTGGAGAAGAGACGCTTGAGAGGGGATATGATTTCAATATACAAATACCGTACTGGTGACCCTACAATAGAAATAAAAAAATTTTGCAAAAGAGAGTTTAACAAGACTCCTGGCAACTCATTAAAATTAGAAGAAAAGAGGTTTAACCTTAAACTACGTAGAGGGTTCTTTACTGTAAGAGCTGCAAGGATGTGGAATTCCCTTCTACAGGCGGTGGTCTCAGCGGGGGAATCGATAGCTTCAAGAAACTACTAGAAAAGCACCTGAATGACCGCAACATACAGGGATATACAATGTAATACTGAAACATAATCACACATAGGTTGGACTTAATGGACTTGTGTCTTTTTTCAACCTTGTCTACTATGTAACTAACTATGTAACTAACTATGTAACTATATGTAAATCTCTTTGTTTTTAATCATTAATTAGTGGGACTGCTTCAGCAGTACCACTATTGTTTTTCTTTTTTATTTATTAGTGAGACTGCTTCAGCAGTCCCACTATTGTTATTTGTTTTTTTATTTATTAATTAGTGGGACTGCTTTAGCAGTCCCACTATTGTTATTCGATTTTATTTGTTTTTATTATTATTATTATTATTATTTAATTTTATTCTGTACGTTTTTTCGCGTTTTTGTGAAAAAGCTGTTTGTTTAATGGTCATTTCAGGAAATTTGATGGGCAATATGATGGGGCAGTTTTGATGGGGCAATTCTGATGGGGCAGTTTTGATGGGGCAGTTTTGATGGGGACAATTTTGATGGGGCGATTCTGATGGGGCAGTTTTGATGGCAATATAATGGGGGCAGTTTTGATGGTGGCAATATGATGGGGCAGTTTTGATGGGGCAATTTTGATGATGGCAATATGATGGGGCAATTATGATGGGGCAGATTTGATGGTGGCAATATGATGGGGCAGTTTTGATGGGGCAATTCTGATGGTGGCAATATGATGGGGCAGTTTTGATGGGGCAATTCTGATGGGGCAGTTTTGACGGGGGCAATATGATGGGGCAGTTTGATGGGGCAATTCTGATGGGGCAATTTTGATGGTGGCAATATGATGGGGCAGTTTTGATGGGTACAATTTTAATGCACAGTTTTGATTGTGGCAATATGATGGGGCAGTTTTGATGGGGCAATTTTGATGATGGCAATATGATGGGGCAATTATGATGGGGCAGTTTTATTGGTGGCAATATGATGGGGCAGTTTTGATGGGGCAATTCTGATGGTGGCAATATGATGGGGCAGTTTTGATGGGGCAATTCTGATGGGGCAGTTTTGACGGTGGCAATATGATGGGGCAGTTTGATGGGGCAATTCTAAAGGGGCAGTTTTGATGGTGGCAATATGATGGGGCAGTTTTGATGGGTACAATTTTAATGCACAGTTTTGATGGTGGCAATATGATGGGGCAGTTTTGATGGGGCAGTTTTGATGGGGGCAGTTTTGATGGGGGTAGTTTTGATGAGGCAGTTTTGATGTTGGCATTATGATGGGGCAGTTTTGATGGGGCAATTCTGATGGGGCAGTTTTGAGGGTGGCAATATGATGGGGCAGTTTTGATGGGTACAATTTTAATGCACAGTTTTGATGGTGGCAATATGATGGGGCAGTTTTGATGGGGCAGTTTTGATGGGGGCAGTTTTGATGGGGGTAGTTTTGATGAGGCAGTTTTGATGTTGGCATTATGATGGGGCAGTTTTGATGGGGCAATTCTGATGGGGCAGTTTTGAGGGTGGCAATATGATGGGGCAGTTTTGATGGGGCAATTCTGATGGGGCAGTTTTGATGGTGGCAATATGATGGGGCAGTTTTGATGGGGACAATTTTGATGGAGCAGTTTTGATGGGGACAATTTTGATGGAGCAGTTTTGATGGGGACAATTCTGATGGAGCGGTTTTGATGGTGGCAATATGATGGGGCAGTTTTGATGGTGGCATAATGATGGGGCAGTTTTTGATGGGGTAATTCTGATGGGGCAGTTTTGATGGTGGCAATATGATGGGGCAGTTTTGATGGGACAGTTTTGATGGTGGCAATATGATGGGGCAGTTTTGATGGGGACAGTTTTGATGGGGCAATTCTGATGGGGCAGTTTTGATGGCAATATGATGGGGCAGTTTTGATGGGGACAATTTTGATGCGGCAATTCTGATGGCAATATGATGGGGGCAGTTTTGCTGGGGGCCGTTTTAGCAATTCAGCTATTTAGCATTCCCACGCATTTTCCCCAGGAAATGCATTTCCTAGTTAGTGGGACTGCTTTAGCAGTCCCACTATTGTTATTCGATTTTATTTATTTTTATTATTTATTATTTAATTTTATTCCGTACTTTTTTTGGCTCTGCCTAACTTCTGCATACTTTTAGCTATTAAAACCATTCAACTATTAAAATGTTCGTCTCTTTCAGCTGATGATGGAACTTTTTCAACTTTTTTTCTACTATTTATACTTTTTAAAATATTAAGCTTTTTAGCACTTTTTTTAACATTGAAGTCAATGGGAGCATGCTTCAGATCCTTAAAATCTTCTTCCGCTCCCAAAAGTTTCAGCTCCTTCATACTTTCACCTACAGACGCCAAACAAACTTTAAAATGTTCACAAAATATTCAACAATCCAGCTATATCTTTTCAGTTTGATATCTTTTACAGTTTTTGTGAAAAAGCTTTTTGTTTAGAGGTCATTTCAGGAAATTTTAGCCATTAATCAGAGTGTACTGTGTTGCTTTTGTTGCCAAGGTTACCAAAGCTTCTGTTATACACAGGGGGGAGGTGGCTGGAGGATCTCAGCTCTGATTACAGAGCCCGGGGGAGGGGACAGACACACCATGTACTGATTTATAATAGAGGAATATGATGGGGCAGTTTTGATGGGGCAGTTTTGATGGTGGCAATATGATGGGGCAGTTTTGATGGGACAATTCTGATGTGGCAGTTTTGATGGTGGCAATATGATGGGGCAGTTTTGATAGGGCAATTCTGATGGGGCAGTTTTGATGATGCAATTCTGATGGGGCAGTTTTGATGGTGGCAACATGATGGGGCAGTTTTGATGGGGCAATTCTGATGGGGCAGTTTTGATGGTGGCAATATGATGGGGCAGTTTTGATGGGGACAATTTTAATGGAGCAGTTTCAAAGGTAGCAATATGATGGGGCAGTTTTGATGGTGGCAGATTTGATGGGGGTAGTTTTGATGGTGGCAATATGATGGGGCAATTTTGATGGGACAATTCTGATGGGGCAGTTTTGATGGTGGCAATATGATGGGGCAGTTTTGATGGGGCAATTCTGATGGGGCAGTTTTGATGGGGACAATTTTGATGGGGCAATTCTGATGGGGCAGTGTTATTGGCAATATGATGGTGGCAGTTTTGATGGTGGCAATATGATGGGGCAGTTTTGATGGTGGCAATATGATGGGGCAGTTTTGATGGGGCAATTCTGATGGGGCAGTTTTGATGGGGCAATTCTGATGGGGCAGTTTTGATGGGGCAGTTTTGATGGTGGCAATATGATGGGGCAGTTTTGATGGGGGCCGTTTTAGCAATTCAGCTATTCAGCATTCCCATGCATTTTCCCCAGGAAATGCATTTTCTAGTTTTTATTATTACTTTATTATTCCGTACGTTTTTTGGCTCTGCGTAATGTCTGCATACTTTCAGCTATTAAAACCATTCAACTATTTAATTGTTCGTCTCTTTCAGCTGATGATGGGACTTTTTCAACTTTTTTCTACTATTTATACTTTTTAAAATATTAAGCTTTTTAACACTTTTTTTTAACATTGAAGTCAATGGGAGCATGCTTCAGATCCTTAAAATCTTCTTCCGCTCCCAAAAGTTTCAGCTCCTTCATACTTTCACCTACAGACACCAAACAAACTTTAAAATGTTCACAAAATATTCAGCTATCTGGCTATATCTTTTCAGTTTGATATCTTTTACATTTTTTGTGAAAAAGCTGTTTGTTTAGTGGTCATTTCAGGAAATTTTAGCCATTAATCAGAGTGTACTGTGTTGCTTTTGTTGCCAAGGTTACCAAAGCTTCTGTTATACACAGGGGGGAGGTGGCTGGAGGATCTCAGCTCTGATTACAGAGCCCGGGGGAGGGGACAGACACACCATGTACTGATTTATAATAGAGGAATATGATGGGGCAGTTTTGATGGGGCAGTTTTGATGGTGGCAATATGATGGGGCAGTTTTGATGGGACAATTCTGATGTGGCAGTTTTGATGGTGGCAATATGATGGGGCAGTTTTGATAGGGCAATTCTGATGGGGCAGTTTTGATGATGCAATTCTGATGGGGCAGTTTTGATGGTGGCAATATGATGGGGCAGTTTTGATGGGGCAATTCTGATGGGGCAGTTTTGATAGTGGCAATATGATGGGGCAGTTTTGATGGGGACAATTTTAATGGAGCAGTTTTAAAGGTAGCAATATGATGGGGCAGTTTTGATGGTGGCAGATTTGATGGGGTAGTTTTGATGGTGGCAATATGATGGGGCAATTTTGATTCGGCAATTCTGATGGGGCAGTTTTGATGGTGGCAATATGATGGGGCAGTTTTGATGGGGCAATTCTGATGGGGCAGTTTTGATGGTGGCAATATGATAGGGATGTTTTGATGGGGCAATTCTGATGGGACAGTTTTGATGTGGACAATTTTGATGGGGCAATTCTGATGGGGCAGTGTTATTGGCAATATGATGGTGGCAGTTTTGATGGTGGCAATATGATGGGACAGTTTTGATGGTGGCAATATGATGGGGCAGTTTGGATGGGGCAATTCTGATGGGGCAGTTTTGATGGTGGCAATATGATGGGGCAGTTTTGATGGGGCAGTTTTGATGGTGGCAATATGATGGCGCAGTTTTGATGGGGGCCGTTTTAGCAATTCAGCTATTCAGCATTCCCATGCATTTTCCCCAGGAAATGCATTTTCTAGTTTTTATTATTACTTTATTATTCTGTACGTTTTTTGGCTCTGCGTAATGTCTGCATACTTTCAGCTATTAAAACCATTCAACTATTAAATTGTTCGTCTCTTTCAGCTGATGATGGGACTTTTTCAACTTTTTTCTACTATTTATATTTTTTTAAATATTAAGCTTTTTAACACTTTTTTTTAACATTGAAGTCAATGGGAGCATGCTTCATATCCTTAAAATCTTCTTCCGCTCCCAAAAGTTTCAGCTCCTTCATACTTTCACCTACAGACGCCAAACAAACTTTAAAATGTTCACAAAATATTCAGCTATCTGGCTATATCTTTTCAGTTTGATATCTTTTACATTTTTTGTGAAAAAGCTGTTTGTTTAGTGGTCATTTCAGGAAATTTTATCGCTTAAACAGAGTGTACTGTGCTGGTTTTGTTGCCATGGTTACCAAAGTTTCTGTTATACACAGGGGGGAGGTGGCTGGAGCATCTCAGCTCTGATTACAGAGCCCGGGGGAGGGGACAGACACACCATGTACTGATTTATAATAGAGGAATATGATGGGGCAGTTTTGATGGGGCAATTCTGATGGGGCAGTTTTGATGGTGGCAATATGATGGGGCAGTTTTGATGTGGCAGTTTTGATGGGACAATTCTGATAGGGCAGTTTTGATAGGGTAATTCTGATGGGGAAGTTTTGATGGTGGCAATATGATGGGGCAGTTTTGATGGGGACAATTTTGATGGAGCAGTTTTGATGGTGGCAATATTATGGGTCAGTTTTGATGGGGTCAGTTTTGATGGAGCAGTTTTGATGAGGCAGTGTTGATGGTGGCAATATGATGGGGCAGTTTTGATGGGGCAATTCTGATGGGGCAGTTTTGATGCTGGCAATATGATGGGGCAGTTTTGATTGGGCAATTCTGATGGGGCAGTTTTGATGGTGGCAATATGATGGGGCAGATTTGATAGGGTAATTCTGATGGGGCAGTTTTAATGGTGGCAATATGATGGGGCAGTTTTGATGGGGCAATTCTGATGGGGCAGTTTTGATGGGGACCATTTGGATAGGGCAATTCTGATGGGGCAGTTTTGATGGCAATATGATGGGGGCAGTTTTGATGGTGGCAATATGATGGGGCAGTTTTGATGGTGGCAATATGATGGGGCAGATTTGATAGGGTAATTCTGATGGGGCAGGTTTAATGGTGGCAATATGATGGGGCAGTTTTGATGGGGCAATTCTGATGGGGCAGTTTTGATGGGGACCATTTGGATGGGGCAGTTTTGATGGGGCAATTCTGATGGGGCAGTTTTGATGGGGACCATTTGGATGGGGCAATTCTGATGGGGCAGTTTTGATGGCAATATGATGGGGGCAGTTTTGATGGTGGCAATATGATCGGGCAGTTTTGATGGTGGCAATAAGATGGGGCAGTTTTGAGGGGCAATTCTGATTAATCAGTTTTGATGGTGGCAATATGATGGGGCAGTTTTGATGGGGCAATTCTGATGGAGCAGTTTTGATGGTGGCAATATGATGGGGCAGTTTTGAGGTGGGCAGTTTTGATGGTGGCAATATGATGGGGCAGTTTTAATGGGGCAGTTTTGATGGTGACAATATGATGGGGCAGTTTTGATGGGGCAATTCTGATGGGGAAGTTTTGATGGTGGCAATATGATGGGGCAGTTTTGATGGGGACAATTTTGATGGGGCAGTTTTGAAGGCAATATGATGGGGGAAGTTTTGATGGTGGCAATATGATGGGGCAGTTTCGATGGTGGCAATATGATGGGGCAGTTTCGATGGTGGCAATATGATGGGGCAGTTTTGATGGGGCAATTCTGATGAGGCAGTTTTGATGGTGGCAATATGATGGGGCAGTTTTGATGGGGCAATTCTGTTGGGCAGTTTTGATGGTGGCAATATGATGGGGCAGTTTTG
Organism: Aquarana catesbeiana; assembly: GCF_042186555.1. Taxonomy (NCBI): domain Eukaryota; kingdom Metazoa; phylum Chordata; class Amphibia; order Anura; family Ranidae; genus Aquarana; species Aquarana catesbeiana. Next base: position 256,309,909 of record NC_133330.1, read on the forward strand.
ATGGTGACAATTTTGATGGGGCAATTTTGATGGGGCAGTTTTGATGGCAGTATTATTGGGGCAGTTTTGATGGGGGCAGTTTTGATGGGGGCCATTTTAGCTATTCAGCTATTCAGCATTCCTACGCATTTTCTCCAGGAAATGCATTTTATAGTTTTAATCTTAATTTTATTCTGTACGTTTTTTGGCTCTGCATAACTTCTGCATACTTTCAGCTATTAAAACCATTCAACTTTTAAAATGTTCAGCTCTTTCAGCTGATGATGGGACTTTTTCAACTTCTTTTCTACTATTTATTCTTTTTAAAATATTAAGCTTTTTAACACTTTTTTTAACGTTGAAGTCAATGAGAGCATGCTTCAAATCCTTAAAATCTTCTTCCGCTCCCAAAAGTTTCAGCTCCTTCATACTTTCACCTACAGACGCCAAACAAACTTTAAAATGTTCACAAATTATTCAGCTATCTGAGTATATATTTTCAGTTTGATATCTTTTACAGTTTTTGTGAAAAATCTGTTTGTTTATTGGTCATTTCAGGAAATGTTATTGATTAAACAGAGTGTACTGGGTTGCTTTTGTTGAAATGGTTACCAAAGCTTCTGTTATACACAGTGATGGGCAGTGGGGGAGGCGGCTGGAGCATCTCAGCTGTGCAGAGCTGTTACAGAGCCTGGGGGAGGGGACAGACACACCATGTACTGATTTATAATAGAGGAATATGATGGTGCAGTTTTGATGGGGCAATTCTGATGGGGCAGTTTTGATGGTAGCAATATGATGGGGCAGTTTTGATAAGGCAATTCTGATGGGGCAGTTTTGATGGTGGCAATATGATGGGGCAGTTTTGATGGGAACAATTTTGATGGAGCAGTTTTGATGGAGCAGTTTTGATGGTGGCAATATGATGGGGCAGTTTTGATGGGGGCAATATGATGGGGCAGTTTTGATGGGGCAATTATGATGGGGCAGTTTTGATGGTAGCAATATGATGGGGCATTTTTGATGGGGCAATTCTGATGGGGCAGTTTTGATGGTGGCAATATGATGGGGCAGTTTTGATGGGAACAATTTTGATGGAGCAGTTTTGATGGAGCAGTTTTGATGGTGGCAATATGATGGGGCAGTTTTGATGGGGGCAATATGATGGGGCAGTTTTGATGGGGGCAATATGATGGGGCAGTTTTGATGGGGCAATTATGATGGGGCAGTTTTGATGGTAGCAATATGATGGGGCATTTTTGATGGAGCAATTCTGATGGGGCAGTTTTAAGGGTGGCAATATGATGGGGTAGTTTTGATGGGAACAATTTTGATGGAGCAGTTTTGATGGTGGCAATATGATGGGGCAGTTTTGATGGGGCAATTCTGATGGGGCAGTTTTGATGATGGCAATATGATGGGACAGTTTTGATGGGGCAATTCTGATGGGTCAGTTTTGATATGGGAATATGATGGGGCAGTTTTGAGGGGACAATTTTGATGGGCCAATTCTGATGGGGCAGTTTTGATAGCAATATGATGGGGGGCAGTTTTGATGGGGCCATTTTAGCAATTCAGCTATTCAGCATTCCCATGCATTTTCCCCAGGAAATGCATGTGGGATGCATAACTTCTGCATACTTTTAGCTATTAAAACCATTCAACTATTAAATTGTTCGTCTCTTTCAGCTGATGATGGGACTTTTTCAACTTTTTTCTACTATTTATATTTTTTTAAATATTAAGCTTTTTAACACTTTTTTTTAACATTGAAGTCAATGGGAGCATGCTTCAGATCCTTAAAATCTTCTTCCGCTCCCAAAAGTTTCAGCTCCTTCATACTTTCACCTACAGACGCCAAACAAACTTTAAAATGTTCACAAAATATTCAGCTATCTGGCTATATCTTTTCAGTTTGATATCTTTTACATTTTTTGTGAAAAAGCTGTTTGTTTAGTGGTCATTTCAGGAAATTTTATCGCTTAAACAGAGTGTACTGTGCTGGTTTTGTTGCCATGGTTACCAAAGTTTCTGTTATACACAGGGGGGAGGTGGCTGGAGCATCTCAGCTCTGATTACAGAGCCCGGGGGAGGGGACAGACACACCATGTACTGATTTATAATAGAGGAATATGATGGGGCAGTTTTGATGGGGCAATTCTGATGGGGCAGTTTTGATGGTGGCAATATGATGGGGCAGTTTTGATGTGGCAGTTTTGATGGGACAATTCTGATAGGGCAGTTTTGATAGGGTAATTCTGATGGGGAAGTTTTGATGGTGGCAATATGATGGGGCAGTTTTGATGGGGACAATTTTGATGGAGCAGTTTTGATGGTGGCAATATTATGGGTCAGTTTTGATGGGGTCAGTTTTGATGGAGCAGTTTTGATGAGGCAGTGTTGATGGTGGCAATATGATGGGGCAGTTTTGATGGGGCAATTCTGATGGGGCAGTTTTGATGGTGGCAATATGATGGGGCAGTTTTGATGTGGCAGTTTTGATGGGACAATTCTGATAGGGCAGTTTTGATAGGGTAATTCTGATGGGGAAGTTTTGATGGTGGCAATATGATGGGGCAGTTTTGATGGGGACAATTTTGATGGAGCAGTTTTGATGGTGGCAATATTATGGGTCAGTTTTGATGGGGTCAGTTTTGATGGAGCAGTTTTGATGAGGCAGTGTTGATGGTGGCAATATGATGGGGCAGTTTTGATGGGGCAATTCTGATGGGGCAGTTTTGATGCTGGCAATATGATGGGGCAGTTTTGATGGGGCAATTCTGATGGGGCAGTTTTAATGGTGGCAATATGATGGGGCAGTTTTGATGGGGCAATTCTGATGGGGCAGTTTTGATGGGGACCATTTGGATAGGGCAATTCTGATGGGGCAGTTTTGATGGCAATATGATGGGGGCAGTTTTGATGGTGGCAATATGATGGGGCAGTTTTGATGGTGGCAATATGATGGGGCAGATTTGATAGGGTAATTCTGATGGGGCAGGTTTAATGGTGGCAATATGATGGGGCAGTTTTGATGGGGCAATTCTGATGGGGCAGTTTTGATGGGGACCATTTGGATGGGGCAATTCTGATGGGGCAGTTTTGATGGCAATATGATGGGGGCAGTTTTGATGGTGGCAATATGATCGGGCAGTTTTGATGGTGGCAATAAGATGGGGCAGTTTTGAGGGGCAATTCTGATGAATCAGTTTTGTTGGTGGCAATATGATGGGGCAGTTTTGATGGGGCAATTCTGATGGAGCAGTTTTGATGGTGGCAATATGATGGGGCAGTTTTGAGGTGGGCAGTTTTGATGGTGGCAATATGATGGGGCAGTTTTAATGGGGCAGTTTTGATGGTGACAATATGATGGGGCAGTTTTGATGGGGCAATTCTGATGGGGAAGTTTTGATGGCAATATGATGGGGGAAGTTTGGATGGTGGCAATATGATGGGGCAGTTTCGATGGTGGCAATATGATGGGGCAGTTTCGATGGTGGCAATATGATGGGGCAGTTTTGATGGGGCAATTCTGATGAGGCAGTTTTGATGGTGGCAATATGATGGGGCAGTTTTAATGGGGCAGTTTTGATGGTGACAATATGATGGGGCAGTTTTGATGGGGCAATTCTGATGGGGCAGTTTTGATGGCAATATGATGGGGGAAGTTTGGATGGTGGCAATATGATGGGGCAGTTTCGATGGTGGCAATATGATGGGGCAGTTTCGATGGTGGCAATATGATGGGGCAGTTTTGATGGGGCAATTCTGATGAGGCAGTTTTGATGGTGGCAATATGATGGGGCAGTTTTGATGGGGCAATTCTGTTGGGCAGTTTTGATGGTGGCAATATGATGGGGCAGTTTTGATGGTGACAATTTTGATGGGGCAATTTTGATGGGGCAGTTTTGATGGCAGTATTATTGGGGCAGTTTTGATGGGGGCAGTTTTGATGGGGGCCATTTTAGCTATTCAGCTATTCAGCATTCCTACGCATTTTCTCCAGGAAATGCATTTTATAGTTTTAATCTTAATTTTATTCTGTACGTTTTTTGGCTCTGCATAACTTCTGCATACTTTCAGCTATTAAAACCATTCAACTTTTAAAATGTTCAGCTCTTTCAGCTGATGATGGGACTTTTTCAACTTCTTTTCTACTATTTATTCTTTTTAAAATATTAAGCTTTTTAACACTTTTTTTAACGTTGAAGTCAATGAGAGCATGCTTCAAATCCTTAAAATCTTCTTCCGCTCCCAAAAGTTTCAGCTCCTTCATACTTTCACCTACAGATGCCAAACAAACTTTAAAATGTTCACAAATTATTCAGCTATCTGGCTATATCTTTTCAGTTTGATATCTTTTACAGTTTTTGTGAAAAATCTGTTTGTTTATTGGTCATTTCAGGAAATGTTATTGATTAAACAGAGTGTACTGGGTTGCTTTTGTTGAAATGGTTACCAAAGCTTCTGTTATACACAGTGATGGGCAGTGGGGGAGGCGGCTGGAGCATCTCAGCTGTGCAGAGCTGTTACAGAGCCTGGGGGAGGGGACAGACACACCATGTACTGATTTTTAATAGAGGAATATGATGGTGCAGTTTTGATGGGGCAATTCTGATGGGGCAGTTTTGATGGTAGCAATATGATGGGGCAGTTTTGATAAGGCAATTCTGATGGGGCAGTTTTGATGGTGGCAATATGATGGGGCAGTTTTGATGGGAACAATTTTGATGGAGCAGTTTTGATGGAGCAGTTTTGATGGTGGCAATATGATGGGGCAGTTTTGATGGGGGCAATATGATGGGGCAGTTTTGATGGGGCAATTATGATGGGGCAGTTTTGATGGTAGCAATATGATGGGGCATTTTTGATGGGGCAATTCTGATGGGGCAGTTTTAAGGGTGGCAATATGATGGGGTAGTTTTGATGGGGACAATTTTGATGGAGCAGTTTTGATGGTGGCAATATGATGGGGCAGTTTTGATGGGGCAATTCTGATGGGGCAGTTTTGATGATGGCAATATGATGGGACAGTTTTGATGGGGCAATTCTGATGGGTCAGTTTTGATAGGGGAATATGATGGGGCAGTTTTGAGGGGACAATTTTGATGGGCCAATTCTGATGGGGCAGTTTTGATAGCAATATGATGGGGGCAGTTTTGATGGGGCCATTTTAGCAATTCAGCTATTCAGCATTCCCATGCATTTTCCCCAGGAAATGCATGTGGGATGCATAACTTCTGCATACTTTTAGCTATTAAAACCATTCAACTATTAAAATGTTCGTCTCTTTCAGCTGATGATGGGACTTTATCAACTTTTTTTCTACTATTTACACTTTTTAAAATATTAAGCTTTTTAACACTTTTTTTAACATTGACGTCAATGGGAGCATGCTTCACATCCTTAAAATCTTCTTCCGCTCCCAAAAGTTTCAGCTCCTTCATACTTTCACCTACAGACGCCAAACAAACTTTAAAATGTTCACAAAATATTCAGCTATCTGGCTATATCTTTTCAGTTTGATATCTTTTACAGTTTTTGTGAAAAATCTGTTTGTTTATTGGTCATTTCAGGAAATGTTATTGATTAAACAGAGTGTACTGGGTTGCTTTTGTTGAAATGGCTACCAAAGCTTCTGTTATACACAGTGATGGGCGGTGGAGGAGGTGGCTGGAGCATCTCAGCTGTGCAGAGCTGTTACAGAGCCTGGGGGAGGGGACAGACACACCATGTACTGATTTATAATAGAGGAATATGATGGTGCAGTTTTGATGGGACAATTCTGATGGGGCAGTTTTGATGGTAGCAATATGATGGGGCAGTTTTGATAAGGCAATTCTGATGGGGCAGTTTTGATGGTGGCAATATGATGGGGCAGTTTTGATGGGAACAATTTTGATGGAGCAGTTTTGATGGTGGCAATATGATGGGGCAGTTTTGATGGGGGCAATATGATGGGGCAGTTTTGATGGGGCAATTCTGATGGGGCAGTTTTGATGGCAGCAATATGATGGGGCATTTTTGATGGGGCAATTCTGATGGGGCAGTTTTGATGGTGGCAATATGATGGGGTAGTTTTGATGGGGACAATTTTGATGGAGCAGTTTTGATAGTGGCAATATGATGGGGCAGTTTTGATGGGGCAATTCTGATGGGGTAGTTTTGATGATGGCAATATGATGGGACAGTTTTGATGGGGCAATTCTGATGGGTCAGTTTTGATATGGGAATATGATGGGGCAGTTTTGAGGGGACAATTTTGATGGGCCAATTCTGATGGGGCAGTTTTGATAGCAATATGATGGGGGCAGTTTTGATGAGGCCATTTTAGCAATTCAGCTATTCAGCATTCCCACACATTTTCCCCAGGAAATGCATGTGGGATGCATAACGTCTGCATACTTTTAGCTATTAAAACCATTCAACTATTAAAATGTTCGCCTCTTTCAGCTGATGATGGGACTTTTTCAACTTTTTTTCTACTATTTATACTTTTTAAAATATTAAGCTTTTTAACACTTTTTTTAACATTGACGTCAATGGGAGCATGCTTCAGATCCTTAAAATCTTCTTCCACTCCCAAAAGTTTCAGCTCCTTCATACTTTCACCTACAGACGCCAAACAAACTTTAAAATGTTCACAAAATATTCAGCTATCTGGCTATATCTTTTCAGTTTATTATCTTTTACAGTTATTGTGAAAAAGCTGTTTGTTTAGTGGTCATTTCAGGAAATTTTAGCCATTAATCAGAGTGTACTGTGTTGCTTTTGTTGCCATGGTTACCAAAGCTTCTGTTATACACAGGGGGGAGGTGGCTGGAGCATCTCAGCTCTGATTACAGAGCCCGGGGAAGGGGAAAGACACACCATGTACTGATTTATAATAGAGGAATATGATGGGGCAATTCTGATGGGGCAGTTTTGATGGGGCAGTTTTGATGGTGGCAATATGATAGGACAGTTTTGATGGGACAATTCTGATGGGGCAGTTTTGATGGTGGCAATATGATGGGGCAGTTTTGATGGTGGCAATATGATGGGGCAGTTTTGATGGGACAATTCTGATGGGGCAGTTTTGATGGTGGCAAAATGATGGGGCAGTTTTGATAGGGCAATTCTGATAGGGCAGTTTTGATGGGGCAATTCTGATGGGGCAGTTTTGATGGTGGCAATATGATGGGGCAGTTTTGATGGTGTCAATATTGTGGGGCAGTTTTGATGGGGCAATTCTGATGGGGCAGTTTTAATGGTGGCAATAATGATGGGGCAGTTTTGATGGGGCAATTCTGATGGGGCAGTTTTTTATGGGGGCAAAATGATGGGGCAGTTTTGATGGTGGCAATATGATGGGGCAGTTTTGATGGTGGCAATATGATGGGGCAGTTTTGATGGGGCAATTTTGATGGGGCAGTATTGATGGGGCAATTCTGATGGGGCAGTTTTGATGGGGCAATTCTAATGGGGCAGTTTTGATGGCAATATGATGGGGGCAGTTTTGATGGCAGCTGTTTTAGCAATAAGCTATTTGGTATTCCCACGCACTTTTCCCCAGGAAATGCATTTTCTAGTTAGTGGGACTGCTTTAGCAGTCCCACTATTGTTATTCGATTCTATTTATTTTTAATTTTATTCCGTACTTTTTTGGCTCTGCGTAACTTCTGCATACTTTCAGCTATTAAAACCATTCAGCTATTGAAATGTTCGTCTCTTTCAGCTGATGATGGGACTTTTTCAACTTTTTTTCTACTATTTATACTTTTTAAAATATTAAGCTTTTTAACACTTTTTTAACATTGAAGTCAATAGGAGCATGCTTCAAATCCTTAAAATCTTCTTCCGCTCCCAAAAGTTTCAGCTCCTTCATACTTTCACCTACAGAGCCCGGGGAAGGGGACAGACACACCATGTACTGATTTATAATAGAGGAATATGATGGGGCAGTTTTGATGGGGCAATTCTGATTGGGCAGTTTTGATGGTGGCAGTATGATGGGGCAGTTTTGATAGGGCAATTCTGATGGTGCAGTTTGATGGGGCAATTCTGATGGGGCAGTTTTGATGTGGGCAGTTTTGATGGTGGCAAAATGATGGGGCAGTTTTGATGGGGCAATTCTGATGGGGTAGTTTTGATTGTGGCAATATGATGGGGCAGTTTTGACGGGGCAATTCTGATGGGGCAGTTTTGATGGTGGCAATTTTGATGGGGCAATTCTGATGGGGCAGTTTTGATGGCAATATAATGGGGGCAGTTTTGATGGTGGCAATATGATGGGGCAGTTTTGATGGGGACAATTTTGATTGGGCAATTCTGATGGTGGCAATCTTATGGGGCAGTTTTGATGGGGTCAGTTTTGATGGAGCAGTTTTGATGAGGCAGTGTTGATGGTGGCAATATGATGGGGCAGTTTTGATGGGGCAATTCTGATGGGGCAGTTTTGATGCTGGCAATATGATGGGGCAGTTTTGATGGGGAAATTCTGATGGGGCAGTTTTGATGGTGGCAATATGATGGGGCAGATTTGATAGGGTAATTCTGATGGGGCAGTTTTAATGGTGGCAATATGATGGGGCAGTTTTGATGGGGCAATTCTAATGGGGTAGTTTTGATGGGGACAATTTGGATGGGGCAATTCGGATGGGGCAGTTTTGATGGCAATATGATGGGGGCAGTTTTGATGGTGGCAATATGATGGGGCAGTTTTGATGGTGGCAATATGATGGGGCAGTTTTGATGGTGGCAATAAGATGGGGCAGTTTTGAGGGGCAATTCTGATGAGGCAGTTTTGATGGTGGCAATATGATGGGGCAGTTTTGATGGGGCAATTCTGATGGAGCAGTTTTGATGGTGGCAATATGATGGGGCAGTTTTGAGGTGGGCAGTTTTGATGGTGGCAATATGATGGGGCAGTTTTGATGGGGCAGTTTTGATGGTGGCAATATGATGGGGCAGTTTTGATGGGGCAATTCTGATGGGGAAGTTTTGATGGTGGCAATATGATGGAGCAGTTTTGATGGGGACAATTTTGATGGGGCAATTCTGATGGGGCAGTTTTGATGGCAATATGATGGGGGAAGTTTTGATGGTGGCAATATGATGGGGCAGTTTCGATGGTGGCAATATGATGGGGCAGTTTTGATGGGGCAATTCTGATGGAGCAGTTTTGATGGTGGCAATATGATGGGGCAGTTTTGAGGTGGGCAGTTTTGATGGTGGCAATATGATGGGGCAGTTTTAATGGGGCAGTTTTGATGGTGACAATATGATGGGGCAGTTTTGATGGGGCAATTCTGATGGGGAAGTTTTGATGGTGGCAATATGATGGGGCAGTTTTGATGGGGACAATTTTGATGGGGCAGTTTTGATGGCAATATGATGGGGGAAGTTTTGATGGTGGCAATATGATGGGGCAGTTTCGATGGTGGCAATATGATGGGGCAGTTTCGATGGTGGCAATATCATGGGGCAGTTTTGATGGGGCAATTCTGATGAGGCAGTTTTGATGGTGGCAATATGATGGGGCAGTTTTGATGGGGCAATTCTGTTGGGCAGTTTTGATGGTGGCAATATGATGGGGCAGTTTTGATGGTGACAATTTTGATGGGGCAATTTTGATGGGGCAGTTTTGATGGCAGTATTATTGGGGCAGTTTTGATGGGGGCAGTTTTGATGGGGGCCATTTTAGCTATTCAGCTATTCAGCATTCCCACGCATTTTCTCCAGGAAATGCATTTTATAGTTTTAATCTTAATTTTATTCCGTATGTTTTTTGGCTCTGCATTACTTCTGCATACTTTCAGCTATTAAAACCATTCAACTTTTAAAATGTTCAGCTCTTTCAGCTGATGATGGGACTTTTTCAACTTCTTTTCTACTATTTATTCTTTTTAAAATATTAAGCTTTTTAACACTTTTTTTAACGTTGAAGTCAATGAGAGCATGCTTCAAATCCTTAAAATCTTCTTCCGCTCCCAAAAGTTTCAGCTCCTTCAAACTTTCACCTACAGACGCCAAACAAACTTTAAAATGTTCATAAATTATTCAGCTATCTGGCTATATCTTTTCAGTTTGATATCTTTTACAGTTTTTGTGAAAAATCTGGTTGTTTATTGGTCATTTCAGGAAATGTTATTGATTAAACAGAGTGTACTGGGTTGCTTTTGTTGAAATGGTTACCAAAGCTTCTGTTATACACAGTGATGGGCGGTGGGGGAGGCGACTGGAGCATCTCAGCTGTGCAGAGCTGTTACAGAGCCTGGGGGAGGGGACAGACACACCATGTACTGATTTATAATAGAGGAATATGATGGTGCAGTTTTGATGGGGCAATTCTGATGGGGCAGTTTTGATGGTAGCAATATGATGGGGCAGTTTTGATAAGGTAATTCTGATGGGGCAGTTTTGATGGTGGCAATATGATGGGGCAGTTTTGATGGGAACAATTTTGATGGAGCAGTTTTGATGGTGGCAATATGATGGGGCAGTTTTGATGGGGGCAATATGATGGGGCAGTTTTGATGGGGCAATTCTGATGGGGTAGTTTTGATGGTAGCAATATGATGGGGCATTTTTGATGGGGCAATTCTGATGGGGCAGTTTTGATGGTGGCAATATGATGGGGCAGTTTTGATGGGGACAATTTTGATGGAGCAGTTTTGATGGTGGCAATATGATGGGGCAGTTTTGATGGGGCAATTCTGATGGGTCAATTTTTCATATGGGAATATGATGGGGCAGTTTTGAGGGGACAATTTTGATGGGCCAATTCTGATGGGGCAGTTTTGATAGCAATATGATGGGGGCAGTTTTGATGGGGCCATTTTAGCAATTCAGCTATTCAGCATTCCCACGCATTTTCCCCAGGAAATGCATGTGGGATGCATAACTTCTGCATACTTTTAGCTATTAAAATCAACTATTAAAATGTTTGTCTCTTTCAGCTGATGATGGGACTTTTTCAACTTTTTTTCTACTATTTATACTTTTTAAAATATTAAGCTTTTTAACACTTTGTTTAACATTGAAGTGAATGGGAACATACTTCTGATCCTTAAAATCTTCTTCCGCTCCCAAAAATTTCAGCTCCTTCATGCTTTCACCTACGGATGCCAAACAAACTTTAAAATGTTCACAAAATATTCAGCTATCTGGCTATATCTTTTCAGTTTAATATCTGTTACAGTTATTGTGAAAAAGCTGTTTGTTTAGTGGTCATTTCAGGAAATTTTAGCCATTAATCAGAGTGTACTGTGTTGCTTTTGTTGCCATGGTTACCAAAGCTTCTGTTATACACAGGGGGGAGGTGGCTGGAGCATCTCAGCTCTGATTACAGAGCCCGGGGAAGGGGACAGACACACCATGTACTGATTTATAATAGAGGAATATGATGGGGCAATTTTGATGGCGGCCGTTTTAGCAATTTAGCTATTCAGCATTCCCACGCATATTCCCCAGGAAATGCATTTTCCAGTTATTTTTTACTATTTAATTTTATTCCGTACATTTTTTGGCTCTGCGTAACTTCTGCATACTTTTAGTTATTAAAACCATTCAACTATTAAAATGTTCGTCTCTTTCAGCTGATGATGGGACTTTTTCAACTTTTTTTCTACTATTTATACTTTTTAAAATATTAAGCTTTTTAACACTTTTTTTAACATTGAAGTCAATGGGAGCATGCTTCAGATCCTTAAAATCTTCTTCCGCTCCCAAAAGTTTCAGCTCCTTCATACTTTCACCTACAGATGCCAAACAAACTTTAAAATGTGCACAAAATATTCAGCTATCTGGCTATATCTTTTCAGTTTGATATCTTTTAAAGTTTTTGTGAAAAAGTTGTTTGTTTAGTCGTCATTTCAGGAAATTTTAGCTATTACACAGGGTGTACTGTGTTGCTTTTGTTGCCATGGTTACCAAAGCTTCTGTTATACACAGGGGAGAGGTGGCTGGAGCATCTCAGCTCTGATTACCGAGCCCGGGGGAGAGGACAGACACACCATGTACTGATTTATAATAGAGGAATATGATGGGGCAGTGTTGATGGTGGCAATATGATGGGGCAGTTTTGATGGGGATAATTTTAATGGAGCAGTTTTGATGGGGACAATTTTGATGGAGCAGTTTTGATGGGGACAATTCTGATGGAGCGGTTTTGATGGTGGCAATATGATGGGGCAGTTTTGATGGTGGCAATATGATGGGGCAATTCTGATGGGGCAATTCTGATGGGGAAGTTTTGATGGTGGCAATATGATGGGGCAGTTTTGATGGGGCAATTCTGATGGGGCAATTCTGATGGGGCAGTTTTGATGGTGGCAATATGATGGGGCAGTTTTGATGGGGCAATTCTGATGGGGGCAGTTTTCATGGTGGCAATATGATGGGGCAGTTTTGATGGGGACAATTTTGATGGGGCAATTCTGATGGCAATATGATGAGGCAGTTTTGCTGGGGGCCGTTTTAGCAATTTAGCTAGTCAGCATTCGCATGCATTTTCCCCAGGAAATGCATTTTCTAGTTAGTGGGACTGCTTTAGCAGTCCCACTATTCCTTTTCGATTTTATTTATTTTTATTATTTATCATTTATTATTTAATTTTATTCCGTACGTTTTTTGGCTCTGCGTAACTTCTGCATACTTTTAGCTATTAAACCCAATCAACTATTAAAATGTTCATCTCTTTCAGCTAATGATGGGACTTTTTCAACTTTTTTTTCTACTATTTATACTTTTTAAAATATTATGCTTTTTATCACTTTTTTTAACATTGAAGTCAATGGGAGCATGCTTCAGATCCTTAAAATCTTCTTCCGCTCCCAAAAGTTTCAGCTCCTTCATAATTTCACCTACAGACGCCAAACAAACTTTAAAATGTTCACAAAATATTCAGCTATCTGGCTATATATTTTCAGTTTGATATCTTTTACAGTTTTTGTGAAAAAGCTTTTTGTTTAGATGTCATTTTAGGAAATTTTAGCCATTAATCAGAGTGTACTGTGTTGCTTTTGTTGCCATGGTTACCAAAGCTTCTGTTATACACGGGGGGGAGGTGGCTGGAGCATCTCAGCTCTGATTAAAGAGCCCGGGGGAGGGGACAGACACACCATGTACTGATTTATAATAGAGGAATATAATGGGGCAGTTTTGATGGGGCAATTATGATGGGGCAGTTTTGATGGTGGCAGTATGATGGGGCAGTTTTGATGGGACAATTCTGATGTGGCAGTTTTGATGGTGGCAATATGATGGGGCAGTTTTGATAGGGTAATTCTGATGGGGCAGTTTTGATGGGGCAATACTGATGGGGCAGTTTTGATGGGGGCAGTTTTGATGGTGGCAATATGATGGGGCAGTTTTGATGGGGCAATTCTGATGGGGCAGTTTTGATGGTGGCAATATGATGGGGCAGTTTTGATGAAGCAATTCTGATGGGGCAGTTTTGATGGTGGCAATATGATGGGGCAGTTTTGATGGGGCAATTCTGATAATAGAGGAATATGATGGGGCAGTTTTGATGGTGGCAATATGATGGGGCAGTTTTGATTAAGCAATTCTGATGGGGCAGTTTTGATGGTGGCAATATGATGGGGCAGTTTTCATGTGGCAATTCTGATGGGGCAGTTTTGATGGTGGCAATATGATGGGGCTGTTTTGATGGGGACAATTTTATGGGGCAAATGTGATGAGGCAGTTTTGATGGCAATATGATGGGGGCAGTTTTGATGGTGACAATTTTGATGGGGCAATTTTGATAGGGCAGTTTTGATGGCAGTGTTATTGGGGCAGTTTTGATGGGGGCAGTTTTGATGGGGGCCATTTTAGCTATTCAGCTATTCAGCATTCGCACGCATTTTCTCCAGGAAATGCATTTTATAATTTTAATCTTAATTTTATTCCGTACGTTTTTTGGCTCTGCGTAACTTATGCATACTATCAGCTATTAAAACCATTCAACTTTTAAAATGTTCAGCTCTTTCAGCTGATGATGGGACTTTTTCAACTTTTTTTCTACTATTTATTCTTTTTAAAATAGTAAGCTTTTTAACACTTTTTTTAACGTTGAAGTCAATGAGAGCATGCTTCCAATCCTTAAAATCTTCTTCCACTCCCAAAAGTTTCAGCTCCTTCATACTTTTACCTACAGACGCCAAACAAACTTTAAAATGTTCACAAATTATTCAGCTTATTCTGGCTATATCTTTTCGGTTTGATATCTTTTACAGTTTTTGTGAAAAAATCTGTTTATTGGTCATTTCAGGAAATGTTATTGATTAAACAGAGTGTACTGGGTTGCTTTTGTTGAAATGGTTACCAAAGCTTCTGTTATACACAGTGATGGGCGGTGGGGGAGGCAGCTGGAGCATCTCAGCTGTGCAGAGCTGTTACAGAGCCTGGGGGAGGGGACAGACACACCATGTACTGATTTATAATAGAGGAATATGATGGTGCAGTTTTGATGGGGCAATTCTGATGGGGCAGTTTTGATGGTAGCAATATGATGGGGCAGTTTTGATAAGGCAATTCTGATGGGGCAGTTTTGATGGTAGCAATATGATGGGGCAGTTTTGATAAGGCAATTCTGATGGGGCAGTTTTGATGGTGGCAATATGATGGGGCAGTTTTGATGGGAACAATTTTGATGGAGCAGTTTTGATGGTGGCAATATGATGGGGCAGTTTTGATGGGGGCAATATGAAGGGGCAGTTTTGATGGGGCAATTCTGATGGGGCAGTTTTGATGGTAGCAATATGATGGGGCATTTTTGATGGGGCAATTCTGATGGGGCAGTTTTGATGGTGGCAATATGATGGGGCAGTTTTGATGGGGACAATTTTGATGGAGCAGTTTTGATGGTGGCAATATGATGGGGCAGTTTTGATAGGGCAATTCTGATGGGGCAGTTTTGATGATGGCAATATGATGGGACAGTTTTGATGGGGCAATTCTGATGGGTCAGTTTTGATATGGGAATATGATGGGGCAGTTTTGAGGGGACAATTTTGATGGGCCAATTCTGATGGGGCAGTTTTGATAGCAATATGATGGGGGCAGTTTTGATGGGGCCATTTTAGCTATTCAGCATTCCCACACATTTTCCCCAGGAAATGCATGTGGGATGTGTAACTTCTGCATACTTTTAGCTATTAAAACCATTCAACTATTAAAATGTTCGTCTCTTTCAGCTGATGGTGGGACTTGTTCAACTTTTTTTCTACTGTTTATACTTTTTAAAATATTAAGCTTTTTAACACTTTTTTTAACATTGAAGTCAATGGGAGCATGCTTCAGATCCTTAAAATCTTCCGCTCCCAAAAGTTTCAGCTCCTTCATACTTTCACCTACAGACGCCAAACAAACTTTAAAATGTTCACAAAATATTCAGCTATCTGGCTATATCTTTTCAGTTTAATATCTTTTACAGTTTTTGTGAAAAAGCTGTTTGTTTAGTGGTCATTTCAGGAAATTTTAGCCATTAATCAGAGTGTACTGTGTTGCTTTTGTGTCCATGGTTACAAATGCTTCTGTTATACACAGGGCGGAGGTGGCTGGAGCATCTCAGCTCTGATTACAGAGCCCGGGGGAGGGGATAGACACACCATGTACTGATTTATAATAGAGGAATATGATGGGGCAGTTTTGATGGGGCAATTCTGATGGGGCAGGTTTGATGGTGGCAATATGATGGGACAGTTTTGATGGGACAATTCTGATGGGGCAGTTTTGATGGTGGCAATATGATGGGGCAGTTTTGATGGGGCAGTTTTGATGGGGGCAATATGATGGGGCAGTTTTGATGGGACAATTCTGATGGGGCAGTTTTGATGGTGGCAATATGATGGGGCAGTTTTGGTAGGGCAATTCTGATGGGGCAGTTTTGATGGGGCAATTCTGATGGGGCAGTTTTGATGGTGGCAATAATGATGGGGCAGTTTTGATGGGGCAATTCTGATGGGGCAGTTTTGATGGTGTCAATATGATGGGGCAGTTTTGATGGGGCAATTCTGATGTGGCAGTTTTGATGGGGCAATTCTGATGGGGCAGTTTTGATGGTGTCAATATGATGGGGCAGTTTTGATGGGGCAATTCTGATGGGGCAGTTTTGATGGTGGCAATAATGATGGGGCAGTTTTGATGGGGCAATTCTGATGGGGCAGTTTTGATGGGGGCAATATGATGGGGCAGTTTTGATGGGGCAATTTTGATGGGACAGTTTTGATGGGGCAGTTTTGATGAGGCAATTCTGATGAGGCAGTTTTGATGGTGGCAATATGATGGGGCAGTTTCGATGGGGACAATTTTGATGGGGCAATTCTGATGGGGCAGTTTTGATGGCTGCCGTTTTAGCAATTAAGCTATTCAGTATTCCCACGCACTTTTCCCCAGGAAATGCATTTTCTAGTTAGTGGGAATGCTTTAGCAGTTCCACTATTGTTATTCGATTCTATTTATTTTTAATTTTATTCCGTACTTTTTTGGCTCTGCGTAACTTCTGCATACTTTCAGCTATTAAAACCATTCAACTATTGAAATGTTCGTCTCTTTCAGCTGATGATGGGACTTTTTCAACTTTTTTTCTACTATTTATACTTTTTAAAATATTAAGTTTTTTAACACTTTTTTTAACATTGAAGTCAATGGGAGCATGCTTCAAATCCTTAAAATCTTCTTCCGCTCCCAAAGGTTTCAGCTCCTTCATACTTTCACCTACAGATGCCAAACAAACTTTAAAATGTTCACAAAATATTCAGCTATCTGCCTATATCTTTTCAGATTGATATCTTTTAGAGTTTTTGTGAAAAAGCTGTTTGTTTAGTGGTCATTTCAGGATTTTTTAGCCATTAAATAGAGTGTACTGTGTTGCTTTTGTTGCCATGGTTACCAAAGCTTCTGTTATACACAGGGGGGAGGTGGCTGGAGCGTCTCAGCTCTGATTACAGAGCCTGGGGGAGGGGTCAGACACACCATGTACTGATTTATAATAGAGGAATATGATGGGGCAGTTTTGATGGGGCAATTCTGATTGGGCAGTTTTGATGGTGGCAATATGATGGGGCAGTTTTGATAGGGCAATTCTGATGGGGCAGTTTTGATGGGGCAATACTGATGGGGCAGTTTTGATGGGGGCACTTTTGATTGGGCAGTTTTGATGGGGCAATTCTGATGGGGCAGTTTTGATTGTGGCAATATGATGGGGCAGTTTTGACGGGGCAATTCTTATGGAGCAGTTTTGATGGTAGCAATTTTGATGGGGCAATTCTGATGGGGCAGTTTTGATGGCAATATAATGGGGGCAGTTTTGATGGTGGCAATATGATGGGGCAGTTTTGATGGGGACAATTTTGATTGGGCAATTCTGATGGGGCAGTTTTGATGGCAGTATAATGGGGGCAGTTTTGATGGTGGCAATATGATGGGGCAGTTTTGATCGGGCAGTTTTGATGGTGGCAATATGATGGGGCAGTTTTGATGGGGCAATTCTGGTGGGGCAATTCTGATGGGGCAGTTTTGATTTTGGCAATATGATGGGGCAGTTTTGATGGGGCGATTCTGATGGGGCAGTTTTGATGGCAGTATGATAGGGGCAGTTTTGCTGGGGGCCGTTTTAGCAATTCAGCTATTCAGCATTCCCACGCATTTTCCCCAGGAAATGCATTTTCTAGTTATTTTTTACTATTTAATTTTATTCCGTACGTTTTTTGGCTCTGCGTAACTTCTGCATACTTTTAGCTATTAAAACCAATCAACTATTAAAATGTTCGTCTCTTTCAGCTGATGATGGGTTTTTTATAACTTTTTTTCTACTATTTATACTTTTTAAAAATATTAAGCTTTTTAACACTTTTTTTTAACATTGAAGTCAATGGGAGCATGCTTCAGATCCTTAAAATCTTCCGCTCCCAAAAGTTTCAGCTCCTTCATACTTTCACCTACAGATGCCAAACAAACTTTAAAATGTGCACAAAATATTCAGCTATCAAGCTATATCTTTTCAGTTTGATATCTTTTACAGTTTTTGTGAAAAAGCTGTTTGTTTAGTGGTCATTTCAGGAAATTTTAGCTATTACACAGGGTGTACTGTGTTGCTTTTGTTGCCATGGTTACCAAAGCTTCTATTATACACAGGGGGGAGGTGGCTGGAGCATCTCAACTCTGATTACCGAGCCCGGGGGAGGGGACAGACACATCATGTACTGATTTATAATAGAGGAATATGATGGGGCAGTGTTGATGGTGGCAATATGATGGGGCAGTTTTGATGGGGACAATTTTGATGGAGCAGTTTTGATGGGGACAATTTTGATGGTGCGGTTTTGATGGTGGCAATATGATGGGGCAGTTTTGATGGTGGCAATATGATGGGGCAGTTTTGATGGGGCAATTCTGATGGGGCAGTTTTGATGATGGCAATATGATGGGGCAGTTTTGATGGGGCAATTCTGATGGGGAAGTTTTGATGGTGGCAATATGATGGGGCAGTTTTAATGGGGCAATTCTGATGGGGCAGTTTTGATGGTGGCAATATGATGGGGCAGTTTTGATGGGGACAATTTTGATGGGGCAGTTTTGATGGCAATATGATGGGGGCAGTTTTGATGGGGGCCATTTTAGCAATTCGGCTATTCAGCATTCCCACGCATTTTCCCCAGGAAATGCATTTTCTAGTTTTTACTAGTGGGAATGCTTTAGAGGTGGGGGCGGGGTTAACCACCCATTATGTAACCCCGCCCGTTCTGACATCACGGGGAATGCCACAGGGAAGTCCCGTCAAGTCCCTGTGCGTCAGAGGGGGGCGGGATCACCGGGTGGCCACACCCCCCATTATTTAAGAACCATCAGAAGAGGAGAAGCATCACACAGCGGGAGCCTCCCACCATGCCATCATGGATGCGGAGCGGCCCGAGGAGAAGAAGGGAAGAAGACACCGTGGAGCAAGATGCCGGGCGAGAACATCGGAGGAAGAACCAGAAGAACCAGAAGAAGAAGAAGATGGAGGAAGAAACCGAAGGAAGATAGAAGATAGAAGATAGAAGAAGCATTTAAATAAAGGATTTGTCAAAAACTGTCTCTTGTCATTTTAACATTTTTGACAGTTTTTTTGTGAAAAGGTAGGCCCTTACCATTTCACACAGGGGGGAGGACCAGGATCTGGGTGTCCCCTTGTTAAAAGGGGCTTCCAGATTCCGATAAGCCCCCCGCCCGCAGACCCCCACAACCACCGGGCAAGGGTTGTGGGGATGAGGCCCTTGTCCCCATAAACATGGGGACCAGGTGTTTTGGGGAGCTACCCCAAAGCACCCTCCCAATGTTGAGGGCATGTGGCCTGGTACGGTTTTTATTTTGGCGCGGGGTTCCCCTTAAAATCCATACCAGGCCTGAAGGGTCTGGTATAGATTTTGAGGTGGACCCCACGCCATTTTTTTTATTAATTTTGGCCAGGGTTCTCCCTAATATCCATACCAGACCTGAAGGGCCTGGTATGGAATTTAGGGGGCCCCCACGTCATTTTTTTTTTAAATTTTGGTTCGGGGTTCCCCTGTGGGGAATTCTCATGCCATTTCTATCAATGAACTTTTATATGTATTGTCAGACCGGCAATTCATTAATAGCCGCGAGTAGTTTTAAATTACTTTTTTCCTTTGAAATGTAATTTTGCTGTCAGACTGTTCTAAACACGGGAAACATACGCCCCTTTACAGGCATACTATAGACACCCCCCAGGTACAAAATTTAAAGGAATATTACACTTTTATTGTTTCACTTTAAGCATTAATAAAATCACTGCTCCCAAAAAAACGGCCGTTTTTAAAACTTTTTTTTGCATTGATCCATGTCCCGAAACTGGGCAGGACCCAGGTCCCCAAACACTTTTATGACAATAACTTTCATAAAAGCCTTTAAAATTAGCACTTTTGATTATTCATGTTCGTGTTCCATAGACTTTAACGGTGTTCGCGTGTTCGAACTAATTTTTTGCCTGTTCGCAAGTTCTGGTGCGAACCGAACAGGGGGGTGTTCAGCTCATCCCTAATCCAGAACATATTAAAGAAAATAAAAGATATAATCAGTCAGCGCAAACCTCAATACAACAATCTAAACTAGAAAAGCTACAATTTCTGGGGAAATTGTGTGAAGTGTTCTCGCCTCCTCCTACAGTAGTTTACAACTGGAGTTGGTGGAGTAACTGGGTGGAGTGGCTTGAGTAAGTGTTAAAAAGCTTAATATTTTAAAAAGTATAAATAGTAGTAAAAAAGTTTAAGAAGTCCCATCATTAGCTGAGCTGAATATTTTTTTCAAAATTTTTTTTTTTTTAATAATTTTTTTTTCAAAAATTTTTTTTTTTCAAAAATTTTTTTTTTCAAAAATATTTTTTTTTTCAAAAGCTTTTTTTTATCAAATTTTTTTTTTCAAAAATGTTTTTTTTTTTTCAAAAATTATTTTTCTTTTTTTTAATTTTTTTTTTTTTTCATAGGGTGGTCATAATGTTTTGGCTGATCATGTTGTGGTCATGATGTTTTGGCTGATAATGGGGTGGTCATAAATTATTTGGCTGATCATGGGGGGTCATAATGTTTTGGCTGAGCATGTTGTGGTCATAATATTTTGGCTGATCATGGGGTGGTCATAATGTTTTAGCTGATCATGGGGGTCATAATATTTTGGCTGATCATGGGGTGGTCATAATGTTTTAGCTGATCGTGGGGTTGTCAGCTTTTGTCACCTCCCACTTTAGTTTTGAACATTTCGCCATTCATTCCTATGGGACCAATTTCGCCGCAAAAACGACGATGTTTTGTGAACCATTCGGCGAAACGTTCCACAAAGTAATAGCACACCAATCCACACGAACAATCGTTTCAGTATACTACTGTCTATGTAGTGTAAAAGCTGTGGGAGGAGTTAGGGTGGTAAATTTGGCTATAATAAGAATAATAGCCAATATACAAAAATATAAAAATCACCTATCCAAAATAAAACAATTGAGATCAAATTCAACATTTACAGTGCCTTGAAAAAATATTCATACCCCTTGAAATTTTTCCACATTTTCTCATGTTACAGCCAAAAATGTAAATGTATTTTATTCGGATTTTATTTGATAGACCAACACAAAGTGGCACATAATTGTGCTGTGGAAAGGAAATGATAAATGGTTTTCCAATTTTTTTACAAATAAATTTGTGAAAAGTGTGGCGTGTATTTGTATTCAGCCCCCCGAGTCAATACTTTGTAGAACTACCTTTCACTGCAATTACAGCTGCAAGTCTTTTTGGGGATGTCTCTACCAGCTTTGCACATCTAGAGAGTGACCATTTTTGCCCATTCTGCTTTGCAAGATAGCTCAAGCTGTGTCAGATTGGATGGAGAGCATCTGTGAACAGCAATTTTCAAGTCTTGCCACAGATTCTCAATTGGATTTAGGTCTGGGCTTTGACTGGGTCATTCTAACACATGAATATGCTTTGATCCAAACCATTCCATTGTAGCTCTGGCTGTATGTTTAGGGTCATTGTCCTGCTGGAAGGTGAACCTCCGCCCCAGTCTCAAGTCTTTTGTAGAATCTAACAGGTTTTCTTCTAAGATTGTCCTGTATTTGGCTCCATCCATCTTCCCATCAACTCTGACCAGCTTCCCTGTCCCTGCTGAAGAAAAGCATCCCCACAACATGATGCTGCCACCACCATGTTTCAAGGTGGGGATGGTGTGTTCAGGGTGATGTGTAGTGTTAGTTTTCTGCCACACATAGCATTTTGCTTTTGGGCCAAAAAGTTACATTTTGGTCTCATCTGACCAGAGCACCTTCTTCCACATGTTTGTTGTGTCCCCCACATGGCTTTTCACAAACTGCAACGGGACTCCTTATGACTTTCTTTCAACAATGGCTTTCTTCTTGTCACTCTTCCATAAAGGCCAGATTTGTGGAGAGCACGACTAATAGTTGTCTTGTGACAGATTCTCCTACCTGAGTTATGGATCTCTGCAGCTCATCCAGAGTTACCATGGGCCTCTTGGCTACTTCTCTGATAAATGCTCTCCTTGCCCGGCCTGTCAGTTTAGGTGGACGGCCATGACTTGGTATCCATGACTTGCAGTTGTGCCATATTCTTTCCATTTTCGGATGATGGACTGAACAGAGCTCCGTCAGATGTTCAAAGCTTGGGATGTTTTTTATAACCTAACTCTGCTTTAAACTTCTCCACAACTTTATCCCTGACCTGTCTGGTGTGTTCCTTGGCCTTCATGATGCTGTTTGTTCACTAAGATTCTCTAAAAAAACATCTGAGGGCTTCACAGAACAGCTGTATTTATATTGAGATTAAATTAAACACAGGTAGCAACTAATTAGGTGACTTCTGAAGGCAATTGGTTCCACTAGATTTTAGTTAGGGGTATCAGAGTAAAGGGGGCTGAATACAAATGCAGGCCACACTTTTCACATATTTATTTGTAGAAAATGTTGAAAACCATTTATCATTTTCCTTCCACTTCACAATTATTTGCCACTTTGTGTTGGTTTATCAAATAAAATCCTAATAAAATAAGTTTACATTCTTGGGTGTAACATGACAAAATGTGGAAAATTTTAATGGATATGAATACTTTTTCAAGGCACTGTAATCCCAAAGGCCGGAGAACTTTTGTCTCGAAAAGCCTGAAGGTTTCCCTTTGACTCAAACGCCTGAAAAAATCCACCCCCTTCCCCCCTTCAATGTTTACCAGCTTTTTCTATTCCCCAGAATTTGAGACATCTGGGGTCTCTACCATGATGATGAATCTGGGGTCTCTACCATGATGATGACTGAAGCGTCTGGACACATTGTGGGTCTTAAGGCCTTTTTTTAATATTACTAACGTGTTCACTTATCCGTATACTAAGTGACCTCTTTGTGCGGGTAACATATTGGAGGCCACAATCGCACTCCAACATGTAAACCACACCCTCTGTGTTACAAGTTATAAGATCCTTAACGCTTAATCCTTCTTATTAGTAACAAAAGAAGAGAAATCTTTACATTTCTTTATGTTGTTGTGGGCATGTCTGTCAGGTCACTTGAGTCCAGGTGACAGATGCATCCCTTTGGAATCTGGAGTGCACCGCAAGGTAGTGGACCCTACGGCTGACTGCTACGGATGGAGCTCTAGGTGATAGAGGAGAGCAGGTACTCTGTAGTACCAACACGTATATGATGCTGGGAGCTAGAGCATGAGATTTCCTAGGACGCGGAATCTAAGAGCCATCAGGTGTTCACCAAAGTCCCCTAGTAGTGAGGATGGATTTAGCTGCAGTCTGGCTCCAGGTCGCGACCCCTAGGGCCTCCAAGCTCATGCTCACGGTAGACTACAGGGAGGTAGAGTGGAAGCAGCAGACTGCGACAACAAAGGATAGACAAAAGTCGGGGCAACAAGCAGGTAAGGATAGTCAAGAAAAAGCCAAGATCGGTAACTGGAATCAGACGTAGCACACAGAGCAAGTAGCACATGGAAGCCAAAAACACAATATTGATCAGCAAGACTGGCTTGCAGTGCACAGGTTAATATAGAGTTCCCTGGTAGGGGCTGGGGTGGAGTCATGCTTTGAGGAGAGATTACTTAAGCAACCAGGTGAGAGTGGCTGGCCTCTAAAGCTAAACACATGGAGAGGTAAGCTGACAGACAAACATTACTGCATATCCATGACAATGTCTGCACGCTAAACGTCTGCACGCATAAAAACCAGACATAAACCCAAATAACTGATTATTTTTAATCACAGGAGGGTCCACTACCCCAGGGGCAACTAAATCACTTAACACTGGGGCCCTACGATAAATTAACTGAGGACATGCAGGCAGACCGATCCCAAATTGCGATCTTTAATAAAATACACCAATGCTTATTTATTATCATTTCAAGCTTCTTGTTGCAAATTATAATCCAGCACTACCTTGTATTCATGTTTTAGTTCCTTAAGTTTCTTGGGACCTAATACTAAATGATTTCTATCCGTGGCTCAGACATTATTAAGTTGCTCTTCCAAAACATTCCTCTGGTACCCTTTTTTGATAAATCTCTCAACTAAAACCTGAGATTGGGAATTAAAGTCAGGTGGAGCAATTCCTTCTCATACGTACAAACTGACCCTTCTGGATATTGCAAATCCACGTCTTATGATGACAACTGTCACAGGGAATGTACCCATTTCTGTCAGTGGGCTCAAAGTAAGTACATGTCCCGAAATGGTCCCCTTCTTTGTAAATTTCCAAATCTAGGAAAACCATACAAACCTTATCTACATTCCAGGACAAATTAATATTTTTTATGTTGGAATTAAGACCTTCCTGGAATTGATGAAGACTATCAAAATCACCTTCCCAGGCCATAAACAGGTCATCAATGTACCTTTTGTAACATTTTAATTGCAAACGAGCCCCCATCGCAACTCCCTTAATTTGTAAGCAAAATTGCTTGTCATACCAGAAATAATTCCAATTCAAACAAAAATCCAGGCATTGGATCAAAAAAGGTATGTTTACATGGAAGAGAGGAATTTTCTAGGGCCCACTTTACAGAGGATACCACATCAAGATGACCTATAATAGTGTACAGGGAACTAACATCCGCTGTTACCAATATACTATCAGGACCACAATTTATAGTATTCAATATTTGTATCATGTGCTTCGTATCTTGTAAATAAGCCTCAGTGTCAAGCACAAGGGGTTTCAAGAAGAAATCAATGTATTGACCCAAATGCGCAGACACCGACTCAATACCATTCACTATAGGCTGGCCTGGTGTAAATTGGGCATCTTGGGAATTTTAGGTAAGAGGTTAATAATCGGAGTCTGACACGTTAAGGGATCCAAATATAAAGCTTCCCTCTTAGAAAGGATATTCTTCTCTTTACCCCTGTCAAAAAGAAGATGTAACTCTTCTTTATATTCGAAGACTGGGTCACATCGTAGGGGTTGATAGGTGTCCACATCCCCCAACAGAAGCCCCATTTCTTCTTTATAAAAAGATTTGCTTAATACCACCAGCCCTCCTCCTGTATCTGCAGGGCGGATCACCACTTATTTTTTACTTTCTAATTATGCTATCCCTTTTTTAATAAACTCTGGGTCCTGAGCTTTTCTTATTCGTAACCCCTCTACATTACTGAGTACCATGTTTTTAAGTACCTCAAGATGTTTGTTGCCAGTATTGAGGGGATTAAACACAGACTTATTGCCCAGGTTTGAATTAAACTCTGATCGGGGTTGCACTAAACTCTCAACTGGTTCTCACAAATTTATTTATACTAATGTAAGTCTGAAACGTATTCATGTTCCTTACCGGGGCAAATTTTAACCCCCTATCAAGTACTTTAAGCTCATCAGTTGATAAGGTGACACCTACTGGTATCTTTTGCTTTTGTACTCTACTTCCTGATCTTCTCCCTCTCTTTCTCTTCATTTTCCCCCTGCCCTCTTCCCAGGGGGGTATACTGATCCGGTCCCTGCCACTGGGGGACTGGAGTATCTAAGAAATCATTCTCCCATTCATCCCATCTATCATATAATGGAGTAAATCTATTGAAAGTTTTGACAGGGTTAGAGAACTGACAAGGATTGTCATAATGCGGGACCTGGTTATATGTGCCACGATGGGACGCTCCTCTCCATCTAGAGCCATTAAAACCACCCCCCCTTTGCTGAGTCCCTCAAGAAGACCCTCCTCGTAGAGAGCGGTCCATCCCTCCCCTTCCAGACACTTTATAACCCCAATCACCTGATTGATGCGCATAAGAAGTGGAAGGATGATATGGGCCATTTCCCCCTACCTTTCCCCCTAGACCCCCCTACCTCGATGGCCTCGAGGTGAGGTAGAGAAGTTTGCACCCCTATTGGTCTGAGCCAAGTTGGACATTGGTTTACTAAGAAGGGACGGAACTAATTGAGTAGAGATCGGAGCTAGAGGAGGAATAGGATCACTAACAGTCATAGCTGGCAGATTAGACTGCCACCTAAAAACATCCTTACACTCAAAATCTCCTGAATCACTGATAAATTTGTCTCTTTTTCAATCATATGAATCCTTATCCCATTTTTGAAGTTTATTTTTAAGTTCTCCGGATGACCTAGAGAATTCAGGAGTATCCTTCAAAGGTTCAATCCTATTCTGTTTCTTCTTAATCTGATTCTCAAGGTTACACATTCTTTTTTGTTTGGGTTTAAGGAGAAAATCTACAACTTTTTTTGCTAAAAAAATCAAACCACTCTTGTGAAGATTCCTCATCAAGTTAAACCATCACTTGGAGGAGGATCCCACCTAAGCCATCAGGGAACAAGCTTTGAAGAGATATACTGCTCAAAAAAAGCAATATCCCACCACGTTTTGATCTTCTTCTCAAAGACATGCCCCAGTTTTTTAAAAGTTTGGGCTAGATCATCGGAAGAGTTTGAGGATTTACTGCCAGAGAAAACCTCATTCAATTTCACTTCTCTCTGTCCTAAGTAATGGAAAATCTCCATTGGAAGTGCAGCTGAAGGTAACAGAATTGAAACAATATAATATAATTAAAAGATATAATTAATTAACGCAAACCTCAGTACAACAATCTAAAAAAAGAATGGTATACTCCAGCTGACCACCTGGGAAATTCTGAAGCCCAAAAAACAAATTAAAGAAACCTTGCAAATATTTAGATTTATGAGTAATTTTACCATGCCTGGGAAGCATCTATCAGACCTCCAGTGTTATGTTAATACGCAGTGGTAATAATTATAACATGGTTAATATCTACTGTATAAAGTGTTAAGACAAGAGTGTCCACTTTCAACAAATTGTTAATCTCACAGGGGAACTTATAGAATTCACACTTAGAAAATACTGTATCTTATGGGAGTATCAGTGGGAGTTTTACCTCCTGCTCGAGCTCCTCGAATTCCTGCCAATCCACCAAGAACCTAGGTATTATTAAGCCTTTGCAGCTGTGTCTTAGTGTTCAAGCAATGTGTTGGTAAAATTCCATTCTCTCACTGATCAGTCAACTCCGATCACGTTGATTAGAAGACAGATTTATTACCAATGTATCGATACACAGGGGTGAGCTCTGTTCACAGCAAGAAATTTCAGCAGAGTCACCCAGAACCCTTTTACACATGTCATTTTATAACAGTATTTGGCAAGCTACCATTGGCTAAGGCACACTGGTGACTCATGGTGCATCGTCAGCTTTATTGTCAAAAACAGTGCCCTTTCACAATATAGCCTAATATGGTAAACTTTTGCTAGTTCTTTAAATATTGTTGTAGGTGTTGGTCGGAACTAAGCAGATTGCATAAACAATAAGTCAGCGCCATTTTAGCTAGGAAAAAAACATATAAGGAACAAGGCAAATATCGATATCACTTATAATTCTTTGCATATTTCTTATCATTCCCTCCTCTGATATCTATATTTGCTTCCTCAATTTATTACTTCAGTGCAGGTCAGTTCCACAAGTGGGTTTTCAGACCTTACTTCATTGAGAGGAGTACTTGCATCATCGTAGATATCTTCTCCTTGGGGAACTGTGTGGTACATTATCCTGGTCATGGCGGTCTCAATTAATCTTTGCGAGAGACCTCGGACACAGGGAATACAACAACAACCACAAATGACTAAGATGGCTAAAATCACGGCAATAGAGATCAAACATGAGGTGGCAAGTCCAGTCCATTTCCCAAACCAACCTTCAAGCCAATTTGTGAATGGATCATCAGTACCTGAGTTTTCCGCTAATTCATTCGATAAAGCTGTCAATCCTTCGAGGGCTCTAGTTACGGATCCTCCAGGAGCTGTAATGTTAGAAATAAAGGTGCAACACATACTACCAAACATTTTACAGACCCCTCCTCTTTCTGCTAGGACCATATCATATGCCATCCTATTCTGCCATGCCGTCAGAGAGGTAGGGGCTAATTGCTCTGTCAATCTCTTAACTGCATCCCTGGTGTAGTTTACAAACCTTTGTTGGTTTTATATATATATATATATATATATATATATATATAAAGTTAATACAGTCAACATTGTTTTTTTTTTTTTACTGTCACCCACCAGAGAAGAGACACAAATCCAGCTGCCACTTGATTCCTAGCTTTGAACTTGCTCGGCACTCCACGCGGAACCCCAATCTCATCTATATAGATCTGGGGGTCAAAAGACCCCGCAGGAGAGGTGTCCCTTCTGCTCCTCCGGTGACCCTTCTTCCAAGGGGACTCTGACAGTAAGCTCAGAGGCATTGCCAGCTATACCAGAGCACAATCCCCTCAGGAATTGGCTGGGATGCTTGCTCTGAGCCTCTTGTCTCCGCATAACCACCAGACGTCCGCCCTCTGGGTGTCGTGCTCAACCCAGTTGTCACCCTCTCCCTTTGCAATTTTGTTAATCCTCTCCATGCAGTAATCATCCGGTAAAGACCCCAAATCTTTGCCACTCTCATTCCCCGGAAGTGCAAAACAAGTAAAGTTGCCAGGGTATGCCGTGACAGCAGGGGGTATCTGAGGTCTCTGAACCAATAAACTTAATGTGTGACAGGGAGTGTTGGTGTCAGGTTTGTATGTTTTTTGATATAGCTTTAGCATACACTCTAAACCATCTGGATCTGTATTGTTATTTAAGGGAAAAGGCACTGTTAGCAGTATAGATTAACCATTCAAGCCATTCATTCTTATCCTGGTATCCTGTTTCTAATGTTATAGCTTCTTCCACTGTGAGATTGGTGAATCTTACTGTGGATCCTAATACCTCTACTTTAAGTCGGTCCTCATTATCTAATTCTTTCTTCTTGTTTGTCTCATTCTTTGGTTTGACTTCAAGAAAGAATTTTCCCAAAGGGTCAGTTCCTGATATCCAAGCTCCTACATGGTATAACCTCTGATCTTCTAGTTTTGGGTCCTTCAGGGAAATCAATAATATATTGCAATTTCTGTACAGGGAGAGTGGGCCGCTTTAGTTATGGTTAATCTATTCTTTAAATCTCCTGCTACTGGGATCTCATATCCCCAATCCTGCTGCAGTTGTCCACATGACTGAATCCCAAGTAGTACACCGGTAGTTCCAGCCAGGTAGCACACGTATTTATCTGCCCAGGTCAGTTTACTTGCTTCTACCTTATCTCCACAATCTGTCATCTGGCAGAAATCCACCTGTATAGTACTGGTGGTTCCATCAACAAAGGTGAGATTCAATGCTCTTCCTGTCTCTTCCCAATTTATTGGTTCCACTATCCTCCCGTGTCTCCTACCTCCCCGTATAGAGGCCTCTCCTAGAGTCACCAATACTCCCACGAGGAACAAAATCCCTACCATCCTATCTGAAGTGAGGGGGGCCTAGATAGGGTCTTTTCTTCACCAAGGTTGAGACAAGCAGACCTTTTATCTGCCTCCCTTTGTATTTGGACTTTCCCCCTCCTTCAGTCTTTCTGTCCCTACTCTGCCTATATTTACCTTTTTACAGTGGGATTGGTGAATCCAGATAGTCCTTTCAGCAGTTCTTACTGCAGTGGGAGTAGTAAGGAGTACTTGATATGGCCCGTCCCACTTAGGGGAGCACCAATGCTTCTTTTTGATCACCTTGATGAGCACCCAGTCTCCGATTTGTACTTTGTCTTCTCCTATGGGCTCTCCTTCTGGAATGGAACACTCTTGGTTAATTTGTTTCTGTTTTAATAACCTTGACATGTATTCTGCTAAGGTTCTCTCCCCTTCCTCTGTGTGGGTTTCATTTGGTAATAAAGGTATTTTATAAGGTCTACCATACATCATTTCAAATGGACTCAGCCCCTCTTTAGTGAGGGTGTTATGCATGCTTAAAATAGCTAGTGGGAGACAGTACATCCAATTTTTCCCTGTCTCTTCCATAGCCTTTTTTAGCTTGCTCTTTAATATCCCATTATGTCTTTCTACGAGCCCTGCTGACTGAGGGTGATATGCACAGTCGTTCTTTTACTTCTATACCCATCACTTCTGTTAGGTGTTTTATAGCCTGATTTACAAAATGTGGACCATTATCGCTATAAATCTTCTCTGGTATCCCAAATCATGAAATGATATCTTTTAGTAAGGCTTTGGATACTGTTAAGGCGTCAGCACTTCCTGTGGGGACTATCTCTACACATGTGGTCAATGCATCAATGATTTCCAAACAATATTTCTTCCTTTTCACATTTGTCTAATTCAATAAAATCCATGCAAATGTGTTGGAATGGATATTGCGGTGTGGGGAACTTCCCTTTCCGTGGTCTTATGCCTCCCTGAGCATTGTGTCTTGCACATATAATGCATTGAGAACAAAAAGTTTTTTGTTTTTTTTTAGTAGTTTGTGAAGCCATAAGCTGTACATACCTTATTTAACATCTCAGTCATCCCCCTGTTTGACACATGAGTTACTCCATGTGTCAATACTGCTGCATACCTAAATAAGGATTTTGGCAACACCAGCTTTCCTTCAGGTGATGTGTAGATGTTATCTATTATTGTGCAACCTTTTGTTTTCCGATATTGTTTCTCCCCAGGGGATACATTCTGCTGTATATCAGTAAGGACTGTATGATCTATCTCTATGATTTCCTGTTCTGTCATGTGTCACTTCTGCATATCCAGTTACACTTGTGCCATCTGGATTTTTCGTACTGGAGCCATCAACAAAAAGTGTCATGTCAGGGTTAGATAACGGTACTTTCCGATAATGTTAAGTGAGGTTGTCTCAAAAGTATTGTCATACAGGAAAGGTGTCGTGCTGGGCTCAAATGTATGGACCAACGGGGCGCGGTCAGTATTGAATACCCAGAAATCCAAGCTCTACAAAAATTTGTCATGCTCAAAAAAAAACATCATTTGTTTCTTTGTTTCTGGCTTCGGCACCTGGTGGAGGGCTCAAATTCTCTCCTCATCCAGGTGTCGACTTTCTTTTGAGATATTATACCCTAAGTATTTGACCTGCTGTTGCCACAACTGGAGTTTAGTTTTATTTACCTTATGCCCTTGGTATAACTGCTTGGTTAACAGCTTGTAAATCCTGTACCATTCTATTGCAGGGCCTATACCCTCCTCTGCTTCCTTCTTAAGGGGGTATCTCCTTCATCACCTTGCACAAAAACTTTACTTTCCCATTTTTTTTTTTTTTCATCACTTTCAAATACTTCTCAGAATGCTTAACATATTGCAAAACATCTAAAACTGATGCAGTTCAGTAAGTAACCAAGTTTTTAACAATGTAATCCTTATGATCCTGTTTTAATCCATTAACAAAAGCTATCTTTAGCTGTTGTTGATATGCACTATTCACATCCTCAGCTTCGGGGAGCCCAGAGAACACTTTAAAAACTTCTCGTAGTTTATTTAGATAATCACTGACACTTTCCATGTCTTCCTTTACAGTCATATTAATCTTTTGCCAGTCAGTTCGTTATACCCATCGAAGATTGCATCTCTGATAGGAGGCAGTCAATCTATCTGTCAAATCTTTGCTGTCAAGGGCCAGTGGTTCCCCTCTTTGTTGAGGGGGCACTGTGGCTACACAGGGGTCCCAATTTCCCTTTACTGATGCCCAATCTGATCCTAGAACCCTCCTTAAGGCCCTTTCCACTTCGACCCCATTTAGCCTATAACTGTTCCTCAGACCTTCCATATTTTCAATGATTTCTGGGGCCCCAAACTTAGGATGTTTAATATGCTCGGTAGCCTTCTGCACGTCACTCTCAGTCCATGGTTTAAAAACAGTCATAGTTAGGGGCTGACCGTTTTGTCTGCCTCTTTGTCCACTAGGGGCAGTTGGGCTTGGCATTTCTCTTTTTTGTTCTCCTTATTCCGCCATTTCTAATCTTTTACTTCTTCTTCTTTTTTTTTTTTTTCATTAGGTCCTAACAATTTAAGCTTATCCACCAACTCCTGACACCCTTTCATAGTTAGTTTACCATTGAATCCCAACTTCCTTTCCCACTTAGCACAATATTTAACAGATTTTGGTTATTTGCTATGCATACATTTCTTATCTCCTTCTAATGGGGAAACTATTCCCCATGTCTCTATTTTTTTTCCTTGAGTTTAGAATACAAGACTGCTAATTCTACTCTCGAACTTTGCCAGAATCTATATAAAACAGCAAACAAAGTCTAAACTCTCCAAACAGGAAATAAACATATATATATACACATACACACACATACACACACATATACATAAAAAACAACTTATACCTTTACCTTATTTACTACAAAGTACAGTTGGTCAAAACAAACAGTATTCTTAACGTTCTGATCAGAATTTTTTTTTTACACACACTCGCACAAAGGAGGAAGTGCACTTAGGTGTCCGTGAGGGGGGGAGGGGAAAGGAGTGAGTGAGTCCAGTCTTTTTTTCTTTTTTTTTTTAACCACAAGTTTGCAGCCAGACAGATCATAAAGCAGGCTTTTTATCAACCTGTAAACCACCAGACTAGCAACCCTTGGATCACAGTAAAGCAAAAATATAAGACTCCCCACACAAAGTTAGCAGTAATGTTAAACATGAGGAGGAAAGAGCGAGAGTTAGTCTCATGATTTAACAAATGCAGCAAAAGTAACAGTGCAGGAAATATTGCTCTTGAGAGAAAAAGAGAAAAACAATTTAACATTCACTTCCTGTTTGTCCCAACCACCACTCAGTTAGAAAAAAAACCTGAAATGGCCACTGTGACTCTCTGTAATCAATCCAAATTACTTGTAGTCACTATTCACAACAATTATCAATCATCTCTCATCTTTCGGTACCTTAAAAATTTTTTTTTTCAATCTGTCTCAGACATCGGGCTACGTCTATTTACCATAGGCAACGTCCCCAAGTGCCTCTGTCTTCGGCCCCTGTGTCACTTAATCAACTTACAGTGCCGGAATACTTAATAAAAACCCAAATCACCTCAAGTAGAAGAGAAAAGAAAAGAAAAGAAGAGAAAAGAAAAAAATCTGTCTTACCTTTCACAGACTCGGAGGACTGGATCAGAAGTCCAGGAGTAGAAGTCAGGTGTGGATCCCAGAACCGACCAGCCTCTTTTTACCACTTAACTTGAGTGGGAGGACCTAGGTCTCGGCGAGAAGGAGTCTGATACTCACCGATATTTTGGACGGAACCGTTCGATCCACCACCTAATCCTTACTTCCGGCTCAAAAGGACCATGATGTTGGTAAAATTCCATTCTCTCACTGATCAGTCAACTCCGGTCACGTTGATTAGAAGACAGATTTATTACCAATGTATCGATACACAGGGGTGAGCTCTGTTCACAGCAAGAAATTTCAGCAGAGTCACCCAGAACCCTTTTATACATGTCATTTTATAAAAGTATTTGGCAAGCTACCATTGGCTAAGGCACACTGGTGACTCATGGTGCATCGTCAGCTTTATTGTCAAAAACAGTGCCCTTTCACAATATGGCCTAATATGGTAAACTTTTGCTAGTTCTTTAAATATTGTTGTAGGTGTTGGTCGGAACTAAGCAGATTGCATAAACAATAAGTCAGCGCCATTTTAGCTAGGAAAAAAACATATAAGGAACAAGGCAAATATCGATATCACTTGTAATTCTTTGCATATTTCTTATCACAATGTGTTTCCCTGCTGAAGCTGTACCCTCCTGTTCCTCTGGTGTTGCTGTTTCTGAGTATTCCCATATCTTGTGTGTTGTTTGATACTGTCTTTATTCTCAGTGTTTTCCTCTGGCTGTGCAGTTATACTCCCTTTGGTTTCTGTCCGTGGATTCCTTAATTTCCTGTTGTTGTGTGTGTGTGTCTCTCTCAGTATAGTCTCTGTGTGTACTCTTCCAGTGTGCTATTTAGTGAAACTGTGCCTGCACGGGTGTGCTAGAGAGCCGCACCCTGGGGGCTGCCTCGTAGTGCAACAGCCACACCTCCAATGGCTCTGGTGAATACTGGGTGGCTCCTTACTCTCTTTCCTTTAGGGATATCTTAAAGGCGTGCAATTTGTTTTGTAATGATTAAGAAAGCAAATTGGAGAATTCCTTATTTTTCCTATTACAGGGAACCCAAGATTCACGCCAGAAACAAATGATAAAATATTTGATAAAGGGAGAAAGATGGAATGGGATGGGATCTCTGTTTACATGAGAGATTTCCTGACTGAAAAATGTAAATTAATCCCATTTGAGACACTTGGAGAACCCCTTGAAATTATCAGTGATTTTTATTTCTTTCTCGTACATCACGGGACACAGAGCCTCGGTAATTACTGATGGGTTATATAGGGTATCACTAGGTGATTGGACACTGGCACACCCTAAACAGGAAGTTCAATCCCCTATATAATCCCTCCCCTTACAGGGATACCTCAGTTTTTTCGCCAGTGTCTTTGGTGTTGGTCGCGTGTAAAGATGTGCTGTGCTGAGCTCCAAAGGGAATATCCTATATCCTATACTGGGGCAAGCCAGGCAAACCGGATCCATTTCAAGGTGTCCTTTCTAGGCCGAATTGGATGGTACCCGGGCCTTGTGTCAGAAGAAACGAGGTTTTACCTGTAACGCTTCTCTTTTTAGAGAGCTGGACCCTGCAATTCAGAATTCGTTTTTTCTAGCCTTATTCTTGGCCGGGTGCTTTACAGGCCCAGAACTGCGGATCCCCCTTTCCATAGGGGGCCCCAGTCTCTGAAGGTTTTCCAAACGGAGCCCACCATGAGAGGTGAAGATTGGGTCTGTATAACAGAACCCTGCAGCTGGATAAGGTAAGGGAGATTCCACAGAATTTTTTAGTTCTAGTAGGTTTCTCCTTTAAGTAAATGTATGCTATGCCTATTGTCGCCACCGGGGGCTGCCAAGAGCACATACCTTCACATGCTTGATTGTCTGTCTCAGTGTTCACGCTGCATAGCTCCTCCAGCCGAGCTCCAGGTAGGATGGGATGGGGGGCTCTTCCTAAGGGATATTCCCCCCAAGATTAGGGGGGCCGCGGTGGTCTGAAAGGCGGTAGTATACCGCACTGCCACTGCCGCTGCCGCCATTACTATTTGGCAGACCCATCACCTGCCGGCCTCTCTCCTTCCTCCTCCACCCCAGCCTCCCCTTCACGCTTGTCCCAGAGGGTCGGCTCGCACGGAAAATCGCACGTTTTTTGAAAAAAACAAGGAGGGGGCAGGGGGGTGGTCAGAGGAGGGGGGGCGGAGCGTTAGCGCAACATCCGGCGTGCTTAGACGCCCACATCGCCGGCTGCACAGGCTATAAGAAGCACACTTTTTCAGGTGCACACAGCCTATGGAGGGACACAGAGCTGACGGTCGCATGTAAGGTGGGACACAGGCATTCCCCAAGCAGCATTTACTTTATTTTATTTATTACTGTATTACTGTATTATTTTTACTTTAATTTAATTTGAGTGGGCATTGGTAGCAGCGGCAGTTGCTGTACGCTCAGCAGTCAGTGTTTTATTTGTGTGATACCTCCACCTTGTTTGCTTTGCACTATGGGCAGAAGAGGTACAAATACCCCAAAAACCAGAGGCTCTAGGGGATCTCTCTCAGGCTCTGAGGACCCCCCTTCTGCAGTGCCTTCCCACCTGAAGGACCTGGGATGGCCGGCCAGAGAGAGCCGTTGGGGTCGGGGGCTGCATCTGCTTCTGGTACTTCAGCCCCTGTATATATTACGCAGGAGGTTTTTTCCTCAACCATTAATGGACTAAAGGAAAGATTAATGGCCTTCACTCATTGGAAGAAAACGCACTAGGTCTTCCTCTGTTACCCAGGACCATCAGGCAGAGGAACTCTGGGAAAAAGGAGAAGAATACCTTTCAGAGGATCGGGATGGGACTGATGATTCCTCTAGCAAACAAGAAACAACGACTCCTGCGCACAGGTGAATCACCATATAAAAGATACGTCAACACAGGCCTTGCTGCCCTCAAGGATGGGGAATCCTAGTGAAAACTGAAATAAAAGAAAAACAGGGGCGCACCAGCCTTGTGTATTAACTTTAAAAACATTTATTAAATAAAATTGGTAAAAAGAAACAACTCACAAGCAATAGGTGGAGGAGGCACAACATAAAGTGTACCGACAGCCAGCATGCGATTTAGGATGAGCGATACCTTCCAAAGATCGTGGAGGGACGCACAGACATTACAATCAGCTAACGCGCTTCGAAGGGAGCGTCCCTTCTTCATCAGAGCTATGCAGTGATCCCTCTTTCAGCAGTCCCTTCTTATAAGTGCCTGAGTGTCAATGAAACAAGGATGGGATATGGGGCTCCTCCCCCTCAGGGGATCCCTCCCTCTTGTGCCCTCCAATCATACAGGCAACACTCCAATTAGTGAACAGAGAATAGTTCGTGTAGTAAATAATAATAATAAAAACAATAATATATATATATATATATATATATATATATATATATATATATATATATATCATATATCATATAATGAAATATATTACAATAAAATAAATTAAAATAATAGTATACCAGAAGCAAGCTGAACCATTGGTGATGAATCGTGGCGTGCTGTGCACACAGAATGCAACAGATGACATTAGCATAAAGTGTAAAGGTAAAAAGTTAGGGTATATTGGCGCTACCTATAAGTATAATATACTGGGATAGCCTAACAGTATATCCCCCCTTACTTATAGTGATGAATATATAAAGTGTGTAGATTATCTAAATTCCCACTGTACTATAAATAGTACCCCAGCAACCAATTATATGCCTACTAATCAAAAATTATGGTAGATATGTAACACACGTCAAGTGTCGCACACCATAGAGGGTCTTACAGCGTCTAGAAAAGAGACCAGAGGCTATATTCCATTGTGTGCATTTACTAAAAACCATATATCAATGCGGTGATGTGCATATAGGTTCCATATACTATATTCATACCATATGCGTTTTGGACATATCTTAAAATCGCATGAAAACAAAACAGCTAGTACAACCACAGAGCATCCAGTAGTCAGATCTCCTATATATATTATAACAGTCCGTATACTGATGTTGCTATGACAATATTCAGATTCCCAATGGTGACTTTGGTGATGAATCAATTTGTCAGGTGACTCTCGTGCTCCCCCTATTGGTTGCCTACTCACCAGCTCCCGGAACCCCACCGGGGGTATAACGCCTGTGGTGTAGTATGCTGGGTCACTCCACTTGCTGCTTCATCTGGTAGATATTACTGTAATCAGCTTCCCAGACCCCACACCGGGGGAATGCTCCTATGTTGGAAAATGGGCCGTCTAGCTGTTGTATAATGTGCTGGGTGACTCCTATATTTTTCAGTCCTTAGAGGCGTTGCTCCCCTCATACATCCAAAAAAGAAGAAAGAGCTTCCATGGCATAATAAAGTATAACCATTTTATTTAAAAAATATATATGCCCACAATACAAAGATACTGGGCTAAAAAATGTTAAGTTCAAACAAACAAGACTAGACCGCAAACAGTGATTTGCAATCAAAAAAAAAAAAATAGATAAAAAGGCAAAATCCAGGTACTGTTATGTGTCTCTGTCCAGATGGATTAGGACAGCAATAGACCTGAACAGTGTAATGTTTAAAAAGTCCCTCCAAAACAGCATAAACAGCGAGGTGGGGGTATGGATCCACCAGCCGCTACACAGCGTCCTCCTCTCTCGTATGCCTTGGAGCTGACTGACAGAGCGTGATGCCGTTGTGCGCGCTTCGTCACATGACGTCCTCAGCAACGGTATCACACTCCTGCTTCTAGTGGGTTTTATAAGGAGAGAGCTTTCATACACAGCCCGCACTTCAGATTCACGGGGCTATGGATATACTTATATCCACTCTAAAATCAATATGTGTATAATGCAGATTAGTCCCCTATTTATTATGTATTAGAACCTTATAAACAATTTGTATATCTAAATTATTATATGTACAAATCATGAAGGCGCTCTCCATTAAACCAAAGAAGATTCATTCACATCTATTATAATATCCAAAACTCCCCCTGCTGGTTCAAAAAGGAACAATAACCAAATTAATTCAATATACCACTAATCCAAGGAAAGTTCCTGAGTATAAAATTAATACATTGTGCTTACATCCAGACATAAAGTGCAGTTTTACTCCCAACATGTGTATTATATATATATTTATATGCTAACCCCTACTTATCTTATCATGAAAAATTATGTATTATAAACTAATAAAATTGTGTTTCATATCAGGAGGTCTAACCTCTCACAAATTGGGAGATATAGTATTAGTCTAAACTCTATATAAAAAATATATCATAACGAATCTAGAAAAATAATTTTATATAAAAATAATAATCGGTGTCCCATGGTAATATCACCCATGTGCTAGTGATTGAATGTGTTGATGAGTGTCAGTATGACGCCATACCATGCATGATCTATATGGGAGTCCTGCATGGTAGGAGTCAAGTCCTGATGTTATAAATATTTGATACCCTAAAGATGTGGGTACCTTATTTAAACTAAACCACCCGTGGTTAAAGGCGTGTACAGAACCCTAAGTCTATGTGAAAGTGTGCTCCTATGGGTAGTTTTTAGAAACTAAATCCCAAAATTAGTAATTAATATATATATATAATACTACCTATATAGGTAACGTAAAGACCTATTCAAAATTGTGTCTATGTATGGGCTAAGTTAGCTCCTGAAAGAGAGAGAGAACCAGGCGCATAGGGAACTAGTTATGATTCCTACATGTCAGCTAAGATGGAGACTAGCTGTACCCCATGTCCATGTATGATAAAAGTGTATGTATATCAAGAATCGGCTATAAAACAGTTCAAATCTATATCCAGGTTGAGGCCCCTAGGCGCCAGGGACCTCAACCTGTATATCCAAGCCGTTTCATTCTGTGAGATGAGGGTAGTCTTATTCCCTCCTCTCCAGTGATTTTTTATGGAATCGATGCCATAGAAAATTAGCCCTGATGGGTCCCTTTTGTGCACTTGATCAAAATGACGTGACAGGTTGTGTTTAGGGAAACCTTTCCTTATATTCTGAATATGCTCTCGGATACGCGCACATAAGGGCCGAGTGGTTCTACCCACATACTGGAGGTGGCAAGGACATTCGATGACATATGTCACGTGAGTGCTATGGCACGTGATCAAGTTTCTGATTTTATATTCTTTATGGTCAACCTTAGATTTAAAGATTTCTCTCCTCCTGGGTACCTTCTTACTAACCCTACAGGGTAAGCATCTCTGGCATTTATAGAATCCTTTTAGATTAGGGAAAATCTCCATTTGTTTAGGGGGGTCGATGACATTATGGACCAGGTGATCACGTAGGTTGGGGGCTCTTCTGTAGACAAAGTTAGGTTTGTTCGGTAATATCTTGGCCAGCACTCTATCCTCCTTGAGGCTAGGCCAATACTTCCTAATAATTTGTTCTAGGCTTTTATATTGGCTATTAAATCCCGTTATGAATGCTATGTCCATTATTTTATTTTTTCTTATATTTTTCGTGAATAGTTGTCTTCTATTCATACCTGCTACAACCGCTTTTAATTTTACCATTTCATCTTTTTTATAGCCTTTTTCACAGAATTGCTCGATCAGCCCATCTGCTTGGGCCAAGAAATCCTCGATGTTGTTGCAGTTTCTACGTAATCTCAGTAGCTGTCCTTTAGGAATATTTCTCTTCCATTGTGGGTGATGACAGCTCGTAGTGGGTATATACCCATTTTTATCAGTGGCCTTAAAATACGTTTTAGTATGCAGTCTGTCTTCATTCTTGAAGATCACTAGATCTAGATATTCAATATGTTGATGGTTCCATTTTCCGGTAAAGGTAAGACCATATCTGTTGTTATTGAGGTTATTTAGAAACTGTTCAAACTCTTCTGGTGTTCCTTCCCAAATTATGAACAGGTCGTCAATATACCTTCGATAGAACTTGAGGTGGGGGTTGTTTCCTGTATATAAATACTCCTCCTCCCACATATTCATCAGGAGGTTTGCTACACTCGGTGCGTAGCGTGCCCCCATTGCGACTCCTTTTTGTTGGACATAATAGTTGTTATTGTGCCAAAAATAGTTACAACTCATTGCCAATTCTAGGCCTTCCAGTATATACTTAATTTGTGATTGTCTCATCTCTGTGTGTTCATGTAAGGCTTTTTCCACACCATGTAGGCCATCTTTTTGCACAATACTGGTGTAGAGAGAATTAACGTCAATTGTAGCAAGTATGTAATTCTGGGCTCCACTAATTTCTTGTAGGTCTTGCAGGAGTTGTGAGCTGTCCCTTAAGTAGGATTTGCCCTTACATACCATTGGTTTTAAAATTTTGTACAAATATTCACCCAACCTTGAAAAAATGGAATTTATCCAACTAACTATGGGTCTTCCAGGGGGCTTCTCCAGCCTTTTATGAATTTTGGGGGTATAGTAGATGACCGGGGTCTTAGTAGAATTTGGTATGAGATATTCAGCTTCTTGGGTGTTGAGTATTCCACTATCTTTCCCTTTTTGTACAAAGGCCTTAAGCTTTTTCATGTACATCTTCTTAGGATTGTTTTTTAATTTCTTATATGTATTCTCCACCTGTAGTAAATTGTTCATTTCCTCTTCATAATCTTCCTTATTCAGGATCACCAGTCCTCCCCCCTTGTCTGCCGGTCGTATAACCACCTCATTCTTTTTGCTCAGTCCTCTAATTGTTTTCCAAATCTTTTTGGTTTTATGGTTGTTATTCTTTTCCAATTTTCTTACATCTTCTTCCACCATTTTTTCAAATGCTGCCATGCATTGGTTCCCTGGGGTATTCGGTTTGAAAATCGATTTATTCTTAAGTTGGGTATGTAGGTAAACCGATTCGGTGTTTATTCGTGTGTCTTTATTTTCGGCAAAGTGTTTCTTTAGATTGAGTTTCCTCATAAATTTCTTGAGATCTATATATGTTTGAAACTCATCCAGGGGTTTTTCTGGTGCATACTTCAATCCTAGGTCCAAAATCTTCATCTCCTCTTGGGTAAATTGGACTTTGCTTAAGTTATAGATACCCTTACCTAATATTCCCTTCTCCTTTTTCTTTCTCCCCCCTCTTGTTCCTCTGGTCTGCTTCTTCTTCCGGTGGGTCTTTGGGTAGGTGCTGTGTTCCCCCCGTGTTGGTTGTCCCGCTCTTTCCTGGGGTATCCATATGTTCTCTGGTCTTGATATGCTCCTTGAGGTCGATCGATCCATGGTCCTCCATAGCCTTCTCTGTTCGTGTTCCTCCCTCTCCACATCTGATTCCTGTAAGGGACTCGGGCCTTCCATTTCCCTGGTGGTCTGTCTCTTGGACCTCCCCTGGGAAAAACCCTTTCATCTTCATAATTCTGTCTGTATTGAACACCTGCACGATCTTCATTCCTTCTCTCATAGTGGGGATAATTTCGCTCCCTCAATACAGAGTATTGATTATGCGTAGGTATATTGAATCTTGGTGTACGTGGAGTTCCATATTGAGTGTGTTGTTGGTAGTTTAATCTTCTGTTTTCTGGTCTATCTGGAAAACTATTAGGTGTCCTATGTGGTAGATAGTGCATAGGTAGAGGGTTGCTCCCAGTTGTCCTCTGTGGGGTATTGTAGGTAGATATATCAATAGATGTATCAATGGAGGTATCCCCCTCATCAGGTAGTTCTTCCACTATCATATCTTCTACCTCTACATTGGCCAGCTGCCATTTATATACTTGTGTATTATTATAGTCTACCACATCACGTTTGTATTTCTTTAATTTCTTTGCTTGTATGTTAGTGTCATATTTTTTAATAATATCCTGAAGCTCCTTCTCCTTATCTTTATATTCCTTCTGATTGGCATAGGGTATTAGTTGGTCCTTGATCTCTGTTATATGGGCCTCTATCCCTTTTAATTTAAATTTTCTTCTTTTAACAATTTTGTGTAATAGTTCATTTTCACATCCATTGAAAAAAGAATACCATTCCTCCATGAGATCTGGGTCCCCAATGCCATCGTTAGGGTTAATATCCCATCGGAGTCTCCTTGGGGTCATTTTAGCTTTGATATATGTTTCTAAAGTGGCTATGTCCCACCACACCCTTAATTGTTTTTCCATGGTGTGTCTTAATTGTTTCATTAGGCCTTGCATGTCATGGGTATTCACCACTACCTCCTGATTAAATAGACCTGCAAGGTCAACATTTCTATTCCCCATATAGCCAAAAATGTCCATAGCAGCAGTTGGAAAACGCACCTAGGTGCGATTAAACAAATTAAATAGTGACAGAACTGCGCTTTAGGGCTTGGCTATAAGGTCAGAAAACAAAGATTGCTGCCTCCCTTTCCACAAAGTCCCTATAAGGTACTTTGCATAATATATAAAGGTAAAAAGTTAGGGTATATTGGCGCTACCTATAAGTATAATATACTGGGATAGCCTAACAGTATATCCCCCCTTACTTATAGTGATGAATATATAAAGTGTGTAGATTATCTAAATTCCCCTTATGGTATAAATAGTACCCCAGCAACCAATTATATGCCTACTAATCAAAAATTATGGTAGATATGTAACACACGTCAAGTGTCGCACACCATAGAGGGTCTTACAGCATCTAGAAAAGAGACCAGAGGCTATATTCCATTGTGTGCATTTACTAAAAACCATATATCAATGCGGTGATGTGCATATAGGTTCCATATACTATATTCATGCCATATGCGTTTTGGACATATCTTAAAATCGCATGAAAACAAAACAGCTAGTACAACCACAGAGCATCCAGTAGTCAGATCTCCTATATATATTATAACAGTCCATATACTGATGTTGCTATGACAATATTCAGATTCCCAATGGTGACTTTGGTGATGAATCAATTTGTCAGGTGACTCTCGTGCTCCCCCTATTGGTCGCCTACTCACCAGCTCCCGGAACCCCACCGGGGGTATAACGCCTGTGGTGTAGTATGCTGGGTCACTCCACTTGCTGCTTCATCTGGTAGATATTACTGTAATCAGCTTCCCAGACCCCACACCGGGGGAATGCTCCTGTGTTGGAAAATGGGCCGTCTAGCTGTTGTATATTGTGCTGGGTGACTCCTATATTTTTCAGTCCTTAGAGGCGTTGCTCCCCTCATACATCCAAAAAAGAAGAAAGAGCTTCCATGGCGTAATAAAGTATAACCATTTT
Organism: Aquarana catesbeiana; assembly: GCF_042186555.1. Lineage (NCBI taxonomy): Eukaryota > Metazoa > Chordata > Amphibia > Anura > Ranidae > Aquarana > Aquarana catesbeiana. The sequence continues at coordinate 256,353,008 of NC_133330.1, forward strand.
ATTTAAAAAATATATATGCCCACAATACAAAGATACTGGGCTAAAAAATGTTAAATTCAAACAAACAAGACTAGACCGCAAACAGTGATTTGCAATCAAAAAAAAATAAATAAATAGATAAAAAGGCAAAATCCAGGTACTGTTATGTGTCTCTGTCCAGATGGATTAGGACAGCAATAGACCTGAACAGTGTAATGTTTAAAAAGTCCCTCCAAAACAGCATAAACAGCGAGGTGGGGGTATGCATCCACCAGCCGCTACACAGCGTCCTCCTCTCTCGTATGCCTTGGAGCTGACTGACAGAGCGTGATGCCGTTGTGCGCGCTTCGTCACATGACGTCCTCAGCAACGGTGTCACACTCCTGCTTCTAGTGGGTTTTATAAGGAGAGAGCTTTCATACACAGCCCGCACTTCAGATTCACGGGGCTATGGATATACTTATATCCACTCTAAAATCAATATGTGTATAATGCAGATTAGTCCCCTATTTATTATGTATTAGAACCTTATAAACAATTTGTATTTCTAAATATACCACTAATCCAAGGAAAGTTCCTGAGTATAAAATTAATACATCGTGCTTACATCCAGACATAAAGTGCAGTTTTACTCCCAACATGTGTATTATATATATATTTATATGCTAACCCCTACTTATCTTATCATGAAAAATTATGTATTATAAACTAATAAAATTGTGTTTCATATCAGGAGGTCTAACCTCTCACAAATTGGGAGATATAGTATTAGTCTAAACTCTATATAAAAAATATATCATAACGAATCTAGAAAAATAATTTTATATAAAAATAATAATCGGTGTCCCATGGTAATATCACCCATGTGCTAGTGATTGAATGTGTTGATGAGTGTCAGTATGACGCCATACCATGCATGATCTATATGGGAGTCCTGCATGGTAGGAGTCAAGTCCTGATGTTATAAATATTTGATATCCTAAAGATGTGGGTACCTTATTTAAACTAAACCACCCGTGGTTAAAGGCGTGTACAGAACCCTAAGTCTATGTGAAAGTGTGCTCCTATGGGTAGTTTTTAGAAACTAAATCCCAAAATTAGTAATTAATATATATATAATACTACCTATATAGGTAACGTAAAGACCTATTCAAAATTGTGTCTATGTATGGGCTAAGTTAGCTCCTGAAAGAGAGAGAGAACCAGGCGCATAGGGAACTAGTTATGATTCCTACATGTCAGCTAAGATGGAGACTAGCTGTACCCCATGTCCATGTATGATAAAAGTGTATGTATATCAAGAATCGGCTATAAAACAGTTCAAATCTATATCCAGGTTGAGGCCCCTAGGCGCCAGGGACCTCAACCTGTATATCCAAGCCGTTTCATTCTGTGAGATGAGGGTAGTCTTATTCCCTCCTCTCCAGTGAGCATATCAAGACCAGAGAACATATGGATACCCCAGGAAAGAGCGGGACAACCAACACGGGGGGAACACAGCACCTACCCAAAGACCCACCGGAAGAAGTAGCAGACCAGAGGAACAAGAGGGGGGAGAAAGAAAAAGGAGAAGGGAATATTAGGTAAGGGTATCTATAACTTAAGCAAAGTCCAATTTACCCAAGAGGAGATGAAGATTTTGGACCTAGGATTGAAGTATGCACCAGAAAAACCCCTGGATGAGTTTCAAACATATATAGATCTCAAGAAATTTATGAGGAAACTCAATCTAAAGAAACACTTTGCCGAAAATAAAGACACACGAATAAACACCGAATCGGTTTACCTACATACCCAACTTAAGAATAAATCGATTTTCAATCCGAATACCCCAGGGAACCAATGCATGGCAGCATTTGAAAAAATGGTGGAAGAAGATGTAAGAAAATTGGAAAAGAATAACAACCCTAAAACCAAAAAGATTTGGAAAACAATTAGAGGACTGAGCAAAAAGAATGAGGTGGTTATACGACCGGCAGACAAGGGGGGAGGACTGGTGATCCTGAATAAGGAAGATTATGAAGAGGAAATGAACAATTTACTACAGGTGGAGAATACATATAAGAAATTAAAAAAAAATCCTAAGAAGATGTACATGAAAAAGCTTAAGGCCTTTGTACAAAAAGGGAAAGATAGTGGAATACTCAACACCCAAGAAGCTGAATATCTCATACCAAATTCTACTAAGACCCCGGTCATCTACTATACCCCCAAAATTCATAAAAGGCTGGAGAAGCCCCCTGGAAGACCCATAGTTCGTGGGATAAATTCCATTTTTTCAAGGTTGGGTGAATATTTAGACAAATTTTTAAAACCAATGGTATGTAAGGGCAAATCCTATTTACGGGACAGCTCACAACTCCTGCAAGACCTACAAGAAATTAGTGGAGCCCAGAATTACATACTTGCTACAATTGACGTTAATTCTCTCTACACCAGTATTGTGCAAAAAGATGGCCTACATGGTGTGGAAAAAGCCTTAACACACAGAGATGAGACAATCACAAATTAAGTATATACTGGAAGGCCTAGAATTGGCAATGAGTTGTAACTATTTTTGGCACAATAACAACTATTATGTCCAACAAAAAGGAGTCGCAATGGGGGCACACTACGCACCGAGCGTAGCAAACCTCCTGATGAATATGTGGGAGGAGGAGTATTTATATACAGGAAACAACCCCCACCTCAAGTTCTATCGAAGGTATATTGACGACCTGTTCATAATTTGGGAAGGAACACCAGAAGAGTTTGAACAGTTTCTAAATAACCTCAATAACAACAGATATGGTCTTACCTTTACCGGAAAATGGAACCATCAACATATTGAATATCTAGATCTAGTGATCTTCAAGAATGAAGACAGACTGCATACTAAAACGTATTTTAAGGCCACTGATAAAAATGGGTATATACCCACTACGAGCTGTCATCGCCCACAATGGAAGAGAAATATTCCTAAAGGACAGCTACTGAGATTACGTAGAAACTGCGACAACATCGAGGATTTCTTGGCCCAAGCAGATGGGCTGATCGAGCAATTCTGTGAAAAAGGCTATAAAAAAGATGAACTGGTAAAATTAAAAGCGGTTGTAGCAGGTATGAATAGAAGACAACTATTCACGAAAAATATAAGAAAAAATAAAATAATGGACATAGCGTTCATAACGGGATTTAATAGCCAATATAAAAGCCTAGAACAAATTATTAGGAAGTATTGGCCTATCCTCAAGGAGGATAGAGTGCTGGCCAAGATATTACCGAACAAACCTAACTTTGTCTACAGAAGAGCCCCCAACCTACGTGATCACCTGGTCCATAATGTCATCGACCCCCCTAAACAAATGGAGATTTTCCCTAATCTAAAAGGATTCTATAAATGCCAGATATGCTTACCCTGTAGGGTTAGTAAGAAGGTACCCAGGAGGAGAGAAACCTTTAAATCTAAGGTTGACCATAAAGAATATAAAATCAGAAACTTGATCACGTGCCATAGCACTCACGTGACATATGTCATCGAATGTCCTTGCCACCTCCAGTATGTGGGTAGAACCACTCGGCCCTTATGTGTGCGTATCCGAGAGCATATTCAGAATATAAGGAAAGGTTTCCCTAAACACAACCTGTCACGTCATTTTGATCAAGTGCACAAAAGGGACCCATCAGGGCTAATTTTCTTTGGCATCGATTCCATAAAAAATCACTGGAGAGGAGGGAATAAGACTACCCTCATCTCACAGAATGAAACGGCTTGGATATACAGGTTGAGGTCCCTGGCGCCTAGGGGCCTCAACCTGGATATAGATTTGAACTGTTTTATAGCCGATTCTTGATATACATACACTTTTATCATACATGGACATGAGGTACAGCTAGTCTCCATCTTAGCTGACATGTAGGAATCATAACTAGTTCCCTATGCGCCTGGTTCTCTCTCTCTTTCAGGAGCTAACTTAGCCCATACATAGACACAATTTTGAATAGGTCTTTACGTTACCTATATAGGTAGTATTATATATATATATTAATTACTAATTTTGGGATTTAGTTTCTAAAAACTACCTATAGGAGCACACTTTCACATAGACTTAGGGTTCTGTACACGCCTTTAACCACGGGTGGTTTAGTTTAAATAAGGTACCCACATCTTTAGGGTATCAAATATTTATAACATCAGGACTTGACTCCTACCATGCAGGACTCCCATATAGATCATGCATGGTATGGCGTCATACTGACACTCATCAACACATTCAATCACTAGCACATGGGTGATATTACCATGGGACACCGATTATTATTTTTATATAAAATTATTTTTCTAGATTCGTTATGATATATTTTTTATATAGAGTTTAGACTAATACTATATCTCCCAATTTGTGAGAGGTTAGACCTCCTGATATGAAACACAATTTTATTAGTTTATATGACATAATTTTTCATGATAAGATAAGTAGGGGTTAGCATATAAATATATATATAATACACATGTTGGGAGTAAAACTGCACTTTATGTCTGGATGTAAGCACAATGTATTAATTTTATACTCAGGAACTTTCCTTGGATTAGTGGTATATTGAATTAATTTGGTTATTGTTCCTTTTTGAACCAGCAGGGGGAGTTTTGGATATTATAATAGATGTGAATGAATCTTCTTTGGTTTAATGGAGAGCGCCTTCATGATTTGTACATATAATAATTTAGATATACAAATTATTTATAAGGTTCTAATACATAATAAATAGGGGACTAATCTGCATTATACACATATTGATTTTAGAGTGGATATAAGTATATCCATAGCCCCGTGAATCTGAAGTGCGGGCTGTGTATGAAAGCTCTCTCCTTATAAAACCCACTAGAAGCAGGAGTGTGATACCGTTGCTGAGGACGTCATGTGACGAAGCGCGCACAACAGCATCACGCTCTGTCAGTCAGCTCCAAGGCATAAGAGAGAGGAGGACGCTGTGTAGCGGCTGGTGGATCCATACTCCCACCTCGCTGTTTATGCTGTTTTGGAGGGACTTTTTAAACATTACACTGTTCAGGTCTATTGCTGTCCTAATCCATCTGGACAGAGACACATAACAGTACCTGGATTTTGCCTTTTTATCTATTTATTTATTTTTTTTTGTAAATCACTGTTTGCGGTCTAGTCTTGTTTGTTTGAATTTAACATTTTTTAGCCCAGTATCTTTGTATTGTGGGCATATATATTTTTTAAATAAAATGGTTATACTTTATTACGCCATGGAAGCTCTTTCTTCTTTTTTGGATGTATGAGGGGAGCAACGCCTCTAAGGACTGAAAAATATAGGAGTCACCCAGCACAATATACAACAGCTAGACGGCCCATTTTCCAACATAGGAGCATTCCCCCGGTGTGGGTTCTGGGAAGCTGATTACAGTAATATCTACCAGATGAAGCAGCAAGTGGAGTGACCCAGCATACTACACCACAGGCGTTATACCCCCGGTGGGGTTCCGGGAGCTGGTGAGTAGGCAACCAATAGGGGGAGCACGAGAGTCACCTGACAAATTGATTCATCACCAAAGTCACCATTGGGAATCTGAATATTGTCATAGCAACATCAGTATATGGACTGTTATAATATATATTGGAGATCTGACTACTGGATGCTCTGTGGTTGTACTAGCTGTTTTGTTTTCATGCGATTTTAAGATATGTCCAAAACGCATATGGTATGAATATAGTATATGGAACCTATATGCACATCACCGCATTGATATATGGTTTTTAGTAAATGCACACAATGGAATATAGCCTCTGGTCTCTTTTCTAGACGCTGTAAGACCCTCTATGGTGTGCGACACTTGACGTGTGTTACATATCTACCATCATTTTTGATTAGTAGGCATATAATTGGTTGCTGGGGTACTATTTATAGTACAGTGGGAATTTAGATAATCTACACACTTTATATATTCATCACTATAAGTAAGGGGGGATATACTGTTAGGCTATCCCAGTATATTATACTTATAGGTAGCGCCAATATACCCTAACTTTTTACCTTTACACTTTATGCTAATGTCATCTGTTGCATTCTGTGTGCACAGCACGCCACGATTCATCACCAATGGTTCAGCTTGCTTCTGGTATACTATTATTTTAATTTATTTTATTTTATTGTAATATATTTCATTATATGATATATATATATATATATATATATATATATATATATATATATATATATATATATATTATTGTTTTTATTATTATTATTTACTACACGAACTATTCTCTGTTCACTAATTGGAGTGTTGCCTGTATGATTGGAGGGCACAAGAGGGAGGGATCCCCTGAGGGGGAGGAGCCCCATATCCCATCCTTGTTTCATTGACACTCAGGCACTTATAAGAAGGGACTGCTGAAAGAGGGATCACTGCATAGCTCTGATGAAGAAGGGACGCTCCCTTCGAAGCGCGTTAGCTGATTGTAATGTCTGTGCGTCCCTCCACGATCTTTGGAAGGTATCGCTCATCAGGTAGCGCCAATATACCCTAACTTTTTACCTTTATATATTATGCAAAGTACCTTATAGGGACTTTGTGGAAAGGGAGGCAGCAACCTTTGTTTTCTGACCTTATAGCCAAGCCCTAAAGCGCAGTTCTGTCACTATTTAATTAGCATAAAGTGTACCAGATATGAACCATAATAGACTTGGTGGATGGGAAACTCCCACTCCCAAAAACCACCAGTCGCATCAAAAAAATATGCAAGGGTATGGAACTATGAAAGATAAATAAATAAATAAATTGAATCATAAATGTAGATGTATATAGAAAAGAGAGAATACCTACAGCGCCATCTCAGGGGGTAAGTGCAAGTGGGGCGCCACTGCATTGAGTGCACAGCAGGCCGGTAACAGCGTGGCTGTATCCAAGTGGAACGCACGCCGGTGTGATTACGTTCCATGGAGGAAGGGGGCGGGATCCACGTCGCCCCTTCCGTATCTCATACAGCTCACTCACAAGGTGAGCGGCGGAAGACAGCCCAGCGACATGTAACTGGGGGGCGGGACCAGCTTGTAGGGGCCGTCCGCTCACTAAGGCTATTCTAGTGTCAGTCTGGGCTAGCAGCTGCCCCACAAGCAGCGGCCCACCCAAACCAAAGTACCAAAATACCAAATAGCCCCAACAGGAGAACAAAGGGCTCCTACCAACTAATAATATATATATATATATATATATATATATATATATATATATATATATATATATACACCAAGTGGTAAATTGATGAAAATAATGATGGCAATAGTGATGTAAATACTGTTAAAAAAAAGATTGATAAAGAATTCATAAAAAATTGAAAATTAAAATAAATGGCTGAAATGGTAATCAATATATATTAAATGATGAAATAAGGATGGTGAAATCCGTATTAATACTATATATAGTATAATAATAATATTAATAATAATAATACTGATAACCAAAGGAAGAAAACGCAATAATAATATGATTAAATATCAATCATCTGCCCGCCAGCGCACAAAACACGCACCACATCTACGGCTCTATATATGCATATAAGTGCCCACAAAATAGCACGCCACAACTCAACCACAGGTCAGCAATTGAGAGGACTGTATAACAGAAACCAACCCAATTGGAATTGCACTAAAATGAAGTAAAGGTATGCTGAAGGAGATATGCACATGCAGCAACATACTGCGACTGGAGAAGCAATGTCTGAAACCTGATAATTGCAAATTGCTAGACATACATAAATCTCATTGTATTACAATAAAAGGGGGATAAGTGATCCCTCTCCAGTGTGCAATATGTGCAATAGATGGTTGTGAGAGTGGCTATAAACTAAAATAAAATAAATAACAAAACAATACATGTATTTCACAAATGAAAGAATATCTTGGATGGTGTCACAACTACAATATAATATAAATATATTGGTAATAATCATTAATGATCAACTATTGTCTAGAATTGAATGGATTGAATACAATAGAAATAGATAATAGATAATGCACTGAACCTGTTGCTATGCTAAAGGTAGTGGGGGGAGGGGGGAGAGAGGGGGGGGGTAGGGGAGGCAAGATAGTGGCCAACGAACTCTAAAGGTCAAACAATTTTATGAACCTCAGGATCCTCATTTAACCCCCCAGGGGTCATGCTGCCTAAGGTGAAGATCCAATAGGCCTCGCGTTTGCAGAGCCTCTGGTGTCTTCTACCTCTATCAAGATCACCCCTGATGGACTCAATCCCAAATACTTTCATACCAGACGGATCTCCATGGTGTGCATCATGAAAGTGACGAGGGACAGGGTATTTGACTCGTGTGTTGGTAATATCACATTTGTGCTTGCCAATGCGCACCCTCATGGGGCGAGAGGTGCGGCCAACATAAAGACGCCCACATGGGCAAATAATGCCATAAACCACGTGGTCCATCCCACAGTTGATAAACTGCTTCAAATGGTGGACTCTACCATCATTACCAGTGACAGACTTTTTTCTGTGCCACATGTATTGACAAGTGCCACAGTTCCTAACACTACACTTGTAGCTACCTTTCTGATTGAAAATAGTCGACCAGACATTAGTGGACTTATTCAAGGGTTTCTTCACCATGCTTGGAGCTATCAAGCTTCTTAGATCCCGTGGTTTTTCTATAGACTATATAGGACCGGATCGTGTTTAAGGATATTCCAGTTCTTCTGTAGAATGCTTTGTATTTCAAAAGCTTTGCTTGTATATTGAGTGGAGGACTGGGTTTGTATAGTGTCCTGATGCCTGGCAGAGGTAGACCGTGAATCATGTAGCAGGGGCTCCTCATATAGGTGACCATAATTATTACAGGCAGTTTCAATTAAGGTGGAATCATAACCCTTGTCAATGAATTTGTTCCAAAGGATCTTACTCTGTTCTAGATAGTCACTTTTCATTGTGCAGGTGCGCCTAAGACGGCAGAACTGTCCATATGGGACGTTCCATCTGGGACGATGGTTGCTCTCAGCATGTAGAAAAGAATTACCACTGCTGGGTTTGAAGTGTGTTTTGGAGATGATATTGCCACCAGGGCCATTCCTGAGCTCCAGATCTAAGAAAACAAGGCAGTCACTACTGATGACATGAGTAAACTCAATCCCAAAAGGATTGTCTCTACAGTGCTCAAGGAATGAACATATCTCCTGATCAGATCCATCCCAAATGATAAGGATATCATCGATATACCTGGCAAAGAGGACCAGGTTTGCCCCAAAGGGGTTATTGTTCCAAATGAACAGCTCCTCCCAATAGCCCATAAAAATATTAGCATAGCTAGGGGCGAACCTGGCCCCTATAGCAGTACCCTTAATCTGCAAATAATGCTCTCCAAGAAAAGAGAAGTGGTTGTGTTTGAGGGAGAATTCAACACAATCAAGTATAAACTTCGCCTGCACCGAATTGAGTGCACCTTCTTTGGATAGATAATGATTTACTGCTCTTAGGCCATAGATGTGATCAATCGATGTGTAGAGCGAGGCTACATCTAAAGAAAGCCATCTGTATCTAGGCTGCCATACATAATGCGATAAAATTTCCACATATGGCTCGAATCCCTAACAAAAGATGGAAGATTGGTGACTATTTCATGTAGAAAATGATCAATGTAGCATCCCACATTGCTAGTAATGCTGTCAATGCCTGCAATAATGGGTCTACCAGGGGGATCAACCTCGCTTTTATGCACCTTTGGAATGTGGTAAAAGTGTGGGGTCAGGGTATGTCTGTTATAGAGAAAGTGATACTCATTTTTAGTGAGGACCGCATCTAATAAGGCTTGATCTAAAACTGATTTCAGATCTTTCGTATATTCTATAACAGGGTCACCTTTTAATTTAATGTAGGTACCTGTATCCCCCAATAGCCTCGGCAATATAGTCTTCTCTATTTTGAATAACTAAACTGCCACCTTTATCAGCTTTCCAAATAATGACGTCTTGATTCTGCCTAAGGCTCATGACAGATAGCCCCAGCGGGTCGAGATGTTTATTAAACTTGTTCCCTTTGTTGTTAGCATGGCGGAATCTCATTCTAAAAGATTCGAAGACCATGTCATAGAATGTTGAGATATATTTCCCCTTAGCCCAATGTGGAAAAAAGGAAGATTTCGGGGCAAAGGAAGTGTGGACTATCGCTGTGTCACTGAGGGGCTCACAGGAAGATGGTGGTGAATCACTATGTTCTGCCTCTGCATAAAGTTCCTCTAAAATATTCAGGGCCAAGTCATCATCATTACTCCTATCCAAAGGCGGACTAGACGGCGGTTCTGCATTCCTGATAATTGCAGAGGATTTACCAGTGTCTTTTAGTATTTAGTACCACTGTAAGGTAAGTTTACGTACATATTTGTTGAGATCAACAAATAGTTCAGAAAGATTAGGGACACTAGGAGGGGCATAGTTAAGACCTTTCCTAAGTAGATCAAGGTCAGTGTCAGTGAACACAGAGCTAGATAGATTATAGATCTTAATAGTTGCAAGAGTATGATTTATACTCTGCCTCTTTTTGTGTCTCTTACCGCCTCTTCTGCCTCTTCTAGTTCCTCCTCCCTTTTCCTTGACTTCTTTGTTGACAGAGTGCATGACAGAGGGTTCAACATCTCTTGCTCCGTTGCAATCCCCTCTGACCTTGCAACTTCTGTCTCTAAAAAAGTCAGTGGGGGGGTGTTACGTTGGCAATGCTGCCATTATTAAGATCAAATTCTAGGTTCTCCAAGATGGTAAAGCGATTGTGAGTAACTGTGGAGGGATCAAATGTTATCTCAAGATCAGAGGCTGAAGGGGGAACCACAGGCCTGATTGTAGAAGGCAGTGGTGAGGCTGCATAAGTGGTGGAACAGCGCCTCATGAGAAGTGAGGGGTTAGCAGAACCTCTACCTCCAGCATCCGCTACTCCAGTAGCAGCAGCATTGGGTCGCGGAGGGTCGGCTCGCACGGGAAAGCGCACGTTTTTTGAAAAAAAACGAGGAGGGGGCAGAGGGGTGGTCAGAGGAGGGGGGGTGGAGCGTTAGCGCAACGTCCGGCGTGCTTAGACGCCCACATCGCTGGCTGCACCGGCTATAAGAAGCACACTTTTTCAGGTGCACACAGCCTATGGAGGGACACAGAGCTGACGGTCGCATGTAAGGTGGGACACAGGCATTCTCCTAGACAGCATTTACTTAGAAACATTTAACTAGGCATTGGTAGCAGCGGCAGTTGCTGTACGCTCAGCAGTCAGTGTTTTATTTGTGTGATACCTCCACCTTGTTTGCTTTGCACTATGGGCAGAAGAGGTACAAATACCCCAAAAACCAGAGGCTCTAGGGGATCTCTCTCGGGCTCTGGGGACCCCCCTTCTGCAGCGCCTTCCCCCCCTGAAGGACCTGGGATGGCCGGCCAGGGAGAGCCGTTGGGGTCGGGGGCTGCATCTGCTTCTGGCACTTCAGCCCCTGTATATATTACGCAGGAGGTTTTTTCCTCAACCGTTAATGGACTAGAGGAAAGATTAATGGCCTTAATCGCATCTTCACTCAGTGGAAGAAAATGCACTAGGTCTTCCTCTGTTACCCAGGACCCTCAGGCAGAGGAACTCTGGGAAAAAGGAGAAGAATACCTTTCAGAGGATCGGATGGGACTGATGATTCCTCCTCTGAGCAATCAAGTGGAGAAGGGCTCTCTTCAGCTTCTCAGGATGAGAAGGTCTTAGTACAGATCCTTGCTGGATTGGTCCGCTCCGCATTTAAATTACCTGTATCTGAGTCAGTTAAAGAACCCTCTTCTTTGGGTTCGCTGAAGCCTCCTCAAACAACACATGCTTTTCCTGTTCATAATTTGCTAGAAAAGCTCATTTATTCTGAGTGGGATCACCCAGATAAACGTTTTTTTTCTGCCTAAAAAGTTTTCAACACTTTATCCTATGGAAGAAAAGTTTATAAAGATGTGGGGGATACCGGCTGTTGACGCCGCCATTTCCTCCGTAAATAAGAGTCTGACTTGTCCTGTAGACAATGCTCAGCTGCTCAGGGATCCTGTTAAAAAAAATGGACTCCCTGTTGAAAGATATTTTCTCCTTAGCAGGTTCAGTAGCTCAACCTGCAGTGGCAGCGATCGGAGTCTGTCAATACTTAAGAGACCATGTTAAGCAGGTCCTCAAAGTTCTACCTGAACAGCAGGCCCAGGGGTTGGCTAACCTTCCAGCGGCCTTACGTTTTGCTGTTGACGCCACCAGAGATTCTATCATCCAAACCTCTCGTCTTTCACTTGGGTTGGTGCATATGCGTAGAATCTTATGGTTGAAAAATTGGTCAGCCGAAGCACCATGTAAGAAGCTTCTGGCTGGATTTCCATTTCGTGGTGCAAGGCTGTTTGGAGAGGATTTGGACAGTTATATCCAAAAGATCTCTAGTGGGAAAAGCACTCTCTTACCTGTTAAAAAAAGGAGTAAGCGTCCTTCTTTCAAACGGGCTCTTTCCCCAGTGCCAGGTGCATCAGCCTCCAGGCAGTCGCGACGGCCTCCTCTGTCAGGGTCTAGAAATAAATTTCAGAGTCGACCCCATGGACAAAAGAAGTCCTGGGGGAAGAAGCCTACTAGACAAGATGCTAAAGCCTCCTTATGAAGGAGCGCCCCCGCTCGCTCGGGTGGGGGGAAGACTGCTACGGTTCTCAAAGCTCTGACAGGAGGATTTCCAGGACAGATGGGTAATCTCCACGGTAACTCTAGGTTACAAACTGGAGTTTCAAGAATTCCCCTCTCCTCGTTTCCTCAGATCAAATGTCCCCAGAGATCCAGAGAAAAAGCAGTCGCTCCTTCTAGCATTAGAGCGACTATTGTCGCAAAAGGTCATCGTGGTGGTTCCCACGAAAGATCAAGGATTGGGATTTTATTCCAACCTTTTTACTGTTCAAAAACCAAATGGAGATGTCAGACCCATCCTGGATCTAAAGGATCTAAATTGATTCCTAAGGATTCGATCCTTTCGTATGGAATCAATCCGGTCAGTAGTCTCCATCCTACAGGGAGGAGAATTTCTGGCATCAATAGACATCAGAGATGCGTATCTGCATGTACCCATTTTTCCTACTCATCAAAAGTACTTGAGCTTCGAAATAGAAGGATGCCATTTTCAGTTTGTGGCCCTGCCTTTCGGGCTAGCCACTGCACCTCGAGTGTTTACAAAGATCTTGGCTCCTCCTCTGTCCGGATTAAGGGCTCAGGGTATAACTTTCATAGCATACCTAGACGACCTGCTCTTGATAGACCGGTCGGTAGCCTGTTTGAGCAGGAACTTGATGACCACAGTCAACTACCTGGAACACCTAGGTTGGATTCTCAACCTAGAAAAGTCTTTCTTAAAACCAGTAAGAAGACTAGAGTATTTGGGCCTGGTCATAGATACAAGCCAAGAGAAGGTAGATCACTGCCTTAAGAGACATGATTCTGGTAGTCAGGACCAAAAAGTGTCCTTCTGTCAGTCTTTGTATGAGGCTTCTGGGAAAGATAGTGGCTTCATTCAAAGCAGTTCGCTATGCTCAGTTTCATTCAAGACTGCTGCAACACAGTATCCTGTCTGCCTGGAACAAGAAGGTTCAGGCATTAGATTTTCCGATGCACCTGTCTCGTGCAGTGCGTCAGAGCCTCAGTTGGTGGTTAATACCCGAAAGCCTGCAGAAAGGGAAATCCTTTTTACCGGTTACCTGGACGGTAGTAACAACAGATGCCAGTCTTTCGGGTTGGGGAGCAGTTCTGGAACAGTCTGCGGTCCAAGGGGAATGGTCTAAAATCAAGAGGACCTTACCCATCAACATTCTGGAGATCCGTGCGGCATATCTAGCCCTAAAGTCCTGGACTCTCAGGCTACAGGGTTGCCCTGTCAGGATCCAGTCCGACAATGCCACAGCAGTGGCTTATCTCAATCATCAAGGAGGCACTAGGAGTCGGGCAGCTCAGAGAGAAGTGAACCAGATTTTAGTCTGGGCAGAAAAGCATGTGCTATGCATATCGGCAGTTTTCATTCCGGGGATAGAGAACTGGCAGGCGGACTATTTGAGTTGCCAGCGGTTAGTCCCAGGGGAATGGTCTCTTCACCCCGACGTCTTTTTGGCCATATGCCACAGATGGGGGGTTCCAGATGTAGATCTCTTTGCATCCAGATTCAACAAAAAGATTGACAAGTTTGTGGCAAGAACAAAGGATCCTCTTGCATGCGGGACAGATGCGTTGGTGATTCCGTGGCATCGGTTCTCACTGATTTATGCATTCCCTCCTATTCTGCTACTGCCACGACTCCTTCGCAGGATCAGGCAGGAAAAGAAGTCGGTACTTCTGGTGGCCCCAGCTTGGCCCAGGAGAACCTGGTATGCAGAAATAGTAAGGATGACAGTAGGTTCCCCATGGACCCTACCGTCACGTCCAGACCTGTTATCTCAGGGTCCAGTGTTCCATCCTGCCTTACAAATGTTTAAATTTGACGGTTTGGCTATTGAAACCCACGTTCTGAAGAGTCGTGGGCTTTCAGGTCCTGTGATCTCTACCTTAATCAATGCAAGGAAGCCAGCTTCCAAAGTGATTTATCATAGAGTCTGGAAAACTTATGTATCCTGGTGTGAATCCAGGGGTTGGCATCCCAGAAAATATGTAATAGGTAGAATTCTTGACTTTCTACAAATAGGATTAGAAATGAAGCTGGCCTTGAGTACCATCAAGGGCCAGGTCTCGGCCTTATCAGTATTATTTCAACGGCCACTTGCCTCACATTCTTTGGTCCGAAACTTTATGCAGGGGGTGACGTGTCTTAATCCTCTGGTTAAGCCACCCCTAAACCCCTGGGACTTGAATTTGGTTCTGTCAGTTTTACAGAAACAGCCTTTTGAACCAGTACGTCAAATTCCCTTGGTCTTGTTGACAAGAAAGTTAATTTTTCTGGTAGCCATTTCTTCTGCTAGAAGAGTATCAGAATTAGCAGCTCTTTCCTGTAAAGAGCCTTATTTAATCATACACAAGGATAGAGTGGTACTGTGCCCTCATCCTAGCTTTCTACCGAAGGTGGTTTCAGATTTTCATCTAAACCAAGATATTGTTCTGCCTTCCTTTTTTCCAGATCCCTGTTCTACGGAAGAAAGGTCACTACATTCTTTGGATGTAGTAAGAGCAGTCAAGGCCTATCTGGAAGCAACTGCTCAAATTCGCAAAACAGATGTTTTGTTCGTACTGCCAGAAGGTCCCAATAGAGGACAGGCAGCGTCAAAATCTACCATTTCAAAATGGATTCGACAAATGATTATTCAAGCTTACGGTTTGAAACAGAAAATTCCACCTTTTCAAATCAAGGCACACTCCACAAGGGCTATTAGTGCTTCTTGGGTGGTGCATCACCAGGCCTCTATGGCTCAAATCTGCAAGGCCGCAACCTGGTCTTCAGTCCATACATTCACCAAATTTTATCAGGTGGATGTGGGAAGGCATGAGGATATCGCCTTTGGGCGTAGTGTGCTGCAGGCAGCAGTACGAGGTCCTCAGGTCTGATTACACCCTACATTGTGTGGTCCCCTCCCCTCAAATAGCATTGCTCTGGGACGTCCCATCAGTAATTACTGAGGCTCTGTGTCCCATGATGTACGAGAAAGAAAATAGGATTTTTTATAACAGCTTACCTGTAAAATACTTTTCTTTTGATGTACATCACGAGACACAGAGGTCCCGCCCCTCTTCTAATACACTTAAATTGCTTTGCTACAAAACTGAGGTATCCTGTAAGGGAAGGGATTATATAGGGGGTTGAACTTCCTGTTTAGGGTGTGCCAGTGTCCAATCACCTAGTGATACCCTATATAACCCATCAGTAATTACTGAGGCTCTGTGCCCCGTGATGTACATCAAAAGAAAAGGATTTTACAGGTAAGCTGTTATAAAAAATCCTATTTTTTCTTATCGATAGATCATTGATTTTATAGATATAATAAAGGAGATCTTACTAGTCAGGTCAAGTTAGGTCTTGTCTTGGAAAATCTCCAGAGTAACAACTTAATTAGCACCTTTAACCATCAAAAGATTAAAGATATCTATAAAAAAGAAATGGAGGAATACTTTCCTTGAGCTGGGGATTTAGGCAATTGTCTGAAGGAGGGTTATAACACAGTACATAAGTGAATTGTGAAAAACAATCTTAGAGAAATATATTTCAAATGAATTAATAGTGATCTAATTTCTACTGCAAGATACTGTGGGTGGATGGGAGAACGGTATCCATGTTGTTTAAAAAATGGTTCACTGTCCAAATATAAATGTTGTAGAAAGGTCAAGTATATGTGGAATGAAATTGTGGAATTGTTAAGTAGCCTGTTTAGAGATGTAGCAACTGGACATTTAGCATGGTCTTTTTTTGCCAAACCCTAGGAAAAGGGATGGGGAACTAATAAACTTTGGTCAAATTAATTGCATTATTAATTTTAAAGAAATTGCTTAGAAAATGGATGGAGAAGGGATCAACCTGAAAAAGTAATATCATGCATCAGACTTCTAGGTTCTTAGCAGTGGAATTCTTTGGGCAATGAGAATTAGGCCTGGCAAAATGAGTTATTTTAAAAGTCAGCAGGTCAGAGATAAATTTGGAGTGTTTCAGGCTAGGGTACTATTGTATGTTAAAATGTACTGCTTATGTTGTGGTATGTCACTTCTTTGGGTTTGATCCCAGGGTCTTAGTGGGTGTTGCATATTTTTGTAGCCTCTGTTGTACATCTCCTCCTAAAACCATAGGTGTATAGTTTTCTGCAGTACTGAAGTCTGCATGCCCTTATAAGCATGGTTTTTGTTAGAGGGGCTGGTATTATGCTTCAGATTGGCGTACCTTGGCTTCTTTTTATGTATTCTTTGTGTAGCAGGCATGTTGTAATGCAATTTCTACTTTTGGCCACAAGACGGGGATATGGAAATGCTGACTTGTCCTTCCACAAAACTTAGAGACACAACACACACTAAAAAAAAGGGGAGTGGCAGGAAGTGCTGACAGGAGACTGAAGAGAGGGAATGCTGAGGTGATTGAAGAGAAAGACACAGGTTTCCACACAGCATTACAGAGGGAGGGCTGTCAGCAGAAGAAGAGAGAGTGGAGGAGAGGTGACAGGACTGTGTGGTGAATCTCCATCTGAAAGAGAGAGAGCCGCACTGCATAGCGGCACCTGCTAGCCAAACTTTTCCTGAGACTACTGTGAGAGTGCTGACAGGTGGCTGAGGGAAGCCAGGAACAGAGACAGCTACACGGTTTGCCGCCGTTCAGCCCAGGCACCCTGCTCAGCAACCCAGTGCCGCCCAGCAGAGACAACCTACAGGGATTGCAATATCCATCCAGGTGTCCAGTCGGCCGCTGTCTGGTCACCTTGCCAGTTTAGCTACCAGCCATCCTGTCGGCCGACCGAAGGCGATACAAAATTACAAAATTGCCAGGAGCCTGAACCAACATTGGGAATCTCTGTTGTGTCATCGTACAGAGGATTGGTGAGCGGCTGTAAACCCAAACATCCTACACAGTACAGACACTGCATGCAGACACCTATTTCCCTTTCTAGTGTCAGAGAATGATTGTTTGGAGCTGCCACCTTTAGCCACTACTACGGAATATCCTAGATGATTACTGTCTCCATTTTGCTTGATTAATCCTACTCTCTTTACAAAGGGCCCCAATGTTTGCTAGCAGACATTTGGAATATTACATCGGTAGTCTGGAATGACAATTCCTCTTTTTTGGTGAGTTGATGCCTGATTTAGTATGGGGTGGCTATGTTTTCGATTTGTAACACTATGGTTTTTGTGCTTGAATCTAGCATTTGAATACTATATATAGGTTCTATATAGGGATTGATGCTGCATATTTACACAATGGACTCTTATATGCTGTTTATTGCAGACATATACATCTCCTATGTATCGTATCTGTTTAGGATCTTTACTGACTGCATCCATATGTTGGGTAAGTTTGGGGGATGTGGTTTTGTCATCTTCTCCTGCCTAAATCCCGCCTTAGTGTAAACTGTAAACTCAACAGCTGCATGTATTAATTACATAATCTTTGTCTTCTATTTAATAGACATTTGTTATGGGTTGTTAATGAGGTTTTGTATTTTTGTTATGACTAATTTATTGTGTTATTTGTCAGGCTATGGTGTTTTAAAGAGTGAACAATGAAGTGGATCCTGAGGAAGCTATTTTCAAGTGAAATGCAGCAATCCACCTATCTTTAAACTAGATTGTAGCTGATGATACATGTTTTTAGGTTTTGCTCATTTTAATGTGGAAATAAAAATGTAATTTTATGCACCATGGCTTTTTTTACTTTTGTTTTGACACACAAATCCCGTTTTTTCCCATTGCCCCCTGTTGGGAGTACAGTGGGGACGGAAAGTATTCAGCCCCCCCTTAAATTTTTCACTCTTTGTTATATTGCAGCCATTTGCTAAAATCATTTAAGTTCATTTTTTTCCTCATTAATGTACACACAGCACCCCATATTGACAGAAAAACACAGAATTGTTGACATTTTTGCAGATTTATTAAAAAAGAAAAACTGAAATATCACATGGTCCTAAGTATTCAGACCCTTTGCTCAGTATTTAGTAGAAGCACCCTTTTGATCTAATACAGCCATGAGTCTTTTTGGGAAAGATGCAACAAGTTTTTTACACCTGGATTTGGGGATCCTCTGCCATTCGTCCTTGCAGATCCTCTCCAGTTCTGTCAGGTTGGATGGTAAACGTTGGTGGACAACCATTTTTAGGTCTCTCCAGAGATGCTCAATTGGGTTTAAGTCAGGGCTCTGGCTGGGTCATTCAAGAACAGTCACGAAGTTGTTGTGAAGCCACTCCTTTGTTATTTTAGCTGTGTGCTTAGGGTCATTGTCTTGTTGGAAGGTAAACCTTCGGCCCAGTCTGAGGTCCTGAGCACTCTGGAGACGGTTTTCATCCAGGATGTTCCTGTATTTGGCCGCATTCATCTTTTGCTCGATTGCAACCAGTCGTCCTGTCCCTGCAGCTGAAAAACACCCCCACAGCATGATGCTGCCACCACCATGCTTCACTGTTGGGACTGTATTGGACAGATGATGAGCAGTGCCTGGTTTTCTCCACACATACTGCTTAGAATTAAGGCCAAAAAGTTCTATCTTGGTCTCATCAGACCAGAGAATCTTATTTCTCACCATCTTGGAGTCCTTCAGGTGTTTTTTAGCAAACTCCATGCGAGCTTTCATGTGTCTTGCACTGAGGAGAGGCTTCCATCGGGCCACTCTGCCATAATGCCCCAACTGGTGGAGGGCTGCAGTGATAGTTGGCTTTCTACAACTTTCTCCCAACTGCATCTCTGGAGCTCAGCCACAGTGATCTTTGGGTTCTTCTTTAACTCTCTCACCAAGGCTCTTCTCCCTCAATAGCTCAGTTTAGCCGGATGGCCAGCTCTAGGAAGGGTTCTGGTCATCCCAAACGTCTTCCATTTAAGGATTATGGAGGCCACTGTGCTCTTAGGAACCTTAAGTGCAGCAGAAATTTTTTTGTAACCTTGGCCAGATCTGTGCCTTGCCACAATTTTGTCTCTGAGCTCTTCAGGCAGTTCCTTTGACCTTGTATTTGACATTGTATTTTTTAAATGTACCTGCCTACTCCAAAAAAAACTGTCCTTTTTGAAGTAAAACACATAGACATGTATTTCTGAAAAAAAAATATCCATTTATTCTGGGTCATAGCAAAATAAAGAGGAAGGCAACGCTGGAGAAACTGGTGAAACTTGCCAAGCCTTTGTACCCCAGGGCAGACATCAATAATTTTACAGTCAAAATTGGTGGCCTGAGGAGTCCTTATAATAGTGAGCACAATCCAGTCCAGGACTACAAGAGATCAGGAACAGCAGCAGATGACATATCTGTCCCCAGGCTGTGGTCATACCACAGCATGCATCTTTTGCCAGACCAGACTGAACCCAGGCCATCACTCTCTGGTCTTCCTTAGATGCTTCCTTCCAGGCTGTGGCTGTGGTGTTGGAGGTGTGGCTGGAGGTGGAGGAGGAGGACCTGGAGGAGGAGGAGGAGGAACGTGGTTCAACTCACAAATGTGGCTTTGACTTTTGAGTTGGCCCCTCAAGCCCTTGTTTAGGGCTTGTAACATCACTTCCTCACATAAGAGGCGTTGGCCCTCCTCCATTTCCAGCATTTTGCATGCTGTTATGCTGTAATGTATGCAAAGTCCTCTTGAACACTGTGGGGGGTTCTGAGGGCCGCAGTAGCCTTCAGAAATAGGTCAATTTCTGCCTCCTTCACGTTACTCCTCTTCCTGACACTTTTTGGTGGAAGGCCCGGGCACATCCTGGCTGCCACTTTCCACAGCCTGGCTGAGGCTTTCCTGTGTATGAAAAGGAGATATCATTTTAGTTTTTGGTTCATCAATCACACACAATTTTCAACTCATGACTGTTGCAAATTTAATGTTAATAAATAGAAAAGACTATCATTCTGACCCCAGCATTTTTCATTCTTGTCCCAATCATTTGTGGCCACTACTGTCTACTGATATGTAAACCACTTTGTGAAATCAGAAATTAGTGATCAAAATTAGCATATATTTTACATCATTAATTTGACAACCAGAAATATTTTGAAGAATGCTATACCTGGCTCAAGCTGGGCTCCTCCACATGTTGCTGCCTGGACGGCCCAGGTCAGACGTCAGAAGCCTCAGCTGGGGGGGAAGGAAGTGTGGAAGGAAGGGCTTTGACAAAGCGTAGGCGCGTGAAACATGTTAGTCACTGTCGCCATGGCAACATAACGGAGCTTGCAATCCGCCCAGCACTAGTCTCTGCACAGCATTGGTTTCTCCTCACTTCCAGCATTCATCGGCTCTGATCGGCTCAGATCGGGTTCTTCCGGTCCTTGGATTCAGGTGTACAAGCCAGAGCGCTATTCAGGAAGCCAGGTCCCAGTGTGATTGGCCAGCCAGCAGGACCAGGGGAATCTTCTGATGTGGTTTACATTACACCTCTGGTCACAGTGAGTTTGGCATTCCTCATTCCACCCTCCGTTGCATTTCAGCGAGCTGTAACCCTCCCATTCCAGTACTCATGTACATTACAGCCACAGAATCTGCCGCTGAGGCTTGACACACACAGCACACTTGCTGACATTAACCCTTTGCTTACTGGAGTCACAGCGGATCGCTGAAACTACTATTTCGGAGTACTTCAATTCTGACAGAGTTTTTGTTTTTAACTAAGGTTGATTTTACTGTTTGATTTTAATCTTCAGTGTCAGACTTTTAAATCTGATGTGCATCCAATAAATGAACTTGATTGTTTACATTATCCACAACAATCTTTTATTGCTGGCACCCATCAAGCTCTGCATGTTTGTCCATTTGCTATTTACTTCCCTCCAGGAGTTAGCAGCTGCACTTGGCTCTAACCTTTTGATGAAGTATCAGTAAGAAAAGACAATGGTTTTATAATTATCCCAGTTTTAGCACTTAAGAACCTACATTGTTTTTTTTTTACCCAATATAGGCCTCAATCTATAAGCAGTATAGGCCACTGATGCACCAACTTAAAATTGTACCTTCATTAAAAGGCTTCCTCCACCTTCCTCCGCTCACAGATCATGCGTACGACGCACGCGTGTTATGCTTTATATACACTGCGCATGCGTGAAACTCCACCCATGTCGCCCGCCCCAACGTTCTTTCTAGAATATTCCCCGTCTCTTTCGTCGCAGTGGGAGACGACATGGCGGATACACAGCAGGTGCTTAATAGCAGTAACGAGGAGGAAAGCCTGGAGTAAGAAACGTCCCAATCCAGGAGGAGAAGAATTAAGGCCTCAAATATGTCCTTTGAAGAGATCGTGGAGATGGTCGACATATTGAAGAGGGTCAACTATGATGGGAAGTCCAAGATCATGACTAAAGTTGTGAAGAGTTTGAGCCGGAATTTTGGGGTACGACGATCCAAGGAGCAATTAAGGAAACGTTGGTCGGACCTCAAATTAAGGGAGCAGGATCAGTACAGAAGGATCAAGAAAGTGCTTCTAAAAAGTAAGTAGTTGTCGTGTGTTCCTATTCTTATTATTACTTGCATGCTGCGCCATGTGCTTTTCTTTACTGTTGGACAGTTTAAAATGGCTACTTTCATGTTCGTGGGCACAGTAATAGGTCGTAGTAAACATCGTTCGTTTGCAAATAAATACGCTGTTTTTGCCTGATACAGGGTTAACTACTTTGTATTCAAAGAAGTTTAGGACATTGTTGTCTAGATGTGTTTGATTCAGTGTATTGTAAGGAGAAGACACTCAGCAGCTGTTTACACATCTGGACTCTGGAGCACTAGTGTGGGACACAAGAACAAACTTTTTAGGGTGTCCCACACAGGTGCTCCAGTGGAAACTTGGGGTGTCTACATGTGTGAAAATTGTCCAAAAAAGGGAAGTATTCAAACTTTGGTAAGGGAAAAAATCATGTCTTCAGCTTTGAACTCTGCCAAAACAGACAATTGTACCCCACTTCCAAGCAATGTTTCATATTCCTATTTCTGGACTCAAATATCTGTGTGCTAAGTATACCTTTGGTTTCATTCTCATAGGGGAGCAACGACTCGGAAAATATGAGGACACCAGGGACCCCCCCACCTCCTGAAGAAGGGGAACAAGGGTCACAACCTGAGAATGTGGAGGAAGGAGAGGTGGTTGAGATTGTCACCACAACAGGTCAGTGTCAGACACCACAGATTCAGGTAATAGATGTATGCCTGCATATTTATAATACATGGTGTGTATTTTTATTTTAGGTGATGTGCAGGTTGTGGTACCAAAATCCAGTGATTTCACCAGTAACAGTGCCCAATGGATAATCCAGGAAATCATGTTTTGCAGTCAGAATTTGGACATTATCAAAGAAAAAAACAAGGAGATTGAACAAAGACTGAAGAACATGATTGATGTACAAGGGAGAATTTAAATCCTAAAAAGTTCCTGGAATTTTTTTTTTTTACAAAAATGTTATCTAAAGTTTTAATACAGTTTAAAAGCCAAATTTGTAAGATGCACACAGTGTGTCAATATGTGCTATCTGCCATCAGGGGATTTCAGTGTTTTGTGGGTGCAACCCCTTCCTCCCAACTCTAGTATGTGAGAGGAAGTGGTTGCACCCCCAAAACACGTCCATTGATCCCCAATGATGAGAGATAGCACATGTTGACATTAGGTATGGGATCAGAAAGGAAATCCCCATTTTGACTCACAATTTGTGTGCATCTTCTAAATTTGGCTTTTACAGGGGTGACTTCACCCCATCTGATGAAGGCAAGATCAAGACCTTTTTCACACTATAAAATGTCTGATATTGCCTTCTTTTTTGCAATGTTGAACTTTGTAAGTTCCAGAGTTGTGTATGTTATGTTTGTAAACATGCTTGTTTCTGTATTTTTTCAGAAATTTCAAGGTAAAACTTTCAAAAAAAAAAAAATGTGTTTTTTTTACCGCCAAATGTTTTATAAAACGCACATGTGAATGTGCACGGAGTAAAAGGTTTTATACTCAACAATGTGTGGCTTCTTCTTTCAATGATCAATACCCTTTTTTGTGTTAAGTTTGTGTTTACAGTGACAATGGGTAGGTGTTATTTAATAATGGAAAAACAACTTGGCACTACAAGTGCACTAGGAGAACCTAGGAGACAGCAAAAATAAACCCAAGCAGTAAATGAAAATCAAGATTTGATCTGATAAAAGAGAAAATGTATTCAAAATGTGCTGGCATAGCAATGGCCCCCTACCCATAAAATATTCTACATATTTTTCTCGCACTTCATGGGCGCTTTGGGGGGGCAAGCCAGGACGGCCAGCTTCCAAGGCCGTCATTGGAGTTTCTGAAAATCCGGCCTCAGGCCCAACTGAGGCAACATTATTAGGATTATTACACCAAGCTCCCACACAGCACGAACTCTACCATGAGTACGTACCCACAACATGGCTTCAAAAAAGTCGGCTGGTCAGAACGAACTAAACAGAACGCAATGAAGAACAGCAAGGCCTGTGAAGAGCGAGCTGAAAATCAGTAACGAGCGGACAAGAACGCACTGAAAAACAGATACGAACTGACTTCACACACTGAGAAGCAGATACAAACCCACAAGCACAAACTGAACAGCAGTAAAGCGATCTGAAAACGCAGGAGTCTGAAAAGCGCGAATCGTCTCTCACCAAACTTCTACTAACACGAGATAAACACGAGATTAGCAGAAGGAGCCCAAAGGGTGGTACGCTGGCTATTGAACTTCCCTTTTTTAGTCCCGTCATACGTGTTGTACGTCACAGCGTTCTGGACGGTTGGACTTTGGTGTGACCGTGTGTATGCAAGACAAGCTTGAGCGGAATTCCGTTGGAAAAACCATCATAGCTTTTTCCGATAAGAATTCCGATCGTGTGTACGCAGCATAAGGACATGGATTACTGGAACCATGTCCTGTGGTATGATGAGATCAAGATAAACTTATTTGGTTCAGATGGTGTCAAGCGTGTGTGACGGCAACCAGTACAAAGACAAGTGTTTCTTGCCTACAGTTAAGCATGGTGGTGGGAGTGTCATGGTCTGGGGCTGCATGAGTGCTGCCGGCACTGGGGAGCTACAGTTCATTGAGGGAACCATGAATGCCAACATGTACTGTGACATACTGAAGCAGAGCATGATCCCCTCCCTTCAGAGACTGGGCCGCAGGGCATTATGCCAACATGATAATGACCCCAAACACACCTCCAAGACGACCACTGCCTTGCTAAAGAAGCTGAAGGTAAAGGTGATGGACTTACCAAGCATGTCTCTAGACCTAAACCCTATTGAGCATCTGTGAGGAATCCTCAAATGGAAGGTGGAGGAGCGCAAGGTCTCTAGCATTCACCAGCTCCATGATGTCGTCATGGAGGAGTGGAAAAGGACTCCAGTGGCAACCTGTGAAGCTCTGGTGAACTCCATGCCCAAGAGTGTTAAGGGAGTGCTGGAAAATAATGGTGACCACACAAAATATTGACACTTTGGCCCAATTTGGACATTTTCACTTAGGGGTGTACTCACTTTTGTTGCCAACAGTTTAAACATTAAACAGTTTAATGGCTGTGTGTTGAGTTATTTTGAGGGGACAGCAAATTTACATTGTTATACAAGCTGTACACTCACTACTTTACATTGTAGAAAAGTGTAACTTCTTTAGTGTTGTCACATGAAAAGATATAATAAAATATTTACAAAAATGTGAGGGTTGTACTCACTTTTGGGAAATACTGTACCTACAGTAGTTACACCCTCCACAGGTGAAGGTACCAAAATGCTTGCATGGATGCATTGTATTCTCTCCCTTGTAGTCACTGGATGAGTCTATCTTTAAGGGATTTTGCTCACCTAAATGTGAATGCAGGTGTATAGGAAAGTAATGGCCCAACTTGAGAATCGATGGTGAGTATATGCCACTGTTTTTAGACAATTTTTCTTATCTCAGAGTTTTGGTTATAGAATTTCTTTTTGTTTGTGACTGTATAATAAATCCTGTCATGTTTTGACCAGTGCCCTTTTATAAGCCTTGTTAAGACAAGTAGAGGAATAGCACCATGAAAGGAGTCTGTCCCTCAACTTGTCTGCCTCTTGTTTGAAAGTAATTTCGTCTGAGCAGTTTTGTCTGACTCTTAAATATTGTCTATATGGTATTGAGGAGATTAATGTTGGGGATGAAAACTGCTAGCATGCAGAATTGAATTTCCTGCTGTTGGCTTTCTAAGAAGATTACTCACTAGTTGTCCATCTGGGCCTTTCTTGATTTCGACATTGAAGAAAGTGATGGATTCCATACAATGTGTCATGGTGAAATTGAGATTAAAAATGTTGTTATTAATAATCTCATATATTCATGGAGCTGATCAATTGGGCCATCCCATACCATAAAAAATATCATCAATACAATGACAACAGAGGATGACATGGTTCATAGTTGGAACATGGTTTCAGCCCCTGGAATTGAACCAGCCAGAGAGGCGCAAAAGGACGATGCTGAGAGGTGCTGAGAGGACATGATCGAGAATGTGGAGGGCAATCACAGGCACCAGCAAAAGGAGAAGCTGCTGCTAGGCACACTGACACTGGACGCCAAAGCCGGGTGAGTGCTGAACTGACTGTAATCCCTCTTGGGGTGGGCGATCATCCCCAGTGTTGGCACTTTGAAATAACTAAGTTGGTTTTGTGTCGCAGTTTGGGTACTCAGGCTTAAAAAGGTTCGCCATCACTGGTCTAGGCATATGATGATCTCACTGTACATAAGCTCCACGCAATGTGTTTTGTCAACTTGAGAGTTGTCAGGAGTTGTCGCTCACAGCCTCATCTGCTTCCTCAAATATCAGTCCTAACCCATTACATACTTGCATCTTTTAAACATTCCAATAAACCATCCATAACACACTTGTTAACAACCCAGTAACAACTAATAACGTTAACATTTCAAACAAAAAAATATGTTTCCTGTTTCAAAAACAAACCTTTACAAAACTCTGGTTCAGCCACATATTGAGTATGCTGTCCAGTTTTGGCCCCCAGTCCTCAGACAGGATTCTCTGAACTACCTGGAGAAGGAATTACAATATACAGTTTTTTAGTGCTACCCTTGTAGAGGCCACTGGTAAAAAGTGCTTCTTCCTTAAAAGTATAGAGGCTGACCACCACCGCAAGCACCAATCCGTTCACACCGGCTCCAATAACACAGTCTAGTACTCATTACTTGCAGAAACTTTAACAGTAAAGGGGTTTAGGGTCACAGGATACTCCAAAATGATCAATAACAATAATAGGAGGACGAACACCTCTCTCTTGCTTCTTTTCTTACAGCAGCCTTTCCTGGAGGTAACAGGGAATTGCCTGCATATCTAGGACTCTATCAGAGCAGCCCTAGTTCATGTAAGCAACCTCTGGCACTTAGATCCCTTCTAGCACAAGCACACCCAAAGTCCACTGCAAGGTCTTTACTCACAACGTCCTTGAATCTTTCTGCCACCCAGCCTCCACAGGTTGATCCTCAATGAGGGAGATAAAAAGATCCTTCTCTTAGCCCCTTCATACTTCACCTTATACACAGTCAACTATCCTCCACTGTTCCAGTAAATCACTCGCTCTTTACCAGTGGGCCACTTATCCTAATTTCTTATGTAGCAACCCCCCTGTGGGGGCCGCTGGAACTTGACTGTCCCCAAAGGTTGCCCTGACCTTGCAAGCTTCCCGAAACCTCTGACACTCTGGGTCTGGACATAATTCACAAAAGAACACAATTTCAAAGACACCAGACTGTAGCAATGCAAATGAGTATTTTACTAAGGATTCTTAAGTCAACAGACAGAAAGAAATGTTAATGAAGATACCTTATCAATATAAAATGTTTAGTCTTAGCAAGTATAGAAATGGATATGCAATGTAATGGAAATCTCAGTGAATCAAACAGCATTAATCAATAGGCACTGAAAAAAAACTATGACCTAGGTATAAAAGAGAAGAGAAAGACCTTTCTGTGTCAAACTGCTCCCTTAAAATCCTGATGCCAGAAACAAACAGCACCATTTATAAGAACAAAATATGTAAACAGTGCAATAAGAAAAAATCTGAGTAACAGTTCCCCTTAGTGCCTACAGATGTAATGCACTGCATTTATGTGAGGGGGAGAGGAGGAGAGAAGTACTGGTAAAGTAGGTCTTCGGCTAGCTCAACAAGGGCCCAGAGAGATTGCTGTGCAATGGCAACCAGCAATAGTGAATAGTATATGCAAAGTATTACAAAAAGATCCCAAATGGGTATGTACCTGAAAACAGGGTGACACTGTAGGTACTGTTAAAAGTGGTGTGCCAACGTCCCTATGATATATATGTGTAAATTATGGGAACTAATGAAATTGGAGTTTGGGGGCACACGAGTAGTTAGACTATAAAATGTAAAAATAGTTTTATTTTATTAGATTTAGGTTACAAATTAGAAATAAATATTATAGCTGATACAGTGTACATATAGAAGTACTGTATATAAAATAGATCCTGCCCTGCATGCACAAACTACAAGATCGAGCCGGCTGGAGAGAGAAGAATGATGGGAGAGGACATAAATAGCCTGGCCCGGTGAGGAGCTCTTTCTCTTAGGACCACGGCCTTCAGTTGAGAGCAGGGACCCAACTGCTCTGGGGAAGTCTGAGCAGTCACCACGGCCCGGACAGCATGGAGAGTCGTCAGCGAGTTAACCATAAACCTGCAGGCAGATCCACCAATGCCAGCCCCCTGTCGGCTGAGTGACTGGGGTCACTCACATCGTCACTGTTACAGACCCAGCTGAATCCCAGCGTCGCCAGATGCACAGCCAGGCACCCTTCAGTGGTTACAGATTCTTCAAGAGCCTGTTCTGGGACATCCTATTTCCTTGAACCAATCCATCAGCATTCGTGAACGGGCAGAAGCCCACACTGGGTACATCCTATAAAAGACACTGCATACAAACACATTTACCCCATTTCTTTACACAAAAGCTACTAACAGGAAACAGTTTGCATATACTTGTAAATTATGGGAACTAATGAAATTGGACTTTGGGAGCACACGAGTAGTTAGACTATAAAATGTAAAAATAGTTTTATTTCATTAGATTTAGGTTACAAATTAGAAATAAATATTATAGCTGATACAGTGTACATATAGAAGTACTGTATATAAAATAGATCCTGCCCTGCATGCACTTTAAACCCAACTGATTGTGTATATATTCCAACATTCAAATAGTAAAAAATGGAGAACAACTTCCCAAATACAGGTTGCAATTATGAGTGTAGGAGAAAAACGCTGTGGGTGGAGTTACAGGTCGGGTAGGTTTTCTCTATTTTTCGCTCAACATGTTGCGCGTTTATATAACGCTTCTTCAGGACCTAGAGATAGTTCTGCTGAATACATGTGAAAAATATATAGTGATAAGTACATATATACTGTGGGTAACATGTTTTTTAAAAGTGAATTATACAAAATAGTGAACTAAATTCCGACCAATTATAGTGATCACATGGAAAAAAACCCATAAAGGAAAATGGTCAACCGGGGGCCAAGGGTACAACTCGGTAACTGAACTGGGGAGGCTATTATTCAGTATAAATAGTACATATATATATATATATATATATATATATATATATATATATATATATATATATATATATATACATATGTCAAAAATTGTTGTCATTACAGGTAGTCTGCTGTGCATTAGAGATAGATTAGCGGTGCTTCCCAATCTCATATAAAAAGTATTGAGAGTGACCAATTGCTCCAGAGAAGTTGGTGAGACTCCATTCATTGGAGCAGTTGTAAAAATATTCTAAAAAGAGGCAAAAGAGGCATAGTGAATCCACCACTGAAATACAGACAGTTCAAGAGAGTTCAGTAATGGCCAGATAAAAGATATGACTATATAAATATGCAAAGATATATATGTATATAGACACAGCTTACCCCATATGGTCAGACAAAGTAGACAGGATACAAGTATGGTATTGCTATTAGTGAAACAAACAATCGCTAGATTGCGTTGAAAAGCTGGTGATATATACCGAGCGCTGCGGAAGCACCAAGATGACCCCAGTTTCCAAAGTAAGGATAAGTGCCAATAGGAAGCCTTTAGAGTAACAATGGCTTGTAAAGGCCAGTATTTCTAATATAAAACAGACAAGAAGGTACAATGTAATACTATGAATATTAGCACACTTTTATTGGTTTGAACGTACAAGTAAGTGCAGTCTGCATCAGACTGTATAAAGGCTTACCTAGAGTTCAGTGGGGAATCTGAAGGGTATGGTGTGGCTTCCCTTAGTAGAGCAGCGTCCGCTGACCATATGGGGCAATTGTGCGCCCTTAAATAGTATCCCCCACCGGAAGCCCCGAAAGCCTGAGATCGGCGCTTCCCGGTCCGACTACAGGCTGCTGCGCATGCGCCGAGGACGCCTTCAACACAGCAACGGCCGTCCAATGCGAGCGCAGTAGAATGAGGATGGGAAAACCCATTGGCTACCGCGCACACGCCAGGCGGACGCACTGGTGAGGTGACACTCGACCAATGCCACAGCAGCAGAGACGGGGACTAGGCGGGGAGCCCGAAGAGTCCCCGTGTCCCCGTCAAATGCCGCACATCCGGTTCGGAGGAGAGGACCAGATGTGCGGCGATGTGTAGTTGAGTTTACATGGGCAAAATCCATGAAGTCAACCAGGTGATCATAACCAGGGGGATGCGCCATGGGATCACAAAAAAGGAGGACAGCATTGTATATGATAAAACGATTTAACAAATGACATAATGTACAAAATTGTAATATGAATATATTTTAAAAAACGTAAATTTTGGCAAACAATATTGGTATCCAAATACATGACTACATTGTGATAATCATACATTTGTAGATTGTAATAATTGTTTTTGAAGGTCAAAGATTAAGGAAAATAACTTTCATTAATCTGCTTATCCCTGGGCTGAGCATTGAGTGTTTTAGATGTAGTTTGAGTATATAAACTGATAGGGATCCTTGGGGTGTAGAGTATGAGACATTCAGAGAAAAGGTCTATAAGATTGAGTCTCATTAAGTCCTGGTGCTCTAGTAGCATTCAGGCGCTCAATCCATAGGGTCTCCTTTTGCAATATATATTTATCCCACTCACCCCCTCTGGGACTTTTGGGGATGACGGCCAGAACAGTAAAGAAGACAGAGGAGGTATCAAACCGATGGTACAGATCGAGGTGTCAACTAATGGGAGTGAGCATTTTGCCGTTTCCTGAATAATATATGTGATCATTAATTCTCTGTCTTAACTGTCTGGCCGTCTTCCCTACATAAAAGGCTCCGCAGACACAGGTCATGAGGTAAACCACGCCCTGTGTATTGCATATAGCCGAGAATCTAGGGTGATGAACCTCACCATTAGGGAGTAAGACTTGATGTCCAGGTAATATCCAAGGACAGAAAGCGCACTTGCCGCAGGGCGATGTTCCTAGTGGTAGTTTGGGTATGCATGAGTTGTGAATTCTATAGTGACTGGACACAAGTCTGTCTCTAAGTGAGTTGGCACGTCTAAATACTATCTCCGGATATGTACTGATGTATTTTTTCAAGATTGGGTCTTCCTGTAGAAGGTGCCAATGTGTATTCATGATTTTTCTAATATCATCATGATGGGATGAAAATTTAGTGCTCAATTTACAGTAGGCTCTTTTGGTTGGGCTCTGGTTTTATATAGTAGATCATTCCGAGTTCTCTGCTTGGCTTTGTTATAAGCCTGGCGCAGAAGGGACCGGCTGTATCCTCGTGCTAATTAACGTGATTTTAGAAGATTCGCCTGATGTTGGAAATCTGATATATATATGAGGACGGATACTCATAAATCTTTAAAACAATTTATCCAAACTTTGAACACCAATACAAGTGTGTTAATATACATAGTATTACATTGTACCTTCTTGTCTGTTTTATATTAGAAATACTGGCCTTTACAAGCCATTGTTACTCTAAAGGCTTCCTATTGGCGCTTATCCTTACTTTGGAAACTGGGGTCATCTTGGTGCTTCCGCAGCACTCAGTATATATCACCAGCTTTTCAACATAATCTAGCGATTGTTTATTTCACTAATAGCAATATCATACCTGTATCCTGTCTACTTTGTCTGACCATATGGGGTAAGCTGTGTCTATATACATATATATCTTTGCATATTTATATAGTCATATCTTTTTTCTGGCCATTACTGAACTCTCTTGAACTGTCTGTATTTCAGTGGTGGATTCGCTATGCCTCCTTTTAGAATATTTTTTACAACTGCTCCAATGAATGCCCGTTCCCCAGACGACGTCAGTTACAGACAAAACATACGTCGGGAGGGTGACATTCTGTCGTCATCGCTTTTCTCAATTGGACATGCGCTCGCCAGCCGGCCGGCGATTTAGCTCTTTTTTAACTACAAAATTGTAAGTTTTCTACTTTATTTAAATAAACCTGTTATACGGAGTCACACTATGGATATCTCTTCTTTACTCCTATGTCGGTGATTTGGGGATTGGTACCCCCTCACACATGCTTGCGGCTACGCCACTAGAGGGATGCCCTAACACTGGTTGGATATCAAGGTCCACTTGTACCCAGTTTGCCTGCCACCTACTATAAGTGCATAGAGGGACGTTTCATACCTACTGTCCATCCGGCCTCCGGTCTATCGATAAGCTTGTTGAGCTTGCTATTTGGTAAGCGTGCATTTTAGGTGGTGGAGGATCACTATGATGGGTGTTTTCTTACTTTCCACCTTTCCACACTGATCCCTATGAACAGTGATCAAGGGACTCTTCCCATTGCCTAGAAGATTTTCTGTTTATCTGGTTTATGGGCTTTGTGTTCTAACTATTTTACTTTCACAATATGCGTTTGGTACTATTGTTTTATATTAGTCAGACAACAGTTTGATTCTTCATATTTTCATTCCTATATATGATTTTACATATTTGTTTTTTACACCATTTATTTTCACATATATAGTTTGAAGGTATAGCGCAGTTTTTTCTTTTTGTTTTGCTCCAATGAATGGAGTCTCACCAACTTCTCTGGAGCAATTGGTCACTCTCAATACTTTTTATATGAGATTGGGAAGCACCGCTAATCTATCTCTAATGCACAGCAGACTACCTGTAATGACAACAATTTTTTACATATGTATATATATATATATATATATATATATATATATATATATATATATATATATATATATATATATATGTACTATTTATACTGAATAATAGCCTCTCCAGTTACCGGGTTGTACCATCGGCCCCCGGTTGACCATTTTCCTTTATGGGGTTTTTTCCATGTGATCACTATAATTGGTCGGAATTTAGTTCACTATTTTGTATAATTCACTTTTAAAAAACATGTTACCCACAGTATATATGTACTTATCGCTATATATTTTTCACATGTATTCAGCAGAACTATCTCTAGCTCCTGAAGAAGCGTTATATAAACGCGCAACATGTTGAGCGGAAAATAGAGAAAACCTACCCGACCTGCAACTCAACCCACAGCATTTTTCTCCTACACTCATAATTGCAACCTGTATTTGGGAAGTTGTTCTCCATTTTTTACTATTTGAATGTTGGAATATATACACAATCAGTTGGGTTTAAAGTGCATGCAGGGCAGGATCTATTTTATATACAGCACTTCTATATGTACACTGTATCAGCTATAATATTTATTCCTAATTTGTAACCTAAATCTAATAAAATAAAACTATTTTTACATTTTATAGTCTAACTACTCGTGTGCTCCCAAAGTCCAATTTCATTAGTTCCCATAATTTACAAGTATATGAAAAGTGTTTCCTGTTAGTAGCTTTTGTGTAAAGAAATGGGGTAAATGTGTTTGTATGCAGTGTCTTTTATAGGATGTACCCAGTGTGGGCTTCTGCCCGTTCACCAATGCTGATGGATTGGTTCAAGGAAATAGGATGTTCCAGAACAGGCTCTTGAAGAATCTGTAACCACTGAAGGGTGCCTGGCTGTGCATCTGGCGATGCTGGGATTTAGCTGGGTCTGTAACAGTGACGATGTGAGTGACCCCAGTCACTCAGCCGACAGGGGGCTGGCATTGGTGGATCTGCCTGCAGGTTTATGGTTAACTCGCTGACGACTCTCCATGCTGTCCGGCCCGTGGTGACTGCTCAGACTTCCCCAGAGCAGCTGGGTCCCTGCTCTCAACTGAAGGCCATGGTCCTAAGAGAAAGAGCTCCTCACCGGGCCAGGCTATTTATGTCCTCTCCCATCATTCTTCTCTCTCCAGCCGGCTCGATCTTGTAGTTTGCAGCAGCACTGGCTCCATGTAAAACCTGTCTCTCCAGACCACATATCCCACAATCCCCTGCTTTCAGGAAATGATGTCACAATGACCAGGCTGAACACTGGAGGGAAACAAACTCAAGGCAGTAGTTGTTAAAGAATGACTCACGGTGACACAGGCAATCTAGTAAGCACCTGGCTACACTTACTTGGCATGGTGAACGTCCTTAAAATGTCAATTTTACATAGATTACTTTATTTTTTTGAAACCTTACCTGTTGCCATTCTTATATCTCAACTCAAGTCCCTCCAACGAGGGTTTCTCAAATTCATATGGAATAATAGGTCTCACTGTAAAGCTATCTCTGTGTTGTTCTCTCTGAAGACGCGTGGGGGATTGGGAGCCCTTGACATCATAAAATATTACTATGCTACACACTTACGTGCCGTGGTCGCCTGGTCTAGCTTACATGCTTCCAATCGATGTTCTGAAATTGAAAGGGGCTCCCTGTACCCTGTGCATCTATGCTCATTGGTGTGGTCGTTATCTCTTCATAATGATGCTATATTAAAACACATGTGCATTGCCCCTATGTCGTTTACTTTAGCTATATGGAGGAAATGTTGTCAGAAATACTCTCTCTCTTTTCACCATGCCCTCCCTTTTCCAATATACTTTTCAACCCAGTTATACCAGATAGCCTATCTTTTGGATGTATGTTTCTGTGGATGCAGGCCTCCCTTTTTCAGCTTCGTAACTTAGCCCAACCCATATCCCGTAGGTTACGTACCTTTGGAGACCTTTGGAAAAAATATCATATTCCCAAAAACACTTTTTTCAGTCATTATCTGCATCCCTTACTTTAGATAGACCTACTAAATTTGAATACATATGTGCTCAAGGCCCTTATTAACTCCACTTGATTTCTTCCCTATACAATGTAGAGCTATCCCCATAGGGGCTGCTGGTGAATGTGATCATCTCCCACCCTGCACAGCCAGGCATAAGAATCTCCAGTCACTCAGAGACAAGAAGCAGTCCTTGCAGCTTTGTTTGTTTTTTTTTTTATTTGGGGAAATGAACTTGGATGAGGAAGGGTGCATATGGGATGCCCATTTGAAACTCTGTAGGGACTTGAACTATAGACACTCCAGTATATACATTCTCTCCTCTTCTATTTCCAGCACACATTTGCTTGCAGACTATCAATCCCAGGACCAGCTAGCACAGGTTTTAGATCCAGCACAGACTCAGCTGGATTTTTGCAGAATGCTCTTTGCAGGCAGGGACCACGGCCCCTATGGTGTAGCAAAATGAAAGTCTTTGGTGCTAGCCATCTTATCTGTGGCTACTGCTCCCAGTACCACCTTTTCAGGCACTGCCACCCCTCCTAGCTACAGCTGCCCCTTTCCACTGCCTGTGTAACCTCAGGCTCTGCACCCATCCCAGACTGCTCCATCCCAGTTCTCTCAGGCATGCCTCCCATTCCTCCTGACTGTGTGTCACTCACCAGCCCTCTTGGCTGTTCCTGTTCCTCCTGGAGACTTGCCCGGCAGTGTTCTCCCGCTGTCCTCTCCTTGCTCCCAGTGCCTCCTGGCCAGGACACCTCAGTGGGTTTTAATAAGGTCCTGTCCACACCTGAACCCAGGCCCATGGTCACCCCGCCCCCAGAACTCCCTCAAAGGCCATGACAGCCTAACACTTGGGCTGACCCAAAGTATTTGACCCAAAGTATTTGAGGGGGCCTGCCCCCTAACAACCCAATTTGGGGATTGGTTCAGGGCCCTCAGAATACTCCAGGCAGCTCCACCTTACTTCCCCTCCCATTCTTCTAGAAGGTATCAGTACTAGTAGGGGGGAGGTCTCAGTAATGCTGCCTGTGAGTCATCCAACTCTCCCTTGATCTCTGCCCAACCCAGGAAAAACACAGACAGGCTTGGCTGCCAGCCAAGCCTGCGCAAATGTACCTACACTAAACACACAAAAGAAATTATCTACACTTCTAGCACTAGAGGGTTCTACAACTATATTCTCCACGAAACAGCTTTTCTTACGGGAAGAAACCCACTCTTTTATATTTGCAAATGGGCACATATCATTCAGAGCCCAATACCTTTGCCTCTCTGGGACAAGTTCTGGACTTCTGCTTTTAAATCATCATAGAAGAGTGGTGCAGAGAGAGAACTTATTGAAAATATTGATGTTTTGGTATAGAACCCCAGAGGTTGTACATCGCCAAGACTCTTCACTTTCAGCGTTATGTTAGTCTTAAATTAGACTCATATTATCATGTTTTCTGGCAATGTTCTTGATTAAGACCTGGTAATGTAATGTTGTTACTCCAACAGCTGTTTAATATGTCCTTTCCATTAGAACAGTGGTTCTCAACTCTTGTCCTCAGGGCCCACCAACAGGCCAGGTTTGCAAGATAACTAAAATACATCACAGGTGATATAATTTGCTGCTCAGTGATTGCAGTATTCTAGTCTGCATCTCCCCCAAGGTAATACATAAAATCTGGCCTGTTAGTGGGCCCTGAGGACAGGAGTTGAGAATCACTGCATTAGAACCTGTTGACTACTTATCACTTAGCAGTACCCCCGTAAGGGCTGCTGAAAGTGTTGTCCCACCTGTCACCTCTGCCCAGCCATGCATTCACTCCTCAGACACACTTGAGACAATGAATAGTACTGTGGTTTGTTTTTGTTGATTTATTGAGGGGATTAGAACTTGGATGGGAAAGGGGATTATGGGATGCCCAAGAATCAATAATGAAATTGATAAGCTGATCAATTGGAACCTCTATTTACTCTTCTAGAGTTCCAGCCTCCTCCAGCACAAAGCATACTTGCAAACTGTTACTCCCCCTCTCCTGTACAATACTTGGTACAAGGCACAGCTAGCACATGGTTAGGCCCAACATTGACACGGTCAGGCCTTAGCAACAGCCATTTGCAGGCAGGGACCGCGGGCCCCTTTAATGTAGCAACAATATAGTAGAAAAGTCTTTAGTGCTAGCTGTCCTATGGTGGACTACTGTTCCCAGTCAGTCCTCTTCAGGCCCTGTCAGCCCCTCTTGGCTGTAGCTGCCAAACTCCACTGCCCATGACATCACAGTCCTTCCCGCTGGCTCTACATCCATCCCAGACTGCACACTCCCAGTCCGCTTCGGCATGCCTCCCCAGCTCTCCCAACTGTGCCTGTCACTCAACAAACCCTCCTGGCTGTGCCCAGGGGATCCCTCCTGAAAACTTGCCCGGCAACACTAGCTCCTGTAGTCCTCTTTGGTTCTTCACTGTGCCTCCTGTCCAGATCCATCTTGCTTGTAGAGAAGGCCTCTGTCCTGCACCCAAACCCTCAGGCCAAAGTTTACCCCCCCAGAATGGGGAGCGCCCTCAAAGGCCCCGACAACCTAGTGCTCCATCTTCAATTCTTCCACCCCACAACTCCTCTCCAGCATGGCTGACCCTTGGTATTTCAAGGAGGCCTGCCCCCTACCAATCCTAGTTGGGGATTGGTCAGGGCTCCCTGAGACACCCCATGCCAGTCCTCTCCTCTTCCCCACCTCTCTTCTAGAATCCTCTAGAAGCCAGAGGGAGGTGACAGAGAAGTGATGCTGCATGTGAGTCACCTGTTGCTACTCTAGGCCACTCCCAGACCACTCCCAGCTTCCAGCTAGGTCCGTCTAAATTTACCTGCACTAAAAAAAATCTACCTCTAGCACCTACCTAGGTAAAGATTGCTATATTTAGGTCTTCCCTTCTCTGGTGTTGCTAAACCAGCCAAGCCTCTGATCTCTTACATACTTCTGGCAGCTCAAAAAACTATTCCTCTGCGCTGTTTGTCCACTGCCCCACCCTCTAAGCTCCAACTGTCTAAACTGTCTGAATACGGTGACTCATCCCATTCTGATGCTTCTAGCTGCAGCGATCTTATCCTTTGGTAATCGATCCCTCTCCCCCCGGGTGTGTGTTCATTTATATGCCCCGACACTTTATTCATGTTTTATGTTGTGATTTGACTGCCTCTATTTTATGCTATGTCACTTCATCCATTTGTTTTGACTTGTATTTAGTATCTACTATATACCTTTCAATATTCCTGTGAGTTGTATCTCTGACAATTGTTCTCTTTAGATGCATGTCATACCTCATTTTCTTTGTATGTTATTTGTTAAAAAAAATCCAATAAAAAATATAACAATATAAAAAAAAAAAAAAAAAAAAGATGCTTCTTCAGACCCAGAGCCTGGACTTCAGAACAGTGCCCTCCTATAACATTGTTCCCCAGGCCCTCAGCCCAGCTCCTGCTGAGACCAGACTGCAATCTCCTGTATCTCTGTGCACAAGGGACAAGGCTGAAACGCAATATTGGATGCCCATGGTTTTCAGACCCTCAGCCAACAGTGTATTAAAAAGAGGCATAAATCTGTGATGGACATCACTTCATGGCCTCAAGTTAATTCTCTGTCATAGAGAAGAAGCCATATCTTATCTATATCACTGTCACCACAGCTACTTTGAGCTTGCGATCCGCCTAGCTTCCTGGTACTCCTCGCTTCCGGCCCTGACCCTGCCTCCCGGCTTCCGGATTCAGTGCGCGCCATCCAGAGCGCCCTCCAGCAAGCCAGGTTCCAGCCAGCCTGATCAGCCAGCTTGACCGAAGTTGTTCAGAGGCGCGATCTACAATACACCTCCTGGATCACAGCGAGTCTGATATCTGGAATACAGCCACTAAGTGCACCTTAGAGAGCGGTGTCTCTCCACCTCTATTTTTCTTCCTGCACATTGAGCCATTGGGTCTGACAATAAGGATCAGAGCTTGGAGCACACTTGCTGACATTAACCCCTTGTCATCAGGAAGTCATGGTGGTATTGTATATACTAATTTTTGGATTACTTCAAGCATGATAATGAGTTGTGCTTATGAAGTCTAATAATTTTATCATCTCATTTTTTCATTGGCAGTTGCTTTTCATTTCAAATTTCAGCATGCATCCAATAAATGAACTTTATTGATTATACCATCAGCAATAGTTCTTTACTACTGATCCCATTGAGTGCTGCATTTTTGTTTATTTTTGTTGTCTACTTTTCTTCCAGAAGTTTACAGCTGCACTGATGTCCAGCTATTCCTTGCATAATTGTTATGACATGACAAAAGTTTCTAATGACTGCCAGTTTTAGCGATTCAGAACTCTTTTTGTTTTCTGTACAGAAATATCCATCGCAAGAATTATAACACATTTGTTGTCTGCCTCTGTCTGGAAGGTGTAGAGGTTCTGGTAAGTGTAATACTTACCTGCAGCTCCAGCTCCTCCTTCATCCATTTAATCTGCAGATCCAGGGCTTGGATCTCATTTTGTGCATTCACTCTTATTCTGGCAGAAGACACATTGCAGTTTAATTTTTAATGTTATAAAGTTTTATTTATAAAGTTAACTTTTACTTATGAACTGTATGATTTTTTTTATGGATATTTCATTGATTATATGTTTATTTTCAGCACACTATATAACATGATTTAGTTTGTTGGCACTGCATTGATTCTAGGGCTGCCATACAAGCAACAAATTCCGTTCTATTTAAAAAAGAGAAATTGATTGGGGGTACCTAATGAGATATGGGGAGATTCTGAAGTATGATGAAAGATCCAGGTGCAGAGTTAGGAGAGGGAATCTAAATAACCTCATCTTGGCCCTGTGCATAGTGTGTGTTGGTCTACCCCCTCATCCCATTTCCTTTCTGTAGGACATCCACCATTATAGTTAGTGGATCCCCTGAGGGTTATTGACAACCTTGAGCAAACCAGAGATTGCTGCTTGTGGAGCAAACGAACTGTGGCCACTGAATGAAGACTGCCGGATATCCTGATGAAGGCTATGCAGAGACCTAAACCACAACCCAAAGCAGTGATGCAGGGAAGCTGCTGGAGGTGCAATGTGGTGTGGAGTAGAACTGGGGGAAGTCTGTGTACCTCCTAAAAAGGGCAGGGATGTGCATACAGGGCTCCACTGGTTTTCATAGAAATTAGCCCCATACGAGATATGTGTAAAGTGTATGAGGCTGATTTTCATAGAAACCAGCGGAGCTCTGGACGCAACATGTGGGTTCATTTATCACGACAATACATTATCCATGCTGTTTATGACCACTCAAGCATTGGGGGTCATTACCTTCTGGTAACTTCTGATTCACTCCTAGCATTGAGGTGGCGTGGAGATAACTAGGAGGATTTCACCTATTGGAAGAATATTTTGGATTTCACTTGCACAGGAGAGTTGAA
The DNA here is from genome assembly GCF_042186555.1 of Aquarana catesbeiana. Lineage (NCBI taxonomy): Eukaryota > Metazoa > Chordata > Amphibia > Anura > Ranidae > Aquarana > Aquarana catesbeiana. Next base: position 256,393,175 of record NC_133330.1, read on the forward strand.
TTGGGACTTTTGTATTAGCGCTTTCATTTGATTGTTCATATCAGTTCACTGTATGACACTTTTTGTTTCACACGTGTTTATGTGAACATTAAGCAATATTGGTTGCTATTGTTTTTTCTTTTTGGTTTGCAGTGACTGTACATTATACACCAATATAATTTTGTGAAGGGATTAGTGCAGCACTTACCGTATATACTCGAGTATAGGTCGATCCGAATATAAGCCGAGGCCCCTAATTTACCACAAAAAACTGGGAAAAACGTATTGACCCGAGTATAAGCTGAGGGTGAGAAATGCAGCAGCTACTTTAAGTGGAAAAGAGGGTCAACAATGCCCATCTGCAGCTGCATACCTCCCTATGTCTATTGCATACCTCCCTGTGACCTGTGCATGCCTACCTGTGCAAATTTGCCTACCTCACTGTGTCCTGTGTATACCTCCCTGTGCCGATCTGGATCCTCCCTGTGCTGATCTGCATCCTCCCTGTGCCAATCTGCATCCCTCCTGTGCCAATCTGCATCCTCCCTGTGCCAATCTGCATCCCTCCTGTGCCAATCTGCATCCCTCCTGTGCCGCTCTGCATCCACCGATCAGCATGTCATAAAAACATACGGCGGCTATTCCAGTGTTCAAAAGCCACGCCTCCTCCTCGTCTGTGATAGGCAGAACACTCAATTTCCCAGCAGTCAGTGTTCAGCCTATCACGGACATCCGCTCATCCTCATACCACGGACGAGGATGAGAGGATGTCCGTGATAGGCTGAACACTGACTGCTGGGAAATTGAGTGTTCTGCCTATCACAGACGAGGAGGAGGCGCGGCTTTTGAACACTGGAATGGCCGCCGTATGTTTTTATGACACGCTGGCCGCCGTCTGTCTGCATGACACGCTGATCAGGTAGGCAGGCGGCGGTGATTCTGGTATAAGCCGAGGGGGGCACTTTCAGCCTAAAAAAAAGGGCTGAAGATCTCGGCTTATACTCAAGTATATACGGTACATTATTAATTTGGGGAATAATTCATCAAAATTTTGCCCAAGGCGAGTTTTTCCAAATATTTTGCCAGAAACTCAGTTTCACGAGTTAATATTTCATATGATAGTTGGCTCCATCAATAGTGGCCTAAATGCAGTATATTTTCTCATTAAGGTAGTTCAAAAACTATACCACATTTTGGCCACTGGATGGCACTGAATACGCAGTTCAATTTTGCCACTAGTTCACAAAAAAGGATATAGGCAGTCCCCGAGTTACGAACACAATAAGGACTGTAGGTTTGTTCGTAGGTGGAATTTGTGAGTAAGTCGGAACACTGCATTTTTAAGTGCAACTTCCCCCTGTGCAGGTATGTGGGACGTATCGGGCGCTTCTGGGCATGCAGTTATGTTATCTGGGGCTCTTCTGGCCATGCAGTAGTACTGCAGTGTGGGATATGTCCAGCGCTGCAAGATAGCTGCTCGGAGGTATCCAGGCCCAGGGCTGGACTGGGAATAAAAACCAGCCCTGGAAAAAATGTCATACCAGCCCCTTAGCATTATTATACCAGCCCAACAACAAAACCGTTATAACGTCACTATTTCCTTGTTCGTGAAAGGGAAAACCATGCATTTTAAAGCAAATTTGAAGAGTGAATTATAAATATATATATATATAGAAGGCAGATATAAAAGCACATAGGGCTTATATTTATATATATATATATATATATATATATATATATATATATATATATATAAGCAAATTCCAGTTAAAAGTGGTAAAATTGGTCCATCGTCAAGGGGCACCCCAGGAACGTGGGGGGGACTCTGGTTTCCAGAGACCATCTTCCGCAGAAAGAATGGGGGGGTGCTAATATAAGGGGGAAACCTTTATATCAGTGCCCCCTTATATTATTGTATTCACTCCCCCCTCAGACTTGCCTGGCGGCGCTGTCACTGACCTCCTCTCAGGTACACCGCGCAGGGCTCAGTTAGATGGCTCCAGGTTGGTGACTCTGGTTTTATCCTATAGTCTTCTCTCCACAGTCCACACATTTTACTTCTCCCATGACCCCCATCCTGGCGGCACTCACACTCTTGACTCCTCTCCAGACTCCCCCTCAGAGACTGCAGACATGATATAAGACAAAAATAGAACAAGAGTCTCTGGTAAGTAAACAAGATGTACACAGTAGAAGATTGATGAGTGCACTGTTCACCAAACACTTTTCCACCACGTGCTCCACACACCCACAAGGGGTTCAAACTCACCAGAACCCGGAGGTTAATGAGCCCTAAATGACATCCTATGGACTGTAGATCTAGGTGTCCTGGTAGGGTAGTTCAAACTCATCTCCGAGATCCCACTCCAGCACCATCACTTCCGTACACAGGGCAGCACCATGACACCGGCTACGTCGCCAGGTCATATGGCCAGCAGTCAGGGGCCTGGTGACAGTGCCGCCTTACACACACAGACCGAGCTCTGTGCCATATAAGAGGAGGAGCCGGAGGACAGAGGGAGGGAGGGGAGCACTGCAGCCGCCGCTCAAAGTAGCCCCAGGGCAGCCGGCCTACCGGGAAATGTCCCGGTATCCCGGTAGACCAGTCCGGCCCTGTCCAGGACCAGCGTGGAACATAAGCGGCTGGCATTGAGGCTGTTTCTAAGTAGGAGTCGTTCGTAACTTGGGTGTTCGTAACTCGGGAACTGCCTGTATTGGGGAACTGGAGAAAGTGCAGAAAAAGGCAACCAAACTGATAAGAGGCATGGAGGAGCTCAGCTTTGAGGAATGATTAGCTGAACTGAATGTATTCTCTCTTGAGAAGAGGAGATTAAGGGGGGATATGTTCAACATGTATGAATACATAAGTGGTCCATATAGTGAACTTGGTGCAGAGTTATTTACTTTTAGATCATTACAGAGGACAAGAGGCACTCCTTACGTCTGGAGGAAAAGAAATTTAAATTCACATACAGAAAGGCTTCTTCACAGTAATGCCCTGTACACACGATCGGACATTGATCGGACATTCTGACAACAAAATCCATGGATTTTTTCCGATGGATGTTGGCTCAAACTTGTCTTGCATACACATGGTCGCACAAAGCTGTCGGAAAAACCGATCATTCTGAACGCGGTGACGTAAAACACGTATGTCGGGACTATAAATGGGGCAGTAGCCAATAGCTTTCATCTCTTAATTTATTCTGAGCATGCGTGGCACTTTGTGCATCGGATTTGTGTACACACGATCGGAATTTAACCGATCGGATTTTGTTGTCGGAAAATTTTATAGCCTGCTCTCAAACTTTGTGTATTGGAAATTCCGATGGAAAAAGTCCGATGGAGCCTACACACGATCGGAATTTCCGACAACACAATCCGATCGCACTTTTTCCATCGGAAAATCCGACCGTGTGTACAGGGCATAAGAGCTGTAAAAATGTGGAGTAGACTCCCTCAAGAACTAGTTCTGTCCAGCTCAGTAGATTGCTTTAAAAAAGAGCTGGATGTGTTTCCAAAGGCACAAAACACATCTGGATAACATTTAGAGGTAATAACACCAGGTGTAGTTGATCCAGGGAATATCCGATTGCCTTCTGGAGCGAACTCACCACTGGAGCAAATTGGTTTTTTGGGGTTTCTTGCCTTCTTCTGGATCAACTATGGGTTTTTTTTCTATTGGTTGAACTGAATGGACTTGTGTCTTTTTCAACCTAACGATGATGGAGCTGACAATCATGGAAATTAATCTATCTTGTTTCAGAGACTGTTGGGGGACAAAGTGGTATTGGGGTCAAGCACTTTCTTCTTGCTGGCTATAAACGAATAGTTTTTCGAACGTTCGTGCAAAAATTCTCAGTGCATTTGATGACTTGACAAATGTTGCTCGAATGTCCCTCAAAATTGTGTTACCTTTAACATTCAACTTTGGAATAAAAATATTTTCCTGAATGAAAACCACAACTGCTAGAAATTTGTTCTTTTGGAGACCCCACTAATGATTTGAAAATCAAACAAATATTCTTAACCAGCTCACGCACATACACTGCGGCACAATGACACCGCTGCGCAAAACCCCATACGGGTACAGGGTTCCCTTGAAGTGCCGCCAGGGGGCGCGTGCACCGCCGGAGGCACGCGCACGCCCGCTGCATGGTGGGTGACCCGATGCGTGTCGCTGGCGGTCACGATCGCCGCTTGCCATGCACGAGAGCCAGCACAGGGATTTGTGTGTGTAAACCAAGTAGGAACAACAATATATCTCCTCCCCTAGTCAGTCCTATCCCCATACAGTTAGAACACACCTAGGGAACACACTTTTAACCCCTTGATCGCCCCCTAGTGTTAGCCCCTTCCCTTCCAGTGACATTTATACAGTAATTAGTGCATATTTATAGTACTGATCGCTGTATATTTGTCAATGGTCCCAAAAATATGTGAAAAGTGTCTGATCTGTCCGTCACAATGTTGCAGTACTGCTAAAAATCACAGATCACCACCATTACTAGTAAAAAAAATAATAATAATAAAAATGCCATAAAAATACCATAAATCTTTCCCATAGTTTGTAGACGCTATAACTTTTGCGCAAACCAATCAATTATTGCGATTTTCTTTTTACCAAATTGCTTATTGCGATTTTTTTACCAAAAATATGTAGAAGAATACATATTGGCCTAAACTGATGAAGAAATTCGTTTGTTTTTTTTTTTTAAATGGGGGATATTTATTATAGCAAAAAGTTAAAAATATTGGGTTTTCTTTTTCAAAATGATCGCTCTTTTTTTGTTATAGCGCAAAAAAACCCCACAGAGGTGATCAAATACCACCAAAAGAAAGCTCTATTTGTGGGGAAAAAGGACACAAATTTAGTTTGGGTACATGACTGCGCAATTGTCAGTGCCAAATTGTAAACAGTGCTCTGGTCAGGAAGGGGGTAAAATCTTCCGGGGCTGAAGTGGTTAAAGGAAAATATTTAAAACAAATTCTGCTAGTGTTGGACCAGCTCAAAGTATTACCCAGTGTTCATTGTAGTGCTACCCCCAAACGAGCTGTTGTAGATTATACGGGTTCTTTCCCAGAACAATGCAGAGGCAGCCACAGCAACATTCAATTCACTTCTAAGCTCTAGAAATGTCTTCTAGAAGCAGGAGTAAGTTATCAAATTCTCAGCCTGTGAAGCTCTGTGTAGACCAAATCAAAAAAAAAATAACTGCTCCTGTTCAAAAGTCAAAAACTAAATTTGCCTAGGAACCTTGACCAGTGCAAGAACAGATATCCCCAACTTCCATCACCCACTCTTTATTTGATAACCCCCTTTCTTTTCCCCTTTCTTATCTATAATAAATTAGACCACACACAGGAGTTGTTTTGGAGTAAAAACTGTCCATAGCAGCCTCCTTTATTAATAAACTATAAAACCAACTTTTTTTTAAATAACTTTTTAAATAACTTTTTTAATCAACATATGTATAACTATGTACAACTTTTAACCGACAGTTCTATCACCTCCCAATCTTTGGTCTTCTGATGGCACCCCGAACTTCACATTCTCCACTTCAAAACTTTTCCATCACCAGTACACTGCGGTACCATATTTTAACATACCAGGCCTCCAGCCGTATTAAACAGCTCGGAGACAACCCCCTTCCCGCAGTGTAAACATTTGTCTTCCAGCCTACCCTTCCACTGTAAGAACACACCAGAGGGGCACGTAACACTGAAAAGCCCCCCACCATTTCCATCACCTCTGTTTATTTTGTACCACCATCAGAGACCAAAGATGCCGCCACAGCTCGCAAGGATGACCCCTTAGCCTTAAGGGCCCCTCCACACCCGCAATGCCCTTTGGCATTGCGGTCGGCAAAAAACCCTTCCCATGGGAATAATGCGACACGCAAAATTCAACTTACCTAACAGGGATTGTAATTGCCGCAACTGCACCTTCCTTTTCTCCATCATTTCCCTGACATCCAGTTTTAGCCCAGCAACCTTGTCCCTTGGCAACCTACACTCCATTGCTCTGGTATCGATTTTGATGCCCAAGAAACTCAACACTGTCGTTGGCCCCTCCGTTTTATCTGCTGCCAATGGTACCCCAAACTTACCCGAAATGTGCTGCAGGGTTGCCAAAAGAATCGCACACCCATTAGACGAATGAGGCCCCACGCAGGGGAAATCATCAAGGTAATGTATCACGGAATCTAACCCTGACACATCCCTAATCACCCATTCAAGGAACGAGCTGAACAATTCAAACTTGACACAGGAGATAGAGCAACCCATTGGCAGACACCGATCGACATAGAATTCCCCTTGCCAGCAGCAACCCAACAGCCAAAAACTGTCCAGATGTACTGGTAGCAAACGGAATGCCGACTCAATGTCCGATTTTGCCATGAGCGCCCTCTGACCGTAATGCCACACCCATGCCACTGCCGCATCGACAGATGTGTAAGACACTGTACAATCCTCGGGATTGATACCATCGTTCACCAATCCCCCTTTGGGGAATGAGAGGTGGTGAATAAGGCGAAACTTATTCGGTTCTTTCTTAGGCACCACTCCCAACGGTGACACAACCAAATCCTGCAGCGGCTTAGTTGCAAAAGATCCACTCATGCGCCCCAACGCAACCTCCTTGGCCAGTTTCTCTGAAACCACCCCAGGGTTCTGCAGTGCCGACCGTAAATTCTTGGCCGTAGGAGGTATAGCTGCCATGGAGCACGGAATTCTGAAACCCACTAAAAATCCCTCCCCCAACACCTTTGCTGCCTCCTTATCTGGATACCTATTTAAGAAAGGCCGCATCCTTACCTCCATCACCGGTGTTGTCCCTCTTCTGAGTAGGCTCCCCTGGCTTCTTTCCTTTTTTAAAGCAGCGTGACAAAGCGTGATTCCCCCCACATCCTGAACATTCATGTTTAAAACGACAGGATCCCCCAAACTTGCAGGATCCTTCGTTAAACTGCCAACACACCCCCCATTTTTTTCCAGCCGGCAGTCCAGAGGTGAATGATCCCCCGGCCCCCCCCCCCCTGAAAAAACTGATTCGGTACCCTGGCGGAAGACATCAAACGCATCCATAAGCTGATATCCTTATGGTCCCACCTAAGAGCTGGCCTAACTGCCCTTCGTTGCCTAAATTGCTCGTCATAACGAAGCCACGCGGTTCCCCCATACACCCTATGTACTTCCCCTATGGCGTCCATGTACCAAAACAGCGCCGAGCAATGTTCTTCTCACCTATTACGCTAGCCATAATGGCGAATGCCTGTAACCAGTTCCCAAAAGTCCTCGGGATCAACCGATACCTCCGCTTCTCCTCATCCTCTTTTTTTGAATTGTCTGGCTTCCCCCTATCTAAGTTGAACTTTTCCAGCGGTAACAGTGAGAAAATTTCAACATACTCACCTTTAACGATTTTATCCCGAACCTCCTGTTTTAAATGCGCTCCCAGCGGGCCCTCATAGCAGACATAAACTTCGCATTTTGCTGCATCCGCTATCCTGACCACGTCCTTCCTGACCACTACCGCAGGCTCCCCCGTGGTGGTAGTTCCTGGCACCCCTGAGTCTGACGTGGCAACAGCTTCTCCCCCTGTCCCCGGGGTCCCACCATTACCCGACTTCTCAACCTGTCCTCCAAAGCATGGTGCCACTTGTGCCGGTACCTCCTGGCTGCCTGCAAAGCGCTGAACCAAAACCCTTAAACCCCCAGTAACTCCTGCAACGGTCCCCGTGTCCCAGAGGTGACAGGCTGATCACCCGCCCCCCTTAGGCCAGGCGGTCCCCCCGCCGAGGCCCCCAAAGTGCCCCCAGGTAACCTCGGGGCCCCCCCGCTCACCAAATTACTACCGTCATCATTAATGTCAAGATCAGGTAAAAGATTTGACTCATCAGGCTGCCTGGGTCTGCTCCCCATCGCCGCTGCACTGGACCCTCCAGATGGCGCGATCTCCTGGCGCACTTCCTCATCCGATCCCGACAGTTCTCCCTCTGACCGTACCTCCGTGGCCTGGAGCATCGGCGTGACTAACCTCCCAGGCGAAGCCTGCCTGGAGGCCGTGGATTCCCGCCTTGTGGCTGTTCTCCCCCTCTCCATGCATCCAACGGATATTGTGCTGTGCTGTCCCCCACTGCTGGTTCCTCTGCTAGGCCCTGCTCCTCTCCCTCTTTCCTCTTCCCGCTCCTGACTTCTGCTTCTGCTTCGACTGAAGGGCTGCCAGCAGCGTCAGGTAGCTGACCTCCAGCCGTGGCCCCGCTCCTCCCCCGTCGGATCTCCCCCCTGGCAGACCCCTGTGAAGAGGGGGGGATCGTTCTCCTGTCTTCCTGCATCCTGGATGGCGAGGCGCGGGCGCCATTACGGCCTGAAGCCCCGCCCCGAGCTCCGCTGATGAGGATTCCGCCTGGTCCCCCCCAGGGGTAGCGGTGGTCGCCCGTTTCGCTGGGGGAGCTGATGGGTCCATTACCGGGCTCCTATTGGGGCGAGCCAATCTGCTGGAGGGGTCTGGTGAAAAACGCTCAGGCAGCCGGGACCGCCTGGCGCGTGGCATCGCCGCCGCGCCGGTCCCCCCCTGCCTCCTGAGAAAGCAAGGCCACTACCTGTGCCTGCAGCCAGTCCTGCCCTTTCGTCGCCGCCACTGTTCGCAAACGTGCTAAAAGCACGTCAGTGTCCGCCATGCTGCTGCAAAACTGTTCCCAACTCTGCCTGTCTCTGTCTCCTTCACAGCAACTTCTTCCTATGTATGTCTCCCTCACACTGCTCCTGTACAAACCCCGCCTTTTCCTTTTATATCTCTCCACCCCCTGAGTTAACTTCTATCTCCTCCCCTTTACTTCCTTTCCCATTTTAACCCTCAGTTGTCTCACTGTTCCACCTTGTCATGCCCGGCCCTTCATTACCTTTCCATACTTCCATTTTCATTCCGGCCTCCCTAACTAGGAGGTTGCTACATAAGCTATGAAATGTAAATTTGTAAATGATGTTTAACAATGGTAAAACACACTAACTTCACATCAGAACCTTTGCCTCTCACGTTAGGCCCATCTGATTTTTCAAGAGTATTGCTTAATTCAATGGCAGCTGTGGACGATGGTTTCCTGTAAAAGTGGGGTCGCAGGAAGCGTTTTGAGGACCTCCCTAAGGGTAGGCCCTGGGGGTTAGCTGAAGAAGAGGAGTCCTCAAAACGCATCCTGTGACCCCACTTTTACAGGAGACCATTGTTTGCTTACACATTAAACTATTAAACTGTGGTGCTGCTGACCAATTTCTACAAAGTTGAAGGCTTAAGCTTTTATTTTTTAAGCTTTTAAATCAGGTATGGCTGCTACTGTTCAATTCAGGCTTATTACTGCTGAATAACAAATCTGGTGTTTCAGCCAAAACTACTTAAAAAGTCTTATTTAAATTTGAAATGAATTCGATTGGGGCACTGTTTCTCTATTTAAGCAAGAAATAGGGTAAAAGTAAAAAAAAAAAAAATAATTAAAAAAAACTGTTCGGTAATACCATGTACAACAAAGGAGTTTCCTAAGCATGTAATTTAAAGGATTGGAGTTTCCCTTGAAAGTCGCATTAAAAGGAGGACCATTCAGTCTCAAAATTTGCCCCCAAAGAATTCAGTGGGTTTTGATTCTGAGTTAGATGTTGCAGATTTTAAACAAAATAATGTAATTACAGGGTATCTGGGATCCTCTATGCAATGCAGGCAGATCATGGCTGGTGAAAGAAATCAGCAGGGAGCTGTGCACAGCTTTGATGAAAACATCACAATACCCTGCCTCAGTATTCCTCTTAGGAGCCCTCAAACCTGATGCATGGAGTGGGCTGGCTCTTGGGGGGGGGTTATGCAAATATCCAAATGCCTTGATTGGTAGATTTCAGTCTGGAGGAGTGGGTATTTCTCAGCGCCGTACAGTGCCTTGAAAAAGTATTCATACCCGTTGAAATTTTCCACATTTTGTCATGTTTCAACAACAAAAAAATGTATTTAATTGTGATTTTATGTGATAGACACCACAAAGTGACACAAATTGTGACGTGAAAGGAAAATGATCAATGGTTTTCAATTTTTTTTACAAATAAATATGTGAAAAGTTTGGCGTGCATTTGTATTCAGCCCCCTTTACTCTGATACTCCTAACTAAAATCTAGTGGAAGCAATTGCCTTCAAACGTCACCTAAATAGTAAATAGAGTCCATCTGTGCCTAATTTAATCTCAGTATAAGTACAGCTGTTCTGTGAAGCCCTCAGAGGTTTGTTAGAGAACCTTAGTGAACAAACGGCATTATGAAGGCCAAGGAACACACCAGACAGGTCAGGGATAAAGCTGTGGAGAAGTTTAAAGCAGGGTCAGGTTATAAAAAAATATTCCAAGCTTTGAACATCTCATGAAGCACTGTTCAATCCATCATCCAAAAATGGAAAGAGTATGGAACAACTGCAAACCTACCAAGACATGGCTGTCCACCTAAACTGACAGGCTGGGCAAGGAGAGCATTAATCAGAGAAGCAGCCAAGAGGCCCATGGTAACTCTGGAGGAGCTGCACAGATCCACAGCTCAGGTGGGAGAATTTGTCCACAGGACAACCATTAGTCGTGCACTCCACAAATCTGGCCTCCATGAAAGAGTGGGAAGAAGAAAGCCATTGTTGAAAGAAAGCCATAAGAAGTCCTGTTTGCAATTTGCGAGAAGCCATGTGGGGGACACAGCAAACATGTGGAAGAAGGTGTTCTGGTCAGATGAGACCAAAATTTTAACTTTTTTGGACTAAAAGCAAAATGCCATGTGTGGGGGAAAACTAACACTGCACATCACCCTGAACACACCATCTCTACCGTGAAACATGGTGGTGGCAGCATCATGTTGTGGGGAAGCTTTTCTTCAGCAGGGACAGGGAAGCTGATCAGAGTTGATGGAAAGATGGATGGTGCCAAAAACAGGGCAATCTTAGAAGAAAACCCGTTAGAGTCTGCAAAAGACTTGAGACTGGAGCAGATGTTCACCTTCCAGCAGGACAACGACCCAAAACATACAGCCAGAGCTACAATGGAATGGTTTAGATGAAAGAATATTCATGTGTTAGTATGGCCCAGTCAACGTCTAGACCTAAATCCTTTTAAGAATCTGTGGAAAGATTTGAAAATTGCTGTTCACAGACGCTCTCCATCCAATTTTACAGAGTTTGAGCTATTTGCAAAGAAGAATGGGCAAAAATGTCACTCTTTAGATGTGCAAAGCCGGTAGAGACATACCCAAAAAGACTTGCAGTGAAAGGTGGTTCTACAAAGTATTGACTCAGGGGGGCTGAATACAAATGCACCCCACACTTTTCACATATTTATTTGTAAAAAAATTTGAAAACCATTTATCATTTTCCTTCCATTTCACAATTATGTGCCACTTGGTGTTGGTCTATCAAAAAAAAAATCCCAATAAAATACATTTGCGTTTTTGGTTGTAACATGACAAAATGTGGAAAATTTCAAGGGGTATGAATACTTTTTCAAGGCACTGTATTTTCAGGTAGATTGCCGTGGGTAAATCCCACAAGTAATGCTGATCCTCCATGATTGAAAGAACTGAAATAAAGGAATGAAAGGGATGGGCCAAGGACAGTAAGACCTGGGAGTAAAGGGCTAGATAATGCTGGACATCTTCCAGCTAGAAAATACAGTGGATTTGACTTGTTTCAGCTTCTAATAAACACTGTAAGAAGCTCACAATGTGCAGTGAAATCAATTTAAGTATGGAAAGGAGCCTGTAAAACCATGCAAGACTAAATATACAGCTGAAGTTAAGCTTAACCACTTCAGCCCCGGAAGATTTTACCCCCTTCCTGACCAGAGAATTTTTTGCACTTCGACACTGCGTCGCTTTAGCTGACACTTGCGCGGTCGTGAGATGTTGTAACCAAACAAAATTGACGTCCTTATTTCCCAAAAATAGTGCTTTCTTTTGGTGGTATTTGATCATCTCTGCGGTTTTTATTTTTTGCGCTATAAACAAAAAAAGTGACAATTTTGCCAAAAAGCAATATTTTGTACTTTTTGCTATAATAAATATCCCCCAAAAATATATAAAAAAACTAATTTCTTTCTCAGTTTAGGCCGATATGTATTCTTCTACATATTTTTGGTAAAAAAAAAAAATCGCAATAAGCGTATATTGATAGGTTTGCGTAATCCAAAAAAAAAAAAATCAAAAAAGTTATAGCGTCTACAAAATAGGGGATAGATTTATGGCATTTTTATTTTTTTTTTTTTTTTACTGGTAATGGTGGTGATCTGTGATTTTTATCATGACTGCGACATTATGGTGGACACATTGGACACTTTTGACACTATTTTGGGACCATTGTCATTTAAACAGCGATCAGTGCTATAAAAATGAACTGATTACTGTGTAAATGACACTGACAGGGAAGGAGTTAAACACTAGGGGGCAATCAAGGGGTTATGTGTGTCCTAGGGAGGTGTTCTAACTGTAAGGGGATGGGCTACCATTTACTGACAGGGAGCAGTAGATCTCTGTTATGTTGCTAGGCAGAACAGGGAAATGCATTGTTTAGAAAGGCATCTCCCCGTTCTGCCTCTCCTCACAGCAATCACGGGCCGCCAGCGAACAATGAGTTCCCGGAACCCACGGGCATGCTCCCGCGGCGTGCATGTGCGCGCCAAATAGGTGGCAAATTCAAAGGGACGTACAGGTACGCCCATTTGCCTGCCTGTGCCATTCTGCCGACGTACATCTGTGTGTGGCGGTCGGCAAGCAGTTAAAAAAATATATGGTTTGATTAGATTTTTTTCTTTTGTTTTTTTTTTTTAGGTAGCAAGGTCTCTGGCCTTGTCCAGTCTAATGAGAACTTTCCAGATCAAAGATAGCTGACATCCTTCTGTATGTGGTGGGTTGTGAGGCATAGTGGGTGCAAGGTGGACAAAGTTATTAGGTGCCAGACACTTTCTGGATGTAAAAGAGGTTTTATTTCTCTTCACAGTCCTTTTTATATTTTTGGGGGAAAGAGGGTTAGGGCCAGGACACCCTTAAGTAGTTGCTAATGTTGGCCCGATCATGATCCCACCCTGGAAAAGACTGGACTATATCGGTACAGATAAATAACAATAAACAGTTAAGTAAAAGGATTTATTACAAAGAAAGAAATTACATAGTGTACTTGTTAAGATTGCAAAAACAGAGGCTCAGAGTTGCCCAAGAGGCATCTGTTGTTACAGGGTATAGAATGGTCTGGTTCTCGACTAGTTTCGCGGTATTACCGCTTCCTCAGGAGGACCAATCTATGAGAAAGATAGTACAAAATAATGCAGACAATATGCATACAAAAATATAATACAGCATGTAGAAGAAACATCATAAGAGGTAAATGAGGAAGTGGCTTACCCTATATCTAGGTGAATATGTGCGGCACCCGGCTGCCCAAACATATCTCCCCCGCGGCGGACAAGGGGGATTGTGCGAAGTTCCCTGAATGGATAACAAAATGGCAATTGAGGGGTCTGATATGTTAGCTGGTTGGGGGTAAAAAGGGGGGGAGGATAGTGATTGGTGATTGATTCCCTGTTGTTCCCCTCCCCCTTCTCCCCTCTTTTCCCCTCCCCCCCTCTTCTTCCCTCCCCCCATCCCAATTTCCCTTCCCTATTTTCCTTCCCCCATCTTATCCCCCTCCTCTTTCCTTTTCCTTTTTCCTTTCTTTCCCTCTTGCCCCTAATTATCTCCCCCCTTTTATACCAATCACTATCCTCCCCCCCTTTTTACCCCCAACCAGCTAACATATCAGACCCCTCAATTGCCATTTTGTTATCCATTCAGGGAACTTCGCACAATCCCCCTTGTCCGCCGCGGGGGAGATATGTTTGGGCAGCCGGGTGCCGCACATATTCACCTAGATATAGGGTAAGCCACTTCCTCATTTACCTCTTATGATGTTTCTTCTACATGCTGTATTATATTTTTGTATGCATATTGTCTGCATTATTTTGTACTATCTTTCTCATAGATTGGTCCTCCTGAGGAAGCGGTAATACTGCGAAACTAGTCGAGAACCAGACCATTCTATACCCTGTAACAACAGATGCCTCTTGGGCAACTCTGAGCCTCTGTTTTTGCAATCTTAACAAGTACACTATGTAATTTCTTTCTTTGTAATAAATCCTTTTACTTAACTGTTTATTGTTATTTATCTGTACCGATATAGTCCAGTCTTTTCCAGGGTGGGATCATGATCGGGCCAACATTAGCCACTGTCCCCTTGATCCCACTCTTCCTTGTTTTTGTATATTAATTTGGATGATGGTACGTTCTTAACAAATTATTATTTTCGATTACATGAGGCTATACTCAAAATTTGTACCCTTAAGTAGTTGTAGATTTAATTGGCAGACTCAGGAACTTCAATAGGAGGACAGCCGTGCAGGGAAAGGCCCCAGCAAGGCACCACATCTGCACATGCAGGAATGCTGTCTCCTATAGCAACAGTTTTTAACAGTTCTTAACTCAAATGTAACAGTTCCTTCAGCTTCACTACAACTGCCTCTTGTAGTTTTTCAACACTGAGCTCCTGGTCTCTCACTAGACCCTATAATTCACTGACTCTGAATCGCTTGAGCTCCTCCAATCTTTGCAGTGGTATCTCCCTCAAGCGTCACCCACACTTCCCTGCTTGGTCCCTAGCTTGGCACTCCAGATACTTCTCAAGCCTTACCCCTGCTGACCGGCTCGTTCCCTGGCTTGACTCACAAGGCTGCTCTACAAGCGTCACCTCCGCTGGTTGGGTCCCTGACTTGATCACCGCCTGAAGTTTCCCGATTCTCCACCGTGTCTGTTCGGTGAGAATGCTACTCCAGTACTTGCTTCAGTTACTCACTGTAGTCCCTGGTAATAAGGTGGTTGGTCCTTTTGTGCGACAGCTTCCCTTCTACCTCCGACCATTGACAAGTTCTCCAGCCAGCAGAACCGTCACTTCTGGTTGGACTGCAAGCCGCAATCCCAACCCTGCGCTGCTCTTACTTCTGGATAGGCCTTCGTACAACCTAGCAGCCAGATGCCCCGGGGATAGGCCCAATCTCCGGTCTAGTAGCCTGGGGCACACGTGACGTCCACCCAGACAGCCATCCAGGTGGCACAGAACATAGACCACCTAAATCCACCAAATATATACGCTCTACCAGCAGGCCAAGGGATTCAAGAAAACCCCTGCCCATTGGCTGAGATACCGCATATACCCATAACCTGACCTTGAGCTGTCCTTCACACCTACTGGCAGAAGAAAAAAGTACAACCAGGCCAAGCTTAGGGAGAAATCAATGGATCTCTAACAATTGACCAGGGTAACTACTCCTGGCAAGCAAATTTGTGAGGAGCATCCCCGACTAAACCCCAGGGTGCTACATTAAGAATTGTGTAATTCAATTTCTGTACATTCTGCATAACAATCTGTTATACAATCACACAATTAGCCTTTTTTGGCTAGATGAGGATGTTTTTTGTCATTTTTAATATAATAGTAGAAAAGGGGATATAACTTTTTTTAACTCAAACATTAACACAAAAATACATTTTATTCCACTGACATTTGATGAAGTAATTGTGAATATATTAAACACTATTCATTTCTTTTCCCAATGAATCTTTGGCAGCCTTAATTAGATGAGCGAGCTCTGAACAAAAACAAACTATATACAAACTTTTTTAGTCCCTGTGTGCTAGAGTCCCAAGAGAGAATGTGGATTTATAGTGGTAGCGAGGAAACACCTGATTTGCAGTTTGCTCTGTTTTCTATAAAATGCCAGTTGCATGGCCACAGGCAGGGCAAGTGGGTTCTTTTCACAAAACGGTTACAGCAACATGTATGCAGAGCCTGATTGCACCACTGCACAGCTCCCAGATCCACTGCACATATTGCATCTATGGCTGATGTCGGAACCTGAACCTCCACTTCACATCCAAGAGGAAAGGATATGAAGTGGTATTTCTCCCCATGGGGGGCTGCAGAGGCACACATATGTCGTAAGGCTAATTTTATACTGTAGCACTAAAAAAAAATCCAATATTCCTTAAGGCATGCTTTACTACATTTGCACTCATCTCAAACACTGAAAACATGCAAAAAAAGTGTGACTCCAGCCTTAGAGCTCTGGACACCCTAAACCTGAAGCACCCCATGGGGAGGGGAAGTACTCGGGCTCTTTGTTCCACAGCTTTAGGGTAGATAAGGTCCAAATCTGGATCATCAGAAATACTTACCAGGGCTACTGAGTAAAAGGCAATCAAGAAAGGTGGGCTCCTAGTAGAGATCCAGGAATAATATGGGGTCCATCAATAACTCTTCCCAGTCAGCTAATGAGGGAACATGGATTACCAAATTGTAGCATAGGGATGGCGCTGAGCCCTATACTGGGGCAGCAAGTGACAGCTCAACATAATATCTATTCACCCAATTAGATTTCTCTCAGTCATACTGAGATGATGTAAGATGTAAGCTGCGCTCCCTCAGACTCATACATATACATTCCCTACTCCTCGAAATTTGGAAAAGCTGCTGCTATAAATTGTGTGACCACAAACAATAATATAACAAGTGAAAACAGCTGTGCTATCCCTTAAAGTGATGGTCTAATATTTATTCAATAAACAAAGTGCAAGTGGTGCAACAAATTAGATAAAGTGCTGACAATTTTTCAAAGTGCAATAGTGCTGAGGCGAAAAGTGTTCCACTTTCTTGACCAAAACAAGTGCTGTGCTTTGTGCTAGGGATTACGCTCTTCACGTGCAGTCACCGCTTCAGTGCCATCCTAAGAACAAAACTCTCCAAAGGTTGTTGACCTCCTTGGTGTATACCAAGCTACAGTAGGTCAAAAGCAGGCTTAGTTATCTCTGGTCTCTCATTTTGAGTCACCATCTACAGCACTGTGGTATTCCATACAAAAAAACCAGGAAAAGATATCATCGCATAACACTGTTTATTAAATAGTCCCAATTAAAAACAATCCATATACACTTGCATTTTTTTTTGTTTACAAAAGTTTTATTTGGAAGTTTAAGTAAAAAAATACAAAGGATAGTCAGGTTACAAAATATATATATAACATTAATATACAGTGACAAGTGGAAAAGAGGTATGATGACGAGTCAGGTACATATATGTAGCAATAGTCATACATTTTTGCAGGTTCACTTGTAATTTTACATTAATATCAATTAAGTTGTATTCCAGTAAGACCATTTCTTTTTATGAATGTGTGTTGAATCGTTAAGAGTGTGGTATATCCATTCAGAAATCTTAAGTGATTCCATTCTCGTGGTGACTTGTTGCCACGGTAAATTGTTTGTCTTCCAGTTGTATGCAATCATCCAATGGATAGAAATGCACAATGAGTGGAATAATCTCATGCATGGTGTGGGAATATTTGGTATTTTTGCATATAAGAGACATATTTGGGGGGTGAGTGTAATTTTTTGTTGGGAAGAGCATTCAATAAGGTCAATGGCTTTGAGCCAAATTTGTTTGATATGTTTGCATTCCCAGAAAGTGTGCAAAAGGGTACCCGGTTCTGAACATCCCCTAAAACAATTTGGGGAGACAGAAGGGTAATATCTATGAAGTTTAGAGGGGGTTAGATACCATCTAGAGAATAATTTAAGTGGGGTTTCTCTGAAAGAGATGGCTTTATTACATTTACGGAGATTTTCAGACATGGAAGACCACTCCTCAACACTGAATGAAGTCGCCATGTCCGACTCCCATTTGAGCATCGGTGTTGATTTGTCTGGTGCTTCAAAATTATTGAGGTAATGGTAGACTCTTGAAATGAGACCTCTATCACTGGATAAAGAGATGCAGATATATTCAAATGTGGTGTTGATATGAGATGTTGTGACTGCAAAAAATTTTTCATAAAAGGATTTAATAAGATGGTAGTTATGAAGCTCAGAGGCCGGTAGACTATGGGTGGATTGTAAAGATAAAAATGGGGAAAACTCCCATTTTAGTTGAAGGGATCTGAGGGTAGTTAAGTTCTTATTGATCCATAGGGAGAAGGAGGGCCTATTACTATAGGCGTTGGGGAATCTGGGGTCTCCCAAAAAAGAAGCTAAGGGAGGAGTTTTAGAGGAGAGTTTGAAAGTATCTTTGTATTTGTTCCATAGTTGGAAGGATTGAGCAACTATGATGTTATATTTAAGAAGTCTTTTGTAAGATGTGATGTTAGACCATAGTATTCCTTGTAAATGTAATGGGAGAATACACTTACATTTTAAAGTGCCTCACCTGGTACCTGGAATGATCTGCCATCAAAATGTGATGGTTTGCGCTGCTCCATGTCTTCTCTGTGTATCAGAGCCAATGTGCGTTCCACCTAGCGGAAGCAGCAGTGCCTTGCGTCTGTACCCCTACTTGTTTCGTCACCAGGACGTCATCAGGAGGCCTGCTGATGACATCCTGGTGATGAAACACGTAGAGGCTCAGGATTCCGTAGGGAACCCTAGATAGACTGTTTATTTTTGTTAAATAAAAGTGGATCAACAAATCCTTAAATGGCAGAACTGGAGTGGACTAGTTGCTAGGTAATGGTTAGACAATTTTAGTTTTTTTGCATTCCCCCCAGTTTGCCCGATTTGCAGTGGGTAGTACAACAGAAAGTCACACTAAAGTATGAGTACAAATACCCTTATGTACCCAAACAGGTTCGGGAGGAAGTGGAACAGCACCGCTCCCCTTGGAGCGTATATGGGAGGAGCATATATGGGAGTTCCAGAATGAGCTCAAGCTGTGCAGGAACCCTCAATTTCCTGAGTTTTGGAGCAGGTTCATGGACATAACACGTGAACGGAGTCCTGGACTCTCCATATACAAAGATCGGGTCATCATCAGGAAATCGGGCTTGCTTCTAGGGGACAACTGGTGTCCTAGCTCCAACAGGTCATGTGAGTGAGACACCAAAGTGCATGGAATAACATATTTCCATACTTCATGGACATCACTGTTTGCTGTACTTGTATATTTGTAATAAAATATTAGAATAGTTAGGCCATATCTTTCTGTATCCCCTCCGGGAACTGGAGTTAACTTGACAGTCATATTGGGCCCATTGTGGGCCCTTGTAATGGCTTGGCCACTAAAACGAGACATACTACATCTGTGAAGAAAAAAAATGCACTGTTTAAACATACCCCACAAGCTGCAACTCAAAGTGAAATACACACAAATACAAAAACAAAACATAAGGAGCTGGGCTCACAGAAATTTGATAAGTGAACAAATGGTGTTCAAGTGAATCAATCTGGTAAATGAGTCCAAAAAGATAAACTAAATAAATAGCCAAATAAGAAAAAATTGATATATACATATATAGAAAAAATATATTATAGTGAATAAGCCAATAAAAGTAAATCAACAGTCCTAGAGTCCTCCAATGGTAAATTAATGAGTGATTGTAGAAACACAGTATAGTGAAATCTTCCGTGACTTTTGAGAGACAATGTGAATCCACCACCACATAGAGTGCAAGCTTACCAGCTGCACAAGCTGTTTGAGCTTGTGGCTAATACCCAGCCAGGGCCTTTAATCCTCCCAGCACCTCCAGTAGCCAATGAACCAGGCGTTCCTGGAGACTGTAGATGTATTCAACGGTCAGCAGCCAGCCACTGGAATCAACTTGTTGTGAGTGCTCATAACAATCCGAAAACAAAATCGCAATCGGTAAAATCAGGTGGTATTTTATTTAAATAAAAGTTATGCTTACAAACATGGAGTATGAAGTGGTAAAAGCAATAAGAAAGTCTACATACCCACTCTTAGCCTCAAGCAGTTGACGCTAATAGCGCCATTTTAGTTATGGGAAAACTAAAAAGAAAAGCCATTAGCCAAAGGCCTTTTATTACAAGCTTTTCTAATCAACATCAAAATGTCAAGCATATTGTTAATAAACACTGGCATATTTTGGGTAATGATAGAATATTGAGTACTATCATGCCAGCTAAACCCCAGGTAGTATTTAGGGGTGTTCCCTCTCTGAGAGACAAATTGGCCCCTAATGTCCTCAACCCTCCTACCATCAAACCCAGTTTCTTCACTGGACTCACAGGTTACTATCAGTGCAGAAGATGCCAATTCTGCTACCTTAATGGGTGCAAAACCAGGAGAATGACTAGGTTTATCTCTAGCTGTACTTCTAAGGAATATAAAATATCACCTGCTCCACCTTAGGGGCCCTTGTGGACTCCAGTATGTGGGCAGGACTAAAGGTCCCCTTCAAGTACGCTTGAATGAGCACATTATTAATATCAGGAAGGGGTTCACTAAACACTCTGTATCCAAACATTACTTAACAGTACACAATAGAGACCCTTCTAATACCATCTTTCTAGGGATTGATAAATATAGCCCCCATTGGAGGGGCAGCTCCCTTGTTAGAAGTATTTCAAAATTTGAGATGTCTTGGGTTCATAAGATCAAGTGCTATACCCCCCCCCCCTCATGGTTTGAACATCGATGTTGATGTCAACGCCTCTATAGATAACTCTTAATTGGTATCTTCTTTGCCTCTGGTTATGGTATACTTAGGACATATATCTTGATTATGGTTTCTGTTAACAGTTTTAATCCTATGTATTATGTGAACTCGGTCTGAGTCTCGGATAGTTTCTCCATGGGAGGTTATTGGCTATATGTTAGTGTATCAGCGCTCTGTGTTTTTAAACAACAAGCCAACACATTTTATATAATGTAAAGAAATTTACATCCAATTACTTCCTTTTGGGCGATATTTATAGGGACTACCTATGGGGCACCAGATACTTTCAATAGATTGGTATCTTTTTGGGGTCCAATACTGTTTCCCTATAGATATATGATATTCACTCTATCAGTTTTGGTTTGGATATTATATGAGACATCTATTATATTTTTTTATTTTTTTTTTATTCTCATTTTTCTTTTTTTTTTTTTTTTTAGATCATATCTTTTTTATTTGGTTTTTCAATTTATACAATATCCATCATAACCAGTGTAGAGTACAAAAGGCAAACAAGAAAACACATATTACAATAAATATTTCCCAGAATCACCATCAATTATAAATATATTTTACCCTCCCTTTTTCCCCTTAAGCCCTCCCCCCACCCCCGTTCACCCTCCCTCCTCCCCACCAGTTGCTAATTTTTAGAAATAGTCGAATCCTACGCTTGGTAATACTTCCTACCCCACTGAGAGTATTGTGCACACTACTTATTCCCTATTATCTATTTCCTCGTGCATAACTTCCTTTCCTCGATACGATTTTATGTTTCCCTATTCTCTCCTTGACACCACCTACCCCAGATCCTAATAAACTTCTCAAAGCTTCCCCTTCTAATATATATAATCCTTTCTGTTCCCACTAGTACGTTCATGGTACTAATCCATTCTTCAGGGGTAGGGGGCATTGTTGACAGCCATGCTTTTGCGATCAGTTTCCTGGCCTGGTATAAGCATCGTATAATTGCTATTCTTATGTAGCCATCCCCCATATCCTCTTTGATTAGCCCCAGGACACAGACTTTAGCCTCGGGCTCCAGCCTTATCCCGGTCCTAACCTCTATGATGTTTAGGATCTCGGTCCAGTACCTCACTAGCTTCGGGCATCTCCACATAGTGTGTATAAGATCGCCCGTATCTAGACATCTGGGGCATTTGTCGTCTGGTCTACGACCCATTCTATGCAGCCTCTTGGGAGTGTAGTAAGCTCTGTGCACAAGCAAGAGGTGCGAAGCCCGCTGCGACGGAGAGAGGGACACCAGCGGACCAAGCTCCAGTATTCTCCCCCACTGTTCTTCACTCAACTCCCCCACATCGGCCTCCCACCCCTCCCTTGCGCGCAAGAGTGGGGTCAGGCCAGTTGCCCTGTTCATTAGTTGGTCATAACTTACTGATATTAGCCCCTTCGGGCTATGTGCCCTTACCACCTTATTAAGAAGTGCCGCACTACACCATTCCAGTTCATTGGTCTTAAATTGCTTGTCTAATGCGTGTCTAATCTGGAGATAACAGTAAAATGATTCCTTGGGGATTGCAAACTCCCGCCTCAGATCCACAAAAGATTTTAATATATTGCCAACATATAATTGTGCTAGCCTAGTTATTCCCGCCCTTTCCCAGATCCTATTTACTCCTATCGCCTGCATTTCTTGTAGCTGCCTATTCTGCCATATAGGTGTGAACTCCGTAGCCCCCTTATATCCCATTTCAATCTTTACTAACCGCCAAACTTTTATGGCCAGTTTGTTTGTTGGAGATGGGCATCCTAATGCTCCGGCTTCCAATGCCCCTGCCAAGGATTTGTGCGGGCTCCCTGACAGCATGATTTTTACGCTGGAGTCCACTTCCCCCTCACATTCACACCCACCCAGGTGTTGCAGTTGTGACGCCAAAAAATACCTGTATGGGTGGGGCACCGCCAGTCCCCCCTCCCTGTTGGGTCGCTGCAAGGTCTGGAGACTGATCCTGGCCTGGCCCTTTCTCCATATTAACTCACGGAAGATAGCATTTATTTTTAAAAACCAATCCCTCCCTATCCAAATCGGTGAATTGTGTAATATATTCAACAGTTGAGGCATCCAAATCATCTTAATCAGATTTATACGCCCCGCCATAGATAAAGGAAGCCGAGACCAGATGTCTTTCTTCCTTCTGAACTTTTCCAACAGCGGAGCTAAATTATCTTTAGTATACTGCATTGGGTTATTGGTCACCATTATACCCAAGTATTTAACCTTCTCCACCACCCTGAGACGCGAAACCACCTGCGGGAGAGAACCGTTGGTCGAGTCAATCGGGAGGAGTGAAGATTTCCCCCAATTGACTATTAACCCTGATACTCTCCCAAACCCTTCCACCAACTGCATTGCATTTTCTAACGATGGCCCCATGTCCCCCAGGAATAACAATACATCGTCAGCATATAACGCTATTCTATCCTCGCCCTCTTTCCTTTTGTAGCCCTGTAGACCTGCTGATTTTCTTATTACCTCCGCGAAGGGCTCCAACAAGCCAACACATTTTATATAATGTAAAGAAATTTACATCCAATTACTTCCTTTTGGGCGATATTTATAGGGACTACCTATGGGGCACCAGATACTTTCAATAGATTGGTATCTTTTTGGGGTCCAATACTGTTTCCCTATAGATATATGATATTCACTCTATCAGTTTTGGTTTGGATATTATATGAGACATCTATTATATTTTTTTATTTTTTTTTTATTCTCATTTTTCTTTTTTTTTAATTTTCATTTTTATGTTCATTCATTTATATTTTTATTTTTTTGTGACCAGATGTGGGGACTACCATCTGATTCATCAGTGGTTAGAATCCCCATGAGAGGTTATGACAGCCTTTTTTTGTTTTTTTACCAATTAGAGGTTCATGTCTGCCATTCCATAATATTGTCAGTTTTAGCCATATGAGATATAGGATTAGATTCCTGGTTAATATGTAGAGGTCAGAATAATGCCCTTAGTGTTAGATGCTTAAGATCCTTATTAGGGTATAGTTGCCTATACCAATATAAATATATCGGTAATCATCGGGACCGTCACAATGGGTACGTGTAGCCGTTGTTACCATTAAATTTTTTCTGTCCTTTGGCTAATGGGCTTTTCTTTTTAGATTTCCTACAACCAAAATGGCGCTATTAGAGCCAACAGCTCGAGGCTCAGACGAGGCTTCAGTGGGTATGTAGACTATTTTTAGCGGTGCGTCAGAGCGTCGCTCGTGCCCCAGGACGATGTCAGATTAGTGATGAAATGCGTTGGGAGGAGCGACATGCTGACGTCACTGCACAGTTTTACATCCTGTTTGCACAGGCGTTTTGTGCTATTGCTTGCGGGCCGGCTTTCTTATTGCTTTTAACACTTCTACTCCATGCTTGTAAGGATAACTTTTATTAAAATAAAATACCATCCGGTTTTACCGATGGCGATTCCTCTTTATTTGTTTTCGGATTGTTATGAGCACTCACACTGAGTTGATACCAGTGGCTGGACTAGGACTGTTGTTGTACTTTTATTGGCTTATTTACTATAATATATTTTTTCTATATATGTAAATATAAATTTTTTCGTATTTGACTATTTATTTAGTTTATCTTTTTGGACTCATTTACCAGATTGATTCACTCACTTGAACACCATTTGTTCACTTATCAAATTTCTGTGAGTGCAGCTCCTTATGTTTTGTTTTTATATTATCTATATCTGTGGTCTAACGCAACGGACTTTGAGACAAATATGTGCATTTGAACCTCTTTGGAGGATTATCTTCACAGAGATAGTGCTCCAAGGGTCATAAGATCCTGTTCAGTCAGGTTGTACTATTTGTATATATACTATATTGCCAAAAGTATTACTACACCTGCCTTTACACGCACATAAACTTTAATGGCATCCCAGTCTTAGTCCGTAGAGTTCAATATTTCATAGACCCACCCTTTGCAGCTATAAGAGCTTCAACTCTTCTGGGAAGGAAGTCCACAAGGTTTAGGCATGTGTCTATTGGAATGTTTGACCATTCTTCCAGAAGCGCATTTGTGAGGTCAGGCACTGATGTTGGACGAGAAGGCCTGGCTTGCAGTCTCCGCTATAATTCATCCCAAAGGTGTTCTTTCGGTTGAGGTCAGGACTCTGTATAGGCCATTCAAGTTCCTACACCCCAAACTCGCTCATCCATGTCTTTATGGACCTTGCTTTGTGCACTGGAGCGCAGTCATGTTGAAACAGGAAGGGTCCATCCCCAAACTTCTCCCACAAAATTGGGAGCATGAAATTGTCCATAATGTCTTCGTATAGTGATGCCTTAAGAGTTCCCTTCACTGGAACTAAGGGGCCAAGTCTAACCCCTGAAAAAAACTCCACACCATAATCTCCCCTCCACCAAACTTTACACTTGGCACAATGCAGTCAGGCAAGCACCATTCTCCTGGCTACCACCAAACCCAGATACGTCCATCGGATTGTAAAGACAGAGGTGTGTGATTCGTCACTCCAGGGAACACATGCTCTGGAGTCCAGTAGTGGCGTACTTTACACCACTGCATCCAACGCTTTGCATTGCATTGCACGTGTAAATGTACAGCTTGGATGCAGCTGCTAGGCCATAGAAACGTATTCCATGAAGCTGTCTATGCACTGTTGTTGTGCGAATCTGAAGGCCACACAAAGTTTGGAGGTTTGCAGCTATTGACTCTGCAGACAGTTGGCAACTTCTACGCACTGTGAGCTTCAGCACGCGCTGACACTGCTCACACTGCTAGTAGCAAGGAGATTTCACGGACGGACTTATTGCACAGGTGGCAACCTATTACGGTACCAGACTTAAATTCACTGAGCTCCTGAGAGCGACCTATTCTTTCACAAATGTTTGTAGAAGCAGTCTGCATGCCTAGGTGCTTGATTTTATACACATGTGGCCATGGTGGTAATTGGAACACATGAATCCAATTATTTGAAGGGGTGTCCCAATACTTTTGGCATCATAGTGTACAATATCCCACATTTTTGTAAATATTTTATTATATCTTTTCATGTGACAACACTGAAGAAATAACAAGGAAAATGTTTGCCAGCACACCACAGATCAACAAGGAAGCGTCCAAGTGAATTATTTAATGCATGATCACATCGAAAGAGTACTGCAATGTTTCGGAGTCACTCCTGACGAAGGGGTCCTGCGTGACTCTGAAACTTTGCTCTACTCTTTTGATGTGATCATGCATTAAATAATTCGTTTGAACGCTTCCTTGTTGATCCATGGTGTGCTGGCAAAGATTTTCCTTGTGACTTCTGAACCAGTTCCCAGCTGGTTGTTGCTGTAGCACCCAATACCTTGAAAGCTTTTCCAGGAACCTGTGCGATGGGAATATGGAGTACTAGCACTGAAGAAATTACACTTTGTTACAATGTAAAGTAGTAAATGTACAGCTTGTATAACAGTATAAATTTGCTGTCCCCTCAAAATAATTCAGCACCCAGCCATTAACGTCTAAACCGCTGGCAACAAAAGTGAGTACAGCCCTAAGTGAAAATGTCCAAATTGGGCCCAATTATCCATTTTCCTTCCCCAGTGTCATGTGGCTCATTATTGTTACAAGGTCTCAGGTGTAAATGGAGCAGGTGTGTTAAATTTGGTGTTATCACTCTCACTCTCTCATACTGGTCACTGGAAGTTCAACATGGTACCTCATGGCAAAGAACTCTCTGAGGATCTTAAAAAAAAGAAATGTTGCACTACATAAAGATGGCCTAGGCTATAAGAAGATTGCCAATACCCTTAAACCGAGCTGTAGCACGGTGGCCAAGACCATACAGTGGTTTAACAGGACAGGTCCCACTCAGAACAGGTCTCTCCACGGTCGACCAAAAGGGTGGAGTGCACGTACTCAGCGTCATATCCATAGGTTGTCTCTGGGAAATAGACATATGAGTGCTGCCACCATTGCTGCAGAGGTTGAAGGAGGGGGGGGCAAGTCTGTTAGTGCTCAGACCATACGCCACACACTTCATCAAATTGGTCTGCATGGCTGTTGTCCCAGAAGGAAGCCTCTTCTAAAGATGATGCACAAGTAGGCCCGCAAACAGTTTGCTGAAGACAAGCAGACTAAGGACATGGATTACTGGAACCATGTTCTGTGGTCAGATCAGACAAAGATAAACGTATTTGGTTCAGATGGTGTCAAGCGTGTGTGGTGGAAACCAGTTGAGAAGTACAAGTGTGTCTTGCCTACAGTCAGTGGTGGTGGGAGTGTCATGGTCTGTGGCTGGATGAGTACTGCTGGCACTGGGGAGCTACAGTTCATTGAGGGAACCATGAATGTCAACATGTACTGTGACATACTGAAGCAGAGCATGATCCCCTCCCTTCAGAGACTGGGCTGCAGGGCATTATTCCAACAGGATAACGACCCCAAACACACCTCCAAGATGACCACTGCCTTGCTAAAGAAGCTGAGGGTAAAGGTGATGGTCTGGCCAAGCTTGTCTCCAGACCTAAACCCTATTGAGCATCTCTGGGGCATCCTCAAACGGAAGGAGGAGGAGTGCAAGGTCTCTAACATCCACCAGTTGCATGATGTCGTCACGGAGGAGTGGAAGAGGACTCCAGTGGCAACCTGTGAAGCTCTGGTGAACTCCATGCCCAAGAGGGTTAAGGCAGTGCTGGAAAATAATTGTAGCCACACAAAATATTGACACTTTGGGCCCAATTTGGACATTTTCACTTAGGGGTGTGCTCACTTTTGTTGCCAGCAGTTTAGACATTAATGGCTGTGTTGAGTTATTTAGAGGGGACAGCAAATTAACACTGTTATACAAGCTGTACACTCACTACTTTACTTACATTGTAGCAAAGTGTCATTTCTTCAGTGTTGTCACATGAAAAGATAAAATAAAATATTTACAAAAATGTGAGGGGTGTACTCACTTTTGTGAGATACTGTATGTATACTATATGTGTACATATATTTTCTGCATTTTATTTTACCAGAGAGCTGGGCCAGTCTGACCGGTCTCAGCAATCTATAGTATTAATTGTGTTTGGGAGTTAAACTTTTACACTGATGCCGCGTACACACAACCGGACTTTACGGCATACTTGGTTTGGCGGACCAGAGTCCATCGGACAATTCGATCGTGTGTATGCTCCAGCTGACTTTTTTCCCCAAAAGTTCGACGGACCTAGAAATGAAACATGTTTCAAATCTTTTCGACGGAATAGAGTCCAGTCGAAAAGTCCGCTCGTCTGTATGCTAGTCCGACGGACAAAAACCGCTATTGGCTACTGGCTATGAACTTCCTTGTTTTAGTCTGGTCGTACGTCACCACGTACGAATCCGTCGGACTTTGGTTGATCGTGTGTAGGCAAGTCCGTTCATTCAGAAAGTCCGTAGAAAAGTCCACAGGACAAAGTCTGCCGTAAAGTCCACTCGTGTGTACGCGGCATAAAGATTCAATTGCATCTACCTGGCTCTTAATGTCTTTCATCATATGGAATGACACATGTTTCTATTGTTATACTGTTTGCTTATCCCTTTCCTCTCCCTGTTTGTTGTAGGATTTCTGCCAAGTGTTTTTGGGGTCAGCTCATGAATACAGTGCCTAATTTTTGGTGGGGGATGAATGTAGCACCTTCTAGGTTGCTAGGTTTTGGTTAGGCAACTTTCATTTTTGGTTCTCCTGTAATCAGCAGAGATGATTGTGTGATTGCTTTGGGCTGCTCTGGGTGTTGCAGGTTTCACTGCTTCCCCTTGTTTTCTAGAGATTTCTAGAATATACTGGGTGGAAGAGTCAAATAGGCAGCCTGAATATTTATGCAGCTCCAAACAATCCCTGCCCTCCCTGACCATCCTACTCAAAATTCCACCTCCTCATCAGGGCCTCAACCATGCTTATCTAAGGGGGCCCAACAGCTCTTTGGGTGACCAAAAGAGGGGTGCAACTAAGGATTTCATCTTTTTTTTATATAAATTCTTTATTTTTCATTTTTTTCCACAATAATAGTAATACAGTATTACATATAAGTACATCAACACCTATATCTTATATTTTTACCACTAATATCTTCTTGAATATCGCCAATTACTATCAGATATATCTAGAGGTTATATTGTCTTTAGGTAAAAACTCATCATTTATTCTCCTCCATAGCAGGGATAGACCAAGATACCAAAAAGAAAGAAAAAAAGGGAAAGGAAGAAAAGAGAAAAGAAGAAAAAGAGAGAGAGACAAAAAGAGAAAAAAAATTAATACTGTGCCCCCTCATACCATCCCCCCCATTAGAAATTCTATTTAGGGATTTTGCTCCCTGTATATAATATAGGGAGTCCAGACTTCCCGATACTTATCTTCTTGCTCTCTCAATGACATGGTAAGATTTTCCATTTGTTGAATCTCTGTTATTCTACCAATCCATTGTACTTTAGTTGGAGCTACTGTGCTTTTCCAGAGGGCCGGGATACAAGCTTTTGCCGCTGTAAGCAGATGCCTTACAAGGGAGTTTTTATATTTTTCAATAGATAACGGTACATCATGCAGCAAAAAAGCTGCCGGATTTTCCCCAAGAGACACATCTGTAATTTCTTTAACTATTTCGGAGACCATCTTCCAAAATTCTTTCAAACCAGGACATTCCCAAAATATGTGTAACATGGTGCCCTCTGCACCCTGGCAACGCCAGCATAGGTTGGATATTTGTGGAAACATCCGGTTCAATACTTCCGGGGTTCTATACTATCTAGTCAGAATTTTATACCCCCCTTCTTGGTATCTAGTTGCCATTGACGCCTTGTGCGTAAACATAAAGATCTTGTTTTTCTGTGTCTCTGAGAAAGTAAAGGATTTCATCTTTAGGTGCTATAAAGGAGTCTACCAGCTTGAGTCTGAGGGAGACATCCAAGCCCAGGGGACACTGTGAGTACCGACCCCCGGAAGAAGGGATCTCGGTGCCTGTGTAGTTGCAACCTTTACTTCATTCAGTTAAGATTTGCCTGGCCTAGGACATTGCAAATGGTGTACCAGTGCTGCCCACTTCATGTCCTAAAGTTTGGAGGACTGTGCTAAGAAGCTACTGCTAGTTGGAGAGTATCCTCATAATCCTGTGCAAAATTCTGGCGTATCCAACAACTCCCTAGTCCCCATCCATGTTAACTTGCAATAAGCTGTTAAAAAAACAACCCCTAGACTGTTTTAGAGGCGTGGAAGTTGATGTTTGCCTCGATGCTACACTAGCAGGAACAAAAACTTGGGACATCAAACAGCAGCCCTTTTTTGGGGTAGTGCTACATATATTTATTTAATTTTTATTAAATTCTTTTAAATATACACAAACACAATATGATCATCTAAAATGTAATTTGATGATAAAAAACAAAATTGTGTTAAGTTAAACTCAGATCCTGTAAATTCCAAGTTTTAATCTATTACACTATAGATATAACTATACAGGTATTCTTATTTGGTAGGAAGGCAGTGAGAAGGCCAATATAACGTCCCTTTCTTTGATCCCACATAAAAATTAAGAATATTTCATTAACATTTTTCAAAATTTTCCATACTCTAAAGTCCTAAATTAATACCGTTTTCTTAAACTGCTTGGCTTTCTTATAAACATAAGCCAGCTGGAAAAATGTAAGTCTTGTGCTTGTTTTAAGTCTTTCATTGCCATGAAACTCTTATGCCCCGTACACACGGTCGGATTCTCCGATGGAAAATGTCCGATCGGAGCGTGTTGTCGGAAATTCCAACCGTGTGTGGGCTCCATCAGACATTTTCCATCGGATTTTCCGACACACAAAGTTTGAGAGCAGGCTATAAAATTTTCCAACAACAAAATCTGATTGCGTCAATTCCGACCGTGTGTGGCCTGTTCCGACGCACAAAGTGCCACGCATGCTCAGAAGAAATTCCGACACGGAACAGCTCGGTCTGGTAAACTTAGCGTTCGCAATGGATACAGCACTTTTGTTACGTTGCAATATTAAAAATGGTTGAATACAGCGCACTCTCTTCTTCTTTATAATGTGAGAAGAATTAAGTAGTTTTGCTGCTCATATTCACACACACTTCTCACAAACTTCTTTCTTTATTATTTAGCGGGATTCCCTTAATATATTTTGATTTGTCACATCTGACAACATTACTTTGTTTTTTTTTTTGGTTTTAAGGCAGATTAGTTATTTTTGGTTTGTATGTTTTTTCAAGGCTGATCTTTGTTTTATTGGATTTTTATTTTGACTCCAGAATATTTTTGTGTGTGTTTTGTGTGTCAAGTTACCACAACACCATTGATATCTTATATTTTTTAATCTGTCGGAGATTGTTTGGTGTTGTTGTCTCTTGTTAATTTCACATTGTACTTTAGAAATGTACCTGAATCCTCACCAACAAACTGTCCTTTTTGAATGAAAACACACATAGGCAAGTATAATTTTGCTTAAAAAATCCTTTATTAAGGGCTCACAACTAAACAAAGAGGGAGGCAACGCTGGAGAAACAGCAGAAATGGGTGAAGCCTTGGACCCCCAGGGCACACATCAACTATTTTGAAGCAAAATTGGTGGCCTGAGGAGTCCATATCTAAGGGAGTGCAGTCTGGTCCAGAAGTCCCAGAGATCCGGAAAGCAGCAGATGACATCTGTGTCCCCAGGCTGTGGTCATACGAGAGACTGCATCTTTTGTCAGACCAGACTGAACCCAGGGCCATCACGCTCTGGTCTTCTTTCCCGCCTCCTTCCATGCTGTGGCTCTGGTGGTGCAGTTGTGGCAGCAGGAGGAGGAGGAGGATGGTCCAACTCAATCACGTAGGTCTTGGGTGTTAGTTCCCCACTTACCCCCTTACTTAGGACTTTATAAAGCAGGTCCTCACATAGCTTGCGTTGACCCTCCTGCATGACCTGCAGTTTTGTGGCAGCCATGCAGGCAAAGGCCTCTTCAGGAGTGGGTAAGGCTCGGAGGGACGCAGAAGCCTCCTGAATCAGCCTGAGCGCAGAATCCTGCATGTGAGTCGCCTTCCTCGCCCTTTTGTATGGAAGGCGGAGGGGAGGAACCTGCGATTCAGTCAGGCTGCGACTTGTCCCAGGCTTCTCTTGGCTGACACTTAACCCCGCCTCCTCCTGGCTGCAACTTAGCCCCGCCTCCTCCTGCCTGCCACATTCCACAACCTCCTCCTGGCTGAGGTCTTCCTGTGTATGAAAAAGGGACATAGTTTTAGTTTTTTCTTCATCAATCACACACATTTTTTACCTCCTGACTGTTGCAAATTGAATGTTAACAAATATAACAGACTATCCTTCTGACCTCAGCATTTTACATTCTTGTCCCAATTTTGGGTACCCACTACTGTCTATTGATATGTAAAACACTTTTTTCAATCATCAATTAGTGATCAATAATAACATCTAGTAAACATCATTCATTTATTGACCAGAAATCTGTAGAACAATGCTATACCTGACTCAAGCTGGGCTCCTCCATTTCTTCCTGGCTGGAAGGCCCAGGTTGGACATCGGAAGCCTCAGCTGGGGTGGAAGAAAGAGTGGAAGGAAGAGTGGAGAGGGATTCCCTAACTTCAGTCTGGTCTGACAGAAATCTCAGTCTCTTATAGTACCACAGCCTGGGGACATAAACGTCATCTGCTGCAGCTCCGGACCTCTGGGAATCCGTGACCTTCTTGCGCTCCCTAAGATAAGTGCTCCTCTGGCCACCAATTTTGTTTTTTAAATAAGGGATGGTTGCTGTGGGGACCACCGGATTCACCAACTCCAGCAGTTTCTCCAGCGCTGCCTGCCTCTTTTGTTTATGATTATAATGGGGGTGTCTCACCTGCCACAGACAGGGCAGCTCCCTGTACTTGTCTATGAACAGGGGGAGGAAGTTGTGGTCATTGAAGCCATCCATTTTCTCTGCAAGACACAACACGAGACAAACCCTAAGGTCAGGGCAAACTCTCCTAATCTTGTTACAATATAGGCTTCAATTTCAAAGCAGTATAGGCCCAAGTTTAGATCTTACCTTCGTTATCACGATCGGCGCCTCCGATGCTCCTTCCTCCACTCACAGATCGTACGTAATACGCACGCGTGTTACGCTTTATACACACTGCGCATGCGTCTAACTCCGCCCACCCCATTCTTTCTAGTCTATTCCCCACCCCTTTTCATTCGGCGCAGTGGGGGAGAGCACATGGCGGATACACAGCAGGTGCGTGCTAATTACAGGAATGAGGAGGAGGAGGAGGAGGAAAGCCCGCAGCCTGAAATGTCTGGATCCAGAAGGAGACAATTTAAGACCTCAAATATGTCCTTTGGTGAGATGTTGGAGATGGTCGACATCCTGCAGATAGCCGACTATGACGGGAAGTATGGACCTTACCCCAACCCCAATGTCAGAAAGGCCAAGATCATGGCGAAAGTGGTCAAGAGTCTGCACCGGAATTTCGGGGTACGTCGATCGAAAGATCAGCTCATGAAGCGGTGGTCAGACCTGAAATTACTAGAACATGAGCAGTACAGAAAGATCCGGAGAGTGCTGCAAAAAAGTAAGTAGTTGTCCTGTGTTTCTATTCTTTATGTTTATTATGTTCGTGCTGCTCCATGTGCTTTTCTTAAAAGTGTACATTTTAAAATGGCAACTTTCATGTTCATGGGCACATTATTCGTTCGTATCAAACATTTTTCTTTCTGCCTATAAAACAACATTGTTTTGGCCATATGCATTTGGCCACATTTTTTACGCCCTACTTGTAGTATGAAACTAATTTGGTGGTGTAGATGGGTTTGTTACTAGAATGAAATGCAAACTAGATTCTGTGTAAGGAGAGGACACTCAGCAGCTGTTTTCACATCTGGACACTGGTGCACTAGTGTGGGACACAAGAACACCATTTTTATTAGGGGGCCCACACAGGTGCTCTAGTGTATACTATAGGGGGGTCTCCATCTGTGAAGCTTGTACAAAACAGGTAAAGTATTGCAGCTTGACAAAGGACACTGAAAATGCTACATCTTGAAACTCTGCTAAAATAGACAATTGTACCCCACTTCCAAGCAATGTTTTATCTTTATAGTTCTGCCATCAAATATCTGTGTGCTAAGTATACCAATTTTGTTTTACATAGGGGAGAAAAGACTCGGAGGACACCCATCATCCAAGGAGACCACAGACCCCCCACCTCTGGAAGAAGGGGAAATACCCCCAACCCAAGAAGAGCAGGAGGAGGAAGACGTGGTGGAAATTGTCACCACAACAGGTGAGTGTCTGCGACCACAGGCTCAGGAAAGAGATGGATGCCGGCATATTTGTCATACCTGTTTTGTTTTGCTCTCTTTTTAGGTGATCGTAATGTTGTGGATTCTGATCCTTTCACATCAGAAAGTGCCCAGATCCTGATCGGGGAGATCATGGGGTGTAATTTAGAATTGGAAAACCTCAAGAAAAACATCAATGATGTTATAAAAAAAATAAGAACATCATTGATGTTTTGGGGCGAGTTTAAAACCCCTCAAAATCACTTTCTTCTTTTGTGTTCAACAAATTTTACAATGTTTGAGCGATTTTTCTAAAAGCTAAATTTGGAGGATGCACACAGTGTGCCAACATGTGCTATCTGCCATCACAGGAGATCAATGTAGGCGTTTTGGGGGTGCAACCCCTTCCTCAATAATAAAGTAGCTGAGAGGAAGGAGTTTCTCCCCCAAAACACGTCCCTTGATCCCCCGTGATGGCAGCTAGCACATGTTGACATTGGGAAATTTGTGTGCATCTTCCAAATATGGCTTTGCCTGGGGTGACTTCACCCCATCTGAACGCAATATCAAACACAGTTCCTAAATACTCATGTCTGATATTGCCTTCAAGTTCTACCTAATGTGAACCTTGTAAGTTCAAAGATTTGTGTCTTTCTTGTTGGTTTTACACATGCCAGTTTTATCTTAAATGGACATTTCTATTTGTGATAATGCCACCCCAAAAATTGTTAAACAAACATGTTGGTTTGTTTTAAAAACCTTTTCTAAATGCACCTGTGATTGTGCAGGTATTAAAATGATTGTTAATGAAGAATGTGTGGATTATTGTGTCAACGCTACAACACTTTGGTCGTGATGTAATTGGTGTTTTCTGTGAAAATGGGGGTTATTTCCTAAGTGAAAATCCTCTTTCCACTATAAGTGCAGTTTCAGTGCAGTTGCAAGTGCACTTGTAGTGCAAAGTGTCTTTGCCTTTAGTAAATAACACCCAACAGTGCTTTGTCTAAGGTTACACAATCACGCCATTTTCAGGACTCCCCACATTTCTGTCAGGGTCAGGTAAAACAAACACAAGCAGGAAATGTCACCAAAGATTAGTTTTTTTTTTGTATTTTATTTGATAAAGGCTTCACAAATTGTCTGGCATATTGATGGCCCCCCTACCCGCAAAGAACTCAAGGTATCTTAACCGGACATCACGGGCACTCAGGGAGGGCAAGCCAGGACGGCCACTTTCAAGCGCCGTCAGGGTTGGTTCATTGATCATTCCAGGCTCAGGCCCAACTGAGCCAACATAGCTGGCAGAATGTTTACGTAAAAAAGTTATGGAGAACACAGCATGCCAGGATTAGATGATTAAGTTTATACTCCGCCATATGGATGGGTGTCAGAAATAGGCAGAACCAGCTGGCCATGATTCTAAATGTGTTCTCCACCACTCTTCTGGCTCTGGCCAGCCGGTAATTAAAAACCCTCTGTTCCAGGGTGAGGGTCCTCATCGGGAATGGCCGCATAAGATGGTCCCCCAGCGCAAAGGCTTCATCCGCAACTAAGACGAATGGGAGTCTTTCCACATTGTCTTCTGGAGGTGGCAAGTCCAAGCTGCCATTCTGGAGACACCTGTAAAACTCCGTCTGGGTGATGACTCCACCATCGGACATCCGGCCATTCTTCCCCACGTCCACATACAGGAACTCATAAGTAGCCGACACCACCGCCAACATCACAACACTATTGAACCCCTTGTAGTTGTAATAGTACGACCGCGAGTTGGGTGGTGGGACAATGTGGACGTGTTTCCCATCAATTGCCCCTCCGCAGTTAGGAAAGTCCCACCGCTGGGCAAAGTGGGAGGCCACAGTCTGCCATTCCTGTGGCGTGGAAGGAAACTGTTGAGGAAAAAAAAAATTATGATTTTTGCACATAACCATGGAAAGCAGATTATAGACACAAAACATTCTTGCCCAACATCCAGATCACATTTATTAAGGGGAATTTTACAACACCAAAGTATAAGGTACACCTATTCTTATTCCCCCTCCCACCCCCTCTCATGGGCCATTTCTAACATTATGGGGGGGGGGGGATCTTGGACAGGTAACCCTCTTCACTTCATTGAGAGATGAATGCCTAAATACAGGGTATTACTTGGAACAGCCCCTCCTTAGTTACACTATTGGCAGCCCACTGGACCGGTAAAAGAAGTGTCATAATACAAAGATATAAATACACATTGTACACATTAGAGCACATTTTGACATTCTGCTATTACCTATCAAGATAATAATAGGATAGAAAAACTTCAAACAGTACCATTTGAAAGTATACAGGCAGGCCCTTGCACTACATGCTTTGGGGAATTCAGCTATAAATCTGACCAGTAAAGAGATGGGTATAGTGTGTATGGGTGTGGCAAAGTCAGCAGATAGATGATTGAGGATAGATAGAGAATTGGGATCAGCTGACTTAGCAGTTAGGGGGAGGGAGGGTTAATAAAAATGATTTGGGGACACTAAAAAACAAAGCCTCTGCCACTCTGCCTGAATTTAAAGCAAAAATCACATTTGGAAAAATATTTAGGGGGTGTTTGGGGTAAAGCACTACTATGGAGCTGATAAAATACATTGTTAAGTGACTACATGAGGTGAATATAGGGGCAGGAGAGCATGCTGGGGAGGTTAGTGAAGGCAAATATGTATGAAGGACAAAAAAAAAAGATTACATAAAAATCCAGCATGCATGAGGACAAAGGGGACATTCACAGCATATTCCAATCATGGTAATTATTAGGGAATGAGGAAAGAAATACAATATATTAGCAAACATTACATACAATAAAATGTGATATTAAAGGATAAAAATCTTACCTTCATATACTCCTTCTGCAGAACCTGGATGATGGCAGAACAGGTCTCTGGGATAATGATACCCAGAGCCTGGGGGGAGATGCCTGTCAAGAACTCCCTTAAAAAAAAATCAACTAACAGATCATGAAACTATTAAACACCTCCTGCACTGATATGAAAAAATAAAGTTAGAACACTCTGCCCTGTAGTAAACCAGCACTCCGATGTGATTTACACATCAACATGGACAATATTAACCCCTCTGAGAGCAGCACTAATACTCCTTTATTCCACAGTATGTAATTAAAATGGTAGTAACGTCAGATCTTACAAAACTCCCCGACAGGCAGGATTTTTTAATACAGAAGAGACCCTAGAGGTCTCTTCTGTCATAAACCTCCCCCCACCCCCACCCCCCTGCCTGTCAGGCAGTAATGTGATCTAAGCTGCAAATGGGACCACATTTACGGCCCGCTGCATGTGCCGCTGCGATGTGACTCCTGCGCGCATGCGCAGAAGTGATGTCGCCCCGGCACAGCCAATCAAGCAGCTGAAAATCGCATACCCGGAAGAAAGACCGGGGGAAGATGGAAGCGGGCGGGGACAAGGGAGAACGGTGAGAGCGCAGCGCTAGAGGGATGCGGTTGAAGGTAAATCTGTCATAATGTACTAGTATGCAGTGTATACTAGTACATTGTGGCTTAAAGCTGCCAGGGGATCCATTTTTTGAAAAGAGTATAGATTTTACTACTGCTTTAAATATATACAGTATCTAACAATACCTAAAATTCCGCTCGCTATAAATGCATTACCCTTAAATAGTGCTGAAAATTCTTGCATAATCTTTATACAATCTATTAATAAAGTGCTTCTGTGTTCATAGTGAAAAAAAATACAATTCCTTAGAATGCACTCTGTCTATAAAGTACCACGATGCTCTCTGTACAAAAAATATATAAAACTCAACTGTTATTTCCATATAACAATCATAAAAGTGCACTCTATACATAAACAGGGCCAGATCTAGCTTGTCTGATGTGGGGGTGCAGTTAAAAAATGTCAGGGGGTAAGGGATGCAAGGTCAGCAGGTCAGTGTATAGGAGTCAGTAGGACAATATACAGGGGATCAACAGAGCAGGGGATAGGGTCAGCAGTTTGCAGGGCAGTGTACAAAGGCTATTAGCTTGTAGGGCAGTGTACAGTTGGTTAGCAGGGCAGTGTATAGGGGCAGCAGGGCTGAGGACAGGGAGTCAGCAGGGCAGTGTACAGGGCAGAGGATGAGAGGTAAGCAGGGGAGTGTACAAGAGTCAGTAGAGCAGTGTACAGGGGGTCAGCAGGGCAGAGGACGCTGAGCCAACAGAGCAGATGACAGGGGCAGCTGAGTGGAGAGCAGTGGTTATCAAGGCAGAAGACAGGGGTCAGTAGGCTTAAGGACAAGGGAAAAGAGGGGCAGTGTACATGGGTCAGCAGGGTGGAGGACAGGGGTCACAAGGTAAGGCAGAGGACAGGGATCAGCAGGGCAGAGGGGAAGGGTCTGCAGGGCGGTGCACAGGGGTCAGCAGGACAGAAAACGGGTCAGCAGAGCAGGGGTCAGTATGGTAGAGTAGGGGGATCACAAGGGCAAATGACAGCGATCAGCAGGGCAGAGGAAAGGGGATCAGAAAGGAAGTGTACAGTGATCAGCAATCTGCTGCATGAAGGAGCACTGCTCTCACAGGAGGGGCAGAGCACAACCAAGCTCGCACTCCTTCCAGCTCTCTTCTCTCTGCCACCATCACTACGACAGAATTTTTTTTCTTTAGTTCACTGCACCAAGTTGCTTCCCTCCACCTTGTCCAGGGATGGGGGAAGGAGCTCAGTGGTAGGGTTATCCACAACATAATTTTGTTTTGTTTTTTTTTGTTTAGTATACTTACTTTCGTAATTTTTGGAAGTTATTTTGGATTCATTCATTTAGTAGTTTGAAAGAAAACAGCTGCTTATTAAGGAGCAGGCAGCAAAAGTGGCTTCCCGATGACAGCAGAATATAAAATAACCAACGTGGAATGGCTGGTTGTAAAGGAATGGGTGGCTGCCGCATCCTTAACAACTATGATTCATCTGCTGTCAGCGGGATTCCCGGGTGACCACAGAATGTAAACAAAAGAAGAGCAAGCATTAGAAAAAATAAATGTGTTGGGTCACACAGTCCAATCATGTGGATGGAAATGAACGATAAAAAGCCACTGTAGTGAAAAATATAGATTTAAAGGACCCCTTGATAACGTCCTATTGGACGAAAAGCTTTGGGGAGCAGACACTAGTTCTGACATCAGGCCACTGTCCAATACCGGGTCGGCAGTGGCACCTATTGTCATATGTTTTTATGATTCATTTTATTTTGGCTTTTACAGTAACTTACCATTCCAATAAATACTATACTATGGAGACTTGATCTTGATCTGGCTCCCGGTGAGCTTTATTTACTACAGCTACATCTGGATGGTGTGAGTTGCTTAACAGCCTTCCCCACAACAGATGGCAGATCTCCAATGAGTGCGTGTTTGCTGCTGTAACGGCAGCCAGCTTTTCTGGTGAGAGTCCATTTCACAGGGGTGCGGTGGATGATTCTGGAGCACTGTACTGGATCACCTCTTCATTTTTCAAGTCACCACCAATTTGTGTGCACATCTTTGCACTGAACTATTGCATTTTCACCTATAAGTTTATATTGCTGATCCTATCATGGGACTGTGCATTTAAAGTGGGGGTCCACCTATCTATCGTTTTTTTTTTGGAGTTCATTCACAAACTTTTCTTCTCATGATTATCTACTCACATGTTCTGTGTAATAAGTCCGCCTGTGTCCGATTTCGTTGTAAAGAATAACTTATAAAATTCACTGAAGGCGGTTTCCATCTTCATTGTGGGCATTTGAAGCCCACAAGCATGTATTTCCTGGATGCGGTGAATGCTGGGAGCAGAGATGTTGTGATGACGCTGTTGCACAATGCATGCTGGGAAGCCTGAGACTAGCTCCCAGGGACTGTGGGAGGTCTGGGAGAGGCTAGAAACACGCCTACTCCCATGGGAGGAAAACCAGGAAGTGCAAAGAAGATTAGAAAAAAAAAGGTAATTACGGCGATTTAAATTTTTTTACACAGCATGTCAGCATCTAGGCAAGGAAGAGAATGCATAGAGATAATGTTCAAAATTTGGGTGGAACCCCGCTTTAAATCTATATTTTTCACTACATTGGTTTTTTATTGTTGATTTCCATCCACATGATATAATGTGGATGGAAATCCCGCCCCTCTACAGCCCAGCGCTCCAGTGAGCTTGGGGAGGGGGGCAGAGCATTAAGATAAAAAACCTTCAGTGTGCAGCAGCCCCCCTCAGTCCTCCTAATACTTATCTAAGCCCCATCTTGGTCCAGCGATGTTGCACAAGAGCCTCAGCTGTTCGGGAATCTCCCTCCTGATTGGCTGAGACACAGCAGCAGATACCATTGGCTCCCGCTGCTGTCAATCAAAGTCAGTGAGCCATTGAGGAGAGAAAGTGGGTGGGGCTGAGCCGTGACTCTGTGTCTGAATGGACACACAGAGTAGTGGCTCGGCCCGAGTTCTCCTCATAGCAAACTGCTTGCTATGGGGGCACTCGGCAGGAGGAAGGGACCAGAAGCCACGAAAAGGCACCCGAAAAGAGGAGAATCTGGGCTGCTCTGTGCAATACAACTGCACAGAGCAGGTAACTATAACTTGTTTCTTATTTTTAAACAAAGAAAATATATGACTTTAATATCACATTAATAGCTGTGGTGCAAATTGGTGACATTTTTTATTTCCAATTTAAAAAAAAAAAAAGCACAAATTTTTCATTTTCAGATACAACATTCCTGCTCAGTTAGGCTTCATTCACGCTGGATGTTTTTGCATAGCTATGACTAAGCACTGTTGAGAGTGTGAAATGCATCAGCTTTTTTATCCTGTATCCTGCTGTGGTTTGTACTTTTGTTATTTTGCACAATAAAGGCATTTTTATTGGAGTGCGGCTGTCCAGACCTTCCCTCTTCTAATGGATGTTTTTGCAGCTTGTTCTAGGGGTGGTTTTTTTTTTCTGCCTCTAAACTCCCCAGCATGTTAGCCTATGTGTCCATTCATACACAGGCGCTGCATTCCTAAACGCTAGGTGCATTCAGCACTTCAGTGTTTATTCATTTCAATAGCCAGAATCAATTATTCTGGCCAATGAAATAAATTAATGCACAAGCTCTTGACGCTTGGAAAACAAGCGTCAGGCTTTTTTTTTTTTTTTTTTGCCAAAACACTGCTGCCAGGAGGAAAGGCTTCTAGGAGAGTTTGCAAAATGTCCTGTGTGCATGAGGCCTTACTGTGAAATAGTAATAGCTGTGGTGCTCAATATAAACATGTACTACTAATTTTATCTAAAATCTATTATCTGACTATCTGTTCTTACTTGGCTCCTCCCTCCTGCCAAGTGCCCCCACAGCAAATAGCTTGCTGTGGGGGCACCCAAGAAGGTTCGCTCCCAAGCTGCTCCATTCAGACACAAAGCCATTGCTTGGCCCCACCTCCTCCCTCTTCTCATTGGCTCAGTGGCTGTAATTGACAGCAGCAGCATAGGCCATTGGGCTGATGCTGCTGTTTCAGCCAGTAGGGAAGGAGGGAGAGTCCCCAGAGTGTCAAGGCCATCGTACACATCGGTAGATCGCAATGGGGCTCAGGTAAATATTAGGTGAGATACTGCGCACAGAAGATTTTTTTACCTTCATGCATATAACACATAAAGATAAAAAACCTCGAGCCTTTACAACCACTTTAATTTTGTTTGGTATACACTCAGATGCTTAATCCTCCCTTAAGGTGTGCAGTTAGCCTTTTTACATTTTAGAGTTTGTGTCATACCAACTGAAATAAATATTGGGTGGTTATGGTTTTCCCTTATTTATTATGAATATGTATTGGTTTGTAGCAAGAGATATACAAATAAACCGCCCCTGAATCTCTCTTACTCCACTGCGCCAAAGAAAAGTGCAAAGCTGTATAAAAGATGTGTAAATGAATACAAAATGTGTGTACATACACAGTGTACAGTGAAAAAAGCTGCCACTTACATGAATATGTAAATTGATTAGAATCCGAAAACTATACCTCTCACATGTGTACAGATAGAGACAGCGGCGCTAATTTAAATTGTGTACAATAATGGGTCAGAGCAGCAAAATGCCTATGACCCTCTAATTATACATAAAAATACTAATAATAATAGTGTCATGAAAAAAAATTTTTTTATCATGAAAAAAAATTCTTTAACACCCAGTGAAAAGTGTCACTATAGATAATAAATTACGAGAAATGAATGATCAAGCTCAACAGTTGTTTTTCAATCTTCTTGTGTGAATAATCTTCTACTCTTCCACCACACCACCGTGATAGTGACACCACTCCCTCTGAAGAGCGCACTCACCAGATTGTATAGCCTCCCACTGTCGTGTTCGGCAAAACAGCAATTAAACCACACCTGGGTTGCATGTGATGAACCGTGAATCCAATCAAGCCAGCTCCATATGTGAAAAAATGAATAAAGTGCTCCACATAGCGTGATACCATTTTGACAGATTTATTAAAATCACTCCAAACACACTTCAATGGTTACACTCACTTTTAAACTGAAACATAAAAGCCTTTAAAAAAATCCACAGCAAGCACAGCAAGCACAGCAAGCAACAGGATCAGTGATCCAACGGTGCACCGCGGTCACAGCGGACCTGAAGTGTGAACTGGTGTATCTCTCACCCAACCTTCTAAGGCCCAGCCAT